>NC_048577.1:20862288-21187288 GCF_013265735.2 Oncorhynchus mykiss
TGTGGTAGACAGAACAAAATGTTACCTGTGGTAAACAGAACAAAAGGTTACCTGTAGTAGACAGAACAAAAGGTTACCTGTGGTAGACAGAACAAAAGGTTACCTGTGGTAGACAGAACAAAAGGTTACCTGTGGTAGACAGAACAAAAGGCTGTTTGAGCCGGTAGACCACATGAATGCATCAATATCCATTACCCAAACAAAAGTTTCTTCTGACAGCATTACCATGTTTGGTCATGGTCTATTCATGCAATCAGTGGATAGACTTACTGGCAAGTTATTAAATAATTGGCAGGGATACATGCACAAAAACACTTTAAATGGAAAGAGGAGGCAGTAGCAGTCTTTGGCCACAAGGTGGGTTACTTGTATATTATTCGGAGCCCGTCGTTGAACGTCTACTGTAATATCCTGTTTTGATCGATCGTAGTCATTCATATCATAATGATAAATCCATGCATACATGTATAACGCATATTCACCACTTCAACAGTTTCACTTCACCCCCATTCTTAAAATGTCTTCACTCTAGTCTTCCTATGCCATTACAAAGTATTTCCATCACTTCGTTTAGGCAACAACAAAAACATCCGTCGCCTGTTCCTTTAAGACGGTCTCCAAAGTTTAGCGTATGACGTCAACTTTGGCTTATCCATAACGCGAGGCGATCCAGTGGCGGAGAAGGGAATCTGAACGGCGGGAGAGACAGGTGAATTTAAAACTGGACGTGAGCGCTTCAGTATCAGGGGGGAGATACACACATTACAGGTGAGACGTTTTAAAAAGAGATTATGAAAACTGCTGTTGTCCTCCCCGAGTTAAATATATTTTTAACAGGAATGTGAAATGGGAATAGGAAGATAAGCCTACTGTATAGAAAAAAACGGAATAGTTCACATTAAAATAGGTGCATTTAGCTATAATTCAAAAAGTATTGTGATAATGAGAGTTGTATATAGTTTTAAGCAGGAAAACACCTATGTGTGCTGTAAGAAATAGGGCTTAACTTTGTCAAATCAATGAACTACCTCAATGGCAGGGTGTCTTTTCTGTTGAAAAATAAAATAATATGCTGGAGAATTGTATGGCTACATTGCTGTAGAAGTGTAGAATTGTCTCTTTCACAGTTTTCTATTTGCATCATCTTGGCAGGAAATGCATGTTCAGTGATCGTCATATTTTTTCTTCTTCATTTGAATGAACTGCTAGGGTTGAGCAATGGACCATGCACGAACAATTTACCACACATTTATTTAGTCGTTTTCATGGTTATTTTCATGATTTTTTAAAAATGTATATACATATTGCATTGCGTATGCCCTACTTAGTGGCTTATTGCATGAAAAGTCACTAATTCCATGGAAATATGCCAAATGAAATCAATATTGTTTAGCATATAATAACCGATTTAGTGCTTTCTGAGGTTCATGTTAACTTTTGCAGTAATGGGTTAGTTGGCACACTGCCTTTTTTGTGTTTTTATTTCCACAGAGAATCAATGAAGATGAACACAGAGGAAAAACAAGAGCTCAAGTCATCACAAGATGAAACGATGGGTATGACAGCTTTTTTCAACGTAGAACTTTCACCCTAATTTATATTCCATACCGTAGGCTAATCATCTTTATTGTTGCAAAAAGGATGTTGTGCACAGTGCAATCGTCATAAATTGACTTACAAAAAAAAAAAATGATGCCCCAAAAAAAAACGCAAACGGTTTGAGATGTTTGTTAGGCTCGGTATTAAAGACTAAGATGGCGATGCTCTCTTCACAGACGTTAGCAGCGCCGTGACAGATGAGAGGCCACAGGCAGAGGAGGAGGAGAGAGGAGAAGGGGCAGGGGAGAGACAGGGAGAGGAAGAGGAGGCCCCAGGGAAGACCTCAGAGAGTGGAATGGAGTGCTCAGAACCCACAGGAAACGAGGGAATGACAGGTACAAAACACGTGTTGATGAGAACATTGCCCCAAAACCATGTTGTATTGACTAGTTTACCCACTTGTGTTCAATACTCAACTGACCAATGGGATGAAATGCACAAGCCATTGGGCTTAACAGAGGCTGTGAACAAAGGAGGTCAGACGCCCAAGACCACCAAAGTGTTAACCAGTCATTGACTCCATTTTACAACCTGAGTTAGAGGAGTTGCTGGTAACACTTTATTTTAAGGGTCTGTAAAAAAACCATTTATAAGGCATTTATTAATCATTACTTCCACATTTATAAACCATTTATGAATCATTACTAATCATAAGGTATACATGCGTTTTATTTGCAGTCCCTAATCTAAAGTGAGCACAATTGATACTTTATGTGTACTTTATACATGTTTTGAGTGAGCAGTGTAATATCTCACAAAAAGACGGGCATGCCATTGGTAGACATTCCTGCAGTACATGGCAAAATAATCGGCACACAACACAGGATGTTTAAGGAAATATATATATACATGTGTGAATAACTAACTTACTAACATTTACAGATGTGGGAGTAATGATAAATACAATTGTGAATAAAAACTGTTTTTAAATGCCTTATAAATGGTTTATTATGGCCCCTTAAATAAAGTGTTACCGGTGTGGTGTAAGTCTGCTGGAGCTACTACTGGAGGCCATGCGCTTCCTTATTTTAGTATTTTGCCACAGCTACACAGTCGGGGTGTAACCCTGTAGCTCTGAATTTCTACTGAAGCGCGCCCTGCGGTTCACTGCGCTCAGGCCCTGGACTCTATATGGGGCCTCTTTCTGTTTCCATCGCACCTCTGAGCGCTTTTCATGACAAGGAAGAGCATCAGCCACCGCTGAGACCACAATGTGGTTTCTGGATGGAATATAACTTGAGTCTCGACAGGGGTTGGTTGACTCTCAGCAGGGACAGGCATTGCAGGCCAGAGCCCAGGACTTGACGTGTACACAGGTGCAGTTGTAGGATATATAGACTGTAGGACTTAGGGGATAGCCTATACAACTGCAGGGCTTGGGATTTACTTGTATGGTATGAGGTGCACACTTGCAGGGTTTGGGTCTTAAACTTGCAATGCTTGGGGTGTAGGCCTACTCTTGCAGGACTTATTGGTGTGGGGCTTGGCGATATGGCCCAAATATCATTTCACTATATTTTTCTCATTTTTGATGACATTTGTATGTTTCTGAAAAATACAAGTTCCAAATATGTTTTAGAAGTAGGACATGACCCTAGAATGGCAACAAACTCTGGTTTTTATTCGTGATCAAACTAGGACAATACTGACAGTGAAGTAGTCCATTTGTTGAACTTTTAAGTTATTTAGCACTGTATGAAAAACATCTTTAAATATGGTATTTGAAAAATCCACACCAGTATGTAGGTATTCACAATATATCACCCAGCCCTATATTGGTGTACATTTGCTGGGTTTGAGTTATGCACTTTTAAGGACTTGGGTTGCACACTTGCGTGGTTTGGGGTATACACTTCTAACTTGAAAAGGCAATGCTACACTTATGGGGAGGGCTATGCTCTCAATCTGTATGACCAGAAGAAGATGAAGCATGGCTGTTGTTTTCTTTTCTTCGACGTTGACTGAGAGGTTTCTCTTTGCCGCTTTGTCCCTGCCCTGGTTCTGGTTTCTGAGCATTGAAAGGAAATGCCTTGCTGTTATCTACGAAAAACATCTCCTAAATCTTTCTCTGGCAGTCTGCCTTGTCCTAAATTCGCCTAACAAAACTAGGAGACGGGCTGGTGTCAATATTATAAAATATTCTAAGCGTAAATACAAATGTAGAAGTGGAGATGTGGCGTTTATCACAAAACCTTGTAGAAGTTTCTGTCTGATGATTGGCCCCGTGGAGCTCTGCTAACCCAGCTAGCATATTTGGTGCTTTGGTAGTTGTGGGAATGTACAGTACCAGTCAAAAGTTTGGACACACCTACTCATTCAAGGATTTTCTTTATTTTACTATTTCCTACATTGTAGAATAATAGTGAAGACATCAAAACTATGAAATAACACATATGGAATCATGTAGTAACCAAAAAAGTGTTAAACAAATTCTTCAAAGTAGCCACCCTTTGCCTTGATGACAGTGTTGCACAGTCTTGGCATTCTCTCAACCAGCTTCATGAGGTAGTCACCTGGTATGCATTTCAATCAACAGCTGTGCCTTGTTAAAAGTTCATTTGTGGAATTTCTTTCCTTCTTAATACGTTTGAGCACATCAGTTGTGTTGTGACAAGGTAGGGGTGGTAAAAGACCAAGTCCATATTATGGCAAGAACAGCTCAAATAAGCAAACAGTCCATCATTAATTTAAGACACAAAGGTCAGTCAATGCGGAACATTTCAAGAACTTTGAAAGTTTCTTCAAGTGCAGTCACAAAAACCATCAAGTGCTATGAAGAAACTGTCTCTCATGAGGACCGCCACAGGAAAGGAAGACCCAGAGTTACCTCTGCTGCAGAGGATACGTTCATTAGAGTTAACAGCAGCCCAAAAATGATTTTCACAGAGTTCATGTAACAGACACATCTCAACATCAACTGTTCAGAAGAGACTGCGTGATTCAGGCCTTAATGGTCGAATTGCTGCAAAGAAACCACTACTAAAGGATACCAATAAGAAGAAGAGACTTGCTTGGGCCAAGAAACAAAATCAATGGACATCAGACCGGTGGGAGTCTGTCCTTTGGTCTGATGAGTCCAAATTTGAGATTTTTGGTTCCAACCGCCGTGCCTTTGTGAGACGCAGGGTATATGAATGGATGATGTGTGGTTCCCACCGTGAAGCATGGAGGAGGTGGTGTGATGGTGACACTGTCAGTGATTTATTTATAATTTAAGGCACGCTTAACCAACATGGCTACCAAAGCATTTTGTAGCAATACGACATCCCATCTTGTTTGCGCTTAGTGGGACTATTGTTTGTTTTTCAACAGGACAATGACCCAAAACACACCTCCAGGCTGTGCAAGGGATATTTGTCCAAGAAGGAGAATGATGGAGTGCTGCATCAGATTACCTGGCCTCCACAATCACCCGGCCTCAACCCATTTGAGATGGTTTGGGATGAGTTGGACCGCAGAGTGAAGGAAAAGCAGCCAACAAGTGCTCAGCATATGTGGGAACTCGTTCAAGACTGTTGGATAAGCATTCCAGGTGAAGCTGGTTGAGAGAATGCCAAGAGTGTGCAAAGTTGTCATGGTTAATTTGAAGAATAAAAAATATATTTTGATTTGTTTAAAAAAAAATTGGTCACTACATGATTCTAAATGTGTTATTTCATAGTTTTGATGTCTTCACTATTATTCTGCAACGTAGAAAATGGTTAAAAAAAATAAGAAAAACCCTTGAATGAGTAGATTTGTCCACATTTTTGACTGGTACTGCATATTTTCAGTTTCACATTGGTTGTGGGAACGAAGCCATATGTTTCCTGACTGGTAAAACTGAAAGTTTTTTAAATGTTATGAGAATGTTTTATTTTTAAGTTGCAGGGAGGTTATGCGAATGTTTTACTCTGGTTCCTTGAAAGTTTTCCTGGGAGGTTTTATGAAAGCTCTGAGAATGGAAATGATAGGTTATTTGGAGGTTTTTTAATAACTTCCTTAAACCTTTCACCTGAATGTTTCAATAACACTTAATAACACTGCTATCCTATTGTGGGTTAACTTTTTTGAAATCCAAGCACAGATAAGACACATGAAAATCCATTTCCTTATGAAGCAGTACTTATGCAAACACCTTTATTTTTTATTGTGACACACCATCAGTGAAGATTTGAACCAAAAATCTTCTGTTTTCTAACCATGGAATTAGTCCACTGCGCCACCAGGATGGAGCTAGCATACCATGCAAGCACTCATTAAGATCAGGTGTGGCCAATTAGTGGGCACGGCCAACACACCTGAACACCATTAACAAGGTAGAGTTTAGAGAGAGTTTTGTTGATGCTGAGGGCGGAATGTAAATGTAAATCTCTGAAAGTGTTCTTATGTTTTTTATGGAAAGTTGTATGTTTTTAAATGACATTCTTAGAACCTTCTCTGAACATTACAACATTTTGGTTCTCGGAACAATTTGAGAACATGACTTTTCAATAGAACCATGAGGAAACTTGTAGGAAACGTAATTGCTGATGTACTGAAATTCCCACAGAAGAACATTGTTTCTTAATGTTCTTGGAACAATTTGAGAACATTCCCAATGTCAAACCATTTGGAGAACGTTCCTAGAACATTACTAACAGTGAAATAAAATGTAACCATGTTTGAACATTTAGAAAACATTCTGTTAAGGTAATGAAACACCAAGAAAATAATGTTTTTTTTTTTTTGTCAAGTTCCTTAAATGTGCTGAGAATATTCCAAAGCCTAGCAACTATCCTGCACCATTCCCGGAAAGTTGTGGGAAGGTTGTGTGCAAATTAATCATAGAACAACCACGCTCTCACCAAGCTCTCTGAATCATCTGGTTCTCAGAATGCTGTGTTAGCTGGGAAGCTATTTATGTCCATATTTGCAGAAAACTGCATGTAGATTCATTAGATAGGTTTTACAACATAGACCGGCATTTTTCTCTTCGCACACTGGCAGTGGACAAAATACTAACTTTTGGGTCTTAAAGTGGCAATCGGCAGTAGAAACAATAACAAAGCCAGCTCCCCACCCCTGGTTCGGTAACAAGCCAAGGGATGGGACTGGAGAAATGTAATCACTCTCAAATTCATCGGCAGAGCTATGGATGCAAGGATTGACCATCCATGAGATCAAAATTATAGTTTTAACCATGTTCTGAGGCTATATAGGGTTTGTTTACATGTTCTTTGTTTACAAACATTGGAGTAAAACAAGCATATATTTTGGGCTCTGATGGGCTACGACAGTTGAATTAAGCTCATGAGGCATTTATAAGTTATATTCTTCAAGAATCTATGGGTACATATAATTAACTTATAAGTCCAAAAATGGACGGAGCAACTGCTGATTGCCCCTTTAAAGTCAGTCAGTCTGTTTATGAAACCGGTCAGCTAAAATAAGACTAGTCAAAAAGCAAAAAATATTGATTTCTTTAATGTTGTTTTACCACCATAGACCAGCCATAACTAGTTTCAATTTGCCCTAGGTGCTCATGAAGTCAAATAACCAAGGAGGGAAATATATTTAACCCTCTCTTTCTCTCCCCTCCTTCCTAGATGGGGTTCCTGTGAAAACTGAGAATGAAGAGTATGACGACAATGACGATCAGTACCCCAAGAGTGAAGAAGAAGGTGAACGAGACAATTACCTTTATGAAGAAGAGGAAGAGGAGGAGAAGGAAAGGGATGAGGAAGATGAAGGAGAAGGGGGGGGGGGGAAGGGGAGGAAGAGGGAGAAACCCTTAACGAACCACAAGACCTGTCTCTGGCAGATTATGTAAAGTATGAGAGCACAGGCCCGCAGGACGCCCACACCGACTACTCGCCGTATGCAGCAGAACCCCGCAGCCAGGCAGCAGGCAAGCTCAACTGTGACATCTGTGGCCTGTCCTGCGTCAGCATCAATGTGCTGCTCGTGCACAAGCGAAGCCACACCGGTGAGCAGAGTAACACAGCCAAACCAACCCTGACCTTAAATAATGGTGTTTTTTTTATTATAAACTCAGTAGATCAAGGTGTTTGATTAAAATATTTGTGTTTCAATATGTACAGTGACTCGTGCGTCACACTCTGAATGGACACATTTGACTTTACATGCACTCTGCAATACTTGCCCTAGCACTGATAAAATGTTCAACATCTGCTATAACACAGCAAGCACACTTCACTCAACCGTCTGCTTTATAACAAACCAAGTGTTAACTCCTATTCAGTCACAGTACTACAAAGTAATACATACGAGTTCACGTACCACAGTAGCTCAACTATACGCTACATAACTACTGTATCAGTAAGTCTTGGCGGTGTTGACCCTCTGTTTTTCCCTACACCCAGGTGAACGTCCGTTCCACTGCAGCCAGTGTGGCGCCTCCTTCACCCAGAAGGGAAACCTGCTTCGCCACATCAAACTGCACTCCGGGGAGAAGCCCTTCAAGTGCCCGATGTGCAGCTACGCCTGCCGCAGGCGAGACGCCCTCAGCGGACACCTGCGCACTCACTCAAGTACCTATCCACCATCTGTGTGCCACCTGCGTTTAGATATGTATAACCACACATGCATCTCATAATAACACAAACTCAGGTATTTTCCACCTGTTCGCACTTACTTACACACGTGCACAAAATATATGCGTACACATGCAAACACACACACACACACACACACACACACACACACACGTAAGTACCTATAACCTGTCTGCACACAGTTTGTTATGGTGAGTGAATGAGGACCCAAAAGCGAACTAACTTAAACAGAGCTTCTTTAATAACCAAACATAGGTAGGCTCAGATAGACCGGCAGATTCCGACAGGACAGGACAAGGTTACAGCAAACATGACGATAGTCTGGCTCAGGCATGAAACACAACAAACAAGAATCCGACAAGGACAGGAACAGAAACAGAGAGAGATATAGGGACCTAATCAGAGGGAAAAAGGGAACAGGTGGGAAACGGGGTGAATGGGTAGTTAGAGGAGACAAGGAACAGCTGGGGGAAAGCGGGGGAGAAAAGGTAACCTAACAACGACCAGCAGAGGGAGACAGGGTGAAGGGAAAGGACAGAGACAAGACACAACATGACAGTACATGACAGTACCCCCCCACTCACCGAGCGCCTCCTGGCGCACTCGAGGAGGAAACCTGGCGGCAACGGAGGAAATCCTCGATCAGCGCACGGTCCAGCACGTCCCGAGAGGGAACCCAACTCCTCTCCTCAGGACCGTACCCCTCCCAATCTACGAGGTACTGGTGACCACGGCCCCGAGGACGCATGTCCAAAATTCTACGGACCCTGTAGATGGGTGCGCCCTCGACAAGGATGGGGGGGGGGGGGGGGAAGACGAGCGGGGGCGCGAAGGACGGGCTTGATGCAGGAGACATGGAAGACCGGGTGGACGCGACGAAGGTATCGCGGAAGAAGAAGTCGAACTGCGACAGGATTAATGACCCGAGAAATACGGAACGGACCAATGAACCGCGGGGTCAACTTGCGAGAAGCCGTCTTAAGGGGAAGGTTCTGAGTGGAGAGCCAAACTCTCTGACCGCGACAATATCTAGGACTCTTAGTTCTACGCTTATTAGCAGCCCTCACAGTCTGCGTCCTATAACGGCAAAGTGCAGACCTGACCCTCTTCCAGGTGCGCTCGCAACGTTGGACAAAAGCCTGAGCGGAGGGGACGCTGGACTCGGCGAACTGAGATGAGAACAGCGGAGGCTGGTACCCGAGGCTACTCTGAAAAGGAGATAGCCCGGTCGCAGACGAAGGAAGCGAGTTGTGGGCGTATTCTGCCCAGGGGAGCTGTTCTGACCAAGACGCAGGGTTACGAAAAGAAAGACTGCGTAAGATGCGACCAATAGTCTGATTGGCCCGTTCTGCTTGACCGTTAGACTGGGGGTGAAAGCCGGAAGAGAGACTGACGGAAGCCCCAATCAAACGGCAAAACTCCCTCCAAAATTGAGACGTGAATTGCGGACCTCTGTCCGAAACGACGTCTGACGGAAGGCCATGAATTCTGAAAACATTCTCGATGATGATTTGTGCCGTCTCTTTAGCAGAAGGAAGCTTAGCAAGGGGAATGAAATGAGCCGCCTTAGAGAACCTATCGACAACCGTAAGAATAACAGTCTTCCCCGCTGACGAAGGCAGTCCGGTGACAAAATCTAAGGCGATGTGAGACCACGGTCGAGAGGGAATAGGAAGCGGCCTGAGACGGCCGGCAGGAGGAGAGTTACCGGACTTAGTCTGCGCGCAGACCGAACAAGCAGCCACGAAACGACGCGTGTCATGCTCCCGGGTGGGCCACCAAAAACGCTGGCGAATGGAAGCAAGCGTACCCCGAACGCCAGGGTGGCCGGCTAACTTGGCAGAGTGAGCCCACTGAAGAACGGCCAGACGAGTAGGAATGGGAACGAAAAGAAGGTTCCTAGGACAAGGGCGCGGCGACGGAGTGTGAGTGAGCGCTTGTTTTACCTGCCTCTCAATTCCCCAGACAGTCAACCCGACAACACGCCCCTCAGGGAGAATCCCCTCGGGGTCAGTGGAGGCTACTGAAGAACTGAAGAGACGAGACAAAGCATCAGGCTTGGTGTTCTTAGAGCCCGGACGATAAGAAATCACGAACTCGAAACGAGCGAAAAACAGCGCCCAACGCGCCTGACGCGCATTAAGTCGTTTGGCAGAACGGATGTACTCAAGGTTCCTATGGTCAGTCCAAACGACAAAAGGAACGGTCGCCCCCTCCAACCACTGTCGCCATTCGCCTAGGGCTAACCGGATGGCGAGCAGTTCGCGGTTACCCACATCATAGTTACGTTCCGACGGCGACAGGCGATGAGAAAAATACGCGCATGGGTGGACCTTGTCGTCAGAGAGGGAGCGCTGAGAAAGGATGGCTCCCACGCCCACCTCTGACGCGTCAACCTAGACAACGAACTGTCTAGAGACGTCAGGTGTAACAAGGATAGGAGCGGATGTAAAACGATTCTTGAGGAGATCAAAAGCTCCCTGGGCGGAAACGGACCACTTAAAGCACGTCTTGACAGAAGTAAGGGCTGTGAGAGGAGCTGCCACCTGACCGAAATTACGGATGAAACGACGATAGAAGTTCGCGAAGCCGAGAAAGCGCTGCAGCTCGACGCGTGACTTAGGGACGGGCCAATCAATGACAGCTTGGACCTTAGCGGGATCCATCTTAATGCCTTCAGCGGAAATAACAGAACCGAGAAATGTGACGGAGGAGGCATGAAAAGTGCACTTCTCAGCCTTCACAAAAAGACAATTCTCTAAAAGGCGCTGGAGGACACGTCGAACGTGCTGAACATGAATCTGGAGTGACGGTGAAAAAATCAGGATATCGTCAAGGTAAACGAAAACAAAGATGTTCAGCATGTCTCTCAGGACATCATTGACTAATGCCTGAAAGACAGCTGGAGCGTTAGCGAGGCCGAAAGGAAGAACCCGGTATTCAAAGTGCCCTAACGGAGTGTTAAACGCCGTCTTCCACTCGTCCCCCTCCCTGATGCGCACGAGATGGTAAGCGTTACGAAGGTCCAACTTAGTGAAAAACCTGGCTCCCTGCAGGATCTCGAAGGCTGAAGACATAAGAGGAAGCGGATAACGATTCTTCACTGTTATGTCATTCAGCCCTCGATAATCTATGCAGGGGCGCAGAGACCCGTCCTTCTTCTTGACAAAAAAAAACCCCGCTCCGGCGGGAGAGGAGGAGGGGACTATGGTACCGGCGTCAAGAGCTACAGACAAATAATCTTCGAGAGCCTTACGTTCGGGAGCCGACAGAGAGTATAGTCTACCCCGGGGGGGGGTGGTTCCCGGAAGGAGATCAATACTACAATCATACGACCGGTGTGGAGGAAGAGAGGTGGCCCTGGACCGACTGAACACCGTGCGCAGATCGTGATATTCCTCCGGCACCCCTGTCAAATCACCAGGCTCCTCCTGTGAAGAAGAGACAGAGGAAACAGGAGGGATAGCAGACATTAAACATTTCACATGACAAGAGACGTTCCAGGAGAGGATAGAATTACTAGACCAATTAATGGAAGGATTATGACAAACTAGCCAGGGATGGCCCAAAACAACAGGTGTAAAAGGTGAACGAAAAATTTAAAAAGAAATGGTTTCACTATGATTACCAGAAACAGTGAGGGTTAAAGGTAGCGTCTCACGCTGAATCCTGGGGAGAGGACTACCATCCAGAGCGAACAAGGCCGTGGGCTCCTTTAACTGTCTGAGAGGAATGTCATGTTCCCGAGCCCAGGTCTCGTCCATAAAACAGCCCTCCGCCCCAGAGTCTATTAAGGCACTGCAGGAAGCTGACGAACCGGTCCAGCGTAGATGGACCGACAAGGTAGTGCAGGATCTTGAAGGAGAGACAGGAGTAGTAGCGCTCACCAGTAGCCCTCCGCTTACTGACGAGCTCTGGCCTTTTACTGGACATGAAGTGACAAAATGACCAGCGGAACCGCAATAGAGACAGAGGCGGTTGGTGATTCTCCGTTCCCTCTCCTTAGTCGAGATGCGGATACCTCCCAGCTGCATGGGCTCAGCACCCGAGCCGGCAGAGGAAGATGGTAGTGATGCGGAGAGGGAGGCGACGGAGAGCGCGAGCTCCTTTCCACGAGCTCGGTGACGAAGATCAACCCGTCGCTCAATGCGAATAGCGAGTTCAATCAAGGAATCCACGCTGGAAGGAACCTCCCGGGAGAGAATCTCATCCTTTACCTCTGCGCGGAAACCCTCCAGAAGACGAGCGAGCAAGGCCGGCTCGTTCCAGCCACTGGAGACAGCAAGAGTGCGAAACTCAATAGAGTAGTCTGTTATGGATCGATTGCCTTGACATAGGGAAGACAGGGCCCTGGAAGCCTCCTCCCCAAAAACAGATCGATCAAAAACCCGTATCATCTCCTCCTTAAAGTCTTGATACTGGTTAGTACACTCAGCCCTTGCCTCCCAGATTGCCGTGCCCCACTCACGAGCCCGTCCAATAAGGAGAGATATGACGTAGGCGACACGAGCAGTGCTCCTGGAGTAAGTGTTGGGCTGGAGAGAAAACACAATATCACACTGGGTGAGGAACGAGCGGCATTCAGTGGGCTCCCCAGAGTAACACGGCGGGTTATTGATTCTGGGCTCCGGAGATTCGAAAGCCCTGGAAGTGGCCGGTGGATCGAGGCGGAGATGGTGAACCTGTTCTGTGAGGTTGGAGACTTGGGTGGCCAGGGTCTCAACGGCATGTCGAGCAGCAGACACTTCCTGCTCGTGTCTGCCTAGCATCGCTCCCTGGATCCCGACGGCTGAGTGGAGAGGATCCGAAGTCGCTGGGTCCATTCTTGGTCGGATTCTTCTGTTATGGTGAGTGAATGAGGACCCAAAAGCGAACTAACTTAAACAGAGCTTCTTTAATAACCAAACATAGGTAGGCTCAGATAGACCGGCAGATTCCGACAGGACAGGACAAGGTTACAGCAAACATGACGATAGTCTGGCTCAGGCATGAAACACAACAAACAAGAATCCGACAAGGACAGGAACAGAAACAGAGAGAGATATAGGGACCTAATCAGAGGGAAAAAGGGAACAGGTGGGAAACGGGGTGAATGGGTAGTTAGAGGAGACAAGGAACAGCTGGGGGAAAGCGGGGGAGAAAAGGTAACCTAACAACGACCAGCAGAGGGAGACAGGGTGAAGGGAAAGGACAGAGACAAGACACAACATGACAGTACATGACACAGTTATTTAGATATACGTTGATATCATGTTGGGGCTGTCAGTGACGTTCATTTAAAGGAGGTTCTTGAGGCCTCCCGAGTGGCGCATACCCGGGTTAATTTCCCGGGCTGTGCCACAACTGGGCCGTGTCCGAGAGTCCCATAGGACTGCGCACAATTGGCCCAGCGTCGTCCGGGTTAGGGGATGGTTTGACCGGTGGGGCTTTACTTGGCTCATTGCGCTCTAGCGACTTACTGTGACGGGCCGAGTGCCTGCAGGTTGACCCCGGTCATCAGGTGAACAGTGTTTCCTCCGACGCATTGGTGCGGCTGGCTTCCGGGTTAAGCTGGCGGGTGTTCAGGAGCGTGGTTTGGCGGGTCATGTTTCGGAGGACGCGTGCCTCGACCTTCGCCTCCCGAGCCCGTTGGGGAGTTGCAGCGATGAGACCAGATCGAAATTGGTGAGAAAAGGGGAGTAAAATACAACCTCAAAAAATAAAGGGAGGTTCTTGCAGAGATCGCAGTTGCCCCATTATTTAACAACAGCCTCAGTAAGCAAAGGGTATGATGGTTTGAAGTGGGAGTTTGTAGTTTTAACTGAAACTCTTTTCTCACAGTAGAGAAGCCCTACAAGTGCAACCACTGCGGTCGCAGTTACAAGCAGCGCAGCTCCCTTGAAGAGCACCGAGAGAGGTGCCATGTGTACATCCAGAACACAGGCAACGCTGAGAGAGGTGAGAGGCCCTGGAACACTCCTCCCTACCCTCAGTTACACACACACACTTCAGACACACACATACACACTTACACAAATGCACTTTAGACATACACACATACACACGTTGCTCATGCAATCACACACACACACACACACATAAACACATACAACATTCGCAGGCACTCACACGCAGATGTGTGCACATTCTGTTGTCTACTCACACATTTGTGCACACACACATACACACATACACATTTGCTGGCTGCAGAGTTGTGTAGCTTCATTCCATCTAGTTCATGGTCGTAAGTTGCCCCACCATTACAGCTAAATAGGTTGTGGCTGTTGCGGTGGGAGACGTTGTGTTGTAAGGACACCAGAGGGGAAGTCAGTCAGAAGAGATGTAGGACAAACGTCTCGGTGTCCTGTTCTGACTACACCCCCCCCCCCCCCCCCCCAGAAGTCTGTTTGCCAGCCATGGTGGACATTCAGGATGGTTTGCGAAATATTAAATACCTAGTTGTTTTGTGGTCGGTTGAATGTCGTAAGTACGGCAGATAGATAGCGTGTGGTGTGGAAGCACATCCTCGACCTTGCGGTCTTCCTCCTGCAGGCCTCACTAGTCGATGAGGCAAAACACCAGGAAGTGAGGTCACGGGCTGGCTTTGTTATCTTGGCTGCGCTCAATGTTTTATTGGTTCCTCTGAGGGCGAGTTTCATTTTAAAGTCATTTTGTTTGTTAGTTCTGTAAAAGAAAAAGATCATTTCACAACCTCAAATGCTCGAGGCAGTAGACAGTTGCAGCACAGCGGACAGAAAGCACACACTTTGTCCTTGCTGTACCTCTGTACTGCTAAGAAACCTCTCTCTCTCTCTCTCTCTCTCTTTCTCTCTCTCTCTCTCTCTCTCTCTCTGTGTCTCTGTGTGTGTGGGTCTCTCAGCCGGTGAGGACGCCCACGTGTCCAGGACTACTCACATGGGCACGGAGCGCGCTCTGCTACTGGACAGATTGGCGAGCAACGTGGCCAAACGCAAGAGCTCTATGCCACAGAAGTTCACTGGTAAGACCAGTCTGACTCATTCCTCAACTGTCTTGCAGGTTGTCACCTTGGTAGGGTTAACTAGGTATGGGTGAGTGTGTAGGCGGTGAAAACTGCAGATGTTTTTTTTTTGGCTGTAGATGTAGTCATTCAAACAAAATGAGGAATTGCAATTTTTGATTTGATGATTCCTTTGTGACTAGACTGCTGGTTGCTTATTCTGTTGAGAAATTGCTAATTTGTCAATTCAATAGCAAGTGGATTAATTGTATGTCTGTGTGTAATGGGTCTCTGATTACTGGCTTCATTGCTGCACCTGTCAGGTTTTTACTATAATCTGACCCCTTGCTACAAGCTGCTGCTGCTGTTATCGTATTCGTGTTTACTGCCAGTTGCACTTAATTAAAACAAATGTACGTTTTCATTAATTTTTATTTTTTTTAAGTGTGTCATATTGTTGTCTGTCTAAGCTACATGTCTGTCTGTCTGTCTTTTTCGCTCTCTGTCTATCTGTCTCTCTATCTATGCAGTTCTCCTGTCCCCCCTTGCTCTGCTTGCCCAAGCAGGAATTCTGGGCAGAACGCCAGCCTCATCTGCTGCACCGCGCCATAGGGTGGTAGACCACTGCCCTAATTTCCCTGCCTCATGTATATGTTAGGTGGGTATGGTTAACCACGCATAGGAATAGAATGCCAATAACATGAAGCAATCGTGGGAGATGTGCCTTTTGCACACTGGAACACTCTCACACACAAACGGACGAGTATAAACATCCAAGTCGTAGTGCTTCATTGAAACTTCTGCACTACCACTACTACTACTACTGCTGAGTGTTTGAAAACCGTCCGTTTCAGTAAATGAGTGATTTGTCATCACGTTGACTTCCCAAACCCTAAGGCGTTGTACCCATTTCCAATACCCAGGTCACACTTTCTTGTCAAGCGTCTCCGCTTATCATGGAGTGTTTCGTTTCAGAATTCGAGGCGCTGCAAAGAAACAGCAAAGCTGTCTGGCCTAAAGAGATCCTCCTGTCACCCATCACCCTGACAAATGAACTGAAATCTTGCAATATAACGACCACAGGAGGAAAAGAGAGGTGGTGTGTTCGACCACAGGGTTGAAAAACAGACGAGAGCGCGAAACGTGAGCAGATGCCTCCGTCTCCTCTTGTGGTGGAACAGCAGCTGCAGCCGTGGAGACTGAGAGGCCTCTTCGTCTCCTCCTCGTCTCTGTGTCTGAGTCCCAAATGGCACCCTATTCCCTGTAGTTCACCAAATGGCGCCCTATTCCATTGTGCATTGTATAGAACAGGGTGACGTTTGGGACACAGATCTCTTGTTCTGTCACGCCCTCTTAGTGTTCGTTCTGTGGTAGGAAGCTCGTTTATCTACAGGGTCAGCGGCTGCCTGCTAGTTCTCCATTGCACGAGCTATCAAGATTTCAATTGTACAAAATGTGCTTTTTATCTTCAAGTGTGACCAAGCTTGCTCCTTTGCTGCTGGTGCTCCTTATGGTTAGTGGAGGTGGCTATCTTGTGGCTCCCTCTCCACTGCACGTCTCTGGCTCTTTTCTGAGAGCGAAATGGTTACTGCAGAGCCATTTATATAGAGATATATGTGTGTGGTAGACAGAGATATACAGTTTATGTATTTTTGGCTCTGGGTTAGTGGTCCCACCTGCACAGTGCTGAGTGAGTGAGTGCTAAGGTGTCTCTCCCTGTGTGGGTGATCCAGGGGACAACGGCGTGTGTCTGGACCTGAGCTTCAACAGGGAGCTGATCCACCGCTCTGACGTCATGGACCCTCCGCTCACCTCCCCAGGATCCGAGAACCACCACAGCCACCAGCCCCTCTACACAGGCCAGGACCCTGACTCTGCCTACCCCCACAGGGCCTACCCCATCCCCCTGAGCCGCGCTGACATGAGCCCCCTGGCCCTCACCAATGGTCACAAGCTGGAGCAGCAGCAGAGCACTGGTCTCGCCTACCTGCCCCGGCCCGGCCAGGGCCACCCTAGCATGGACACACTCCAAACCGATCGGGCCCAGCTCTCCCAGCCTCTCATCTACAGCCTGGGGCACCTGCTGGGGCCCAGTCCCCACAACAGCCTTCCACGCCCCCATAGCCATGCTCACGCGCACCCCATGCCCCCCATAGAGGCTCTGAGGGTGGTAAGGAGCGAGGGGGAGGTAGGGGTTGGGGTAGGTACAGGAGCGGGGGCGGTGTACCCCTGCGGTCACTGCAGGGTGTGGTTTCTGGACTACGTCATGTTCACCATCCACATGGGCTGCCACGGCTTCCGTGACCCACTGGAGTGCAATGTATGTGGCCACCGCAGCCGGGACCGCTATGAGTTCTCCTCACACATTGCGCGCGGCGAGCACCGCCTGGAGTTGAAGTAGTATAGACACATTTGCACGTGAACACACACATACACCCATACATGTAGTCAGACTCCTAAACGGAATAATGCATACACATTTATACACTTACACACATGAATTGTGTACAAACATTACAAACACACAAAAATAATCTCAGGGACTTTCCTTTTTGTTTTTAATTAGCACCAGTATTACCACACACACACACACACACACACAAGGAAATGTAGCATTTCAGTAAAGTAGCATTTCAAATGTTTTATAGAGGATAATCATGCTTGACTCAAGTGCCAACGTTTATTTATGACAAATAACAGTGTCAAAAGTAAAAGAAATCAGGATTATCTGAACGATAATCATTTGATCAATAGTTATTTTTCTATCTATGTTTTATGTGGGACTACATTTTATTCTACTTCACTAAGCCGCGGAATAACTTTTCTACAGAAATATATATGTGTTCTTCATTTTATTTTTGGTGACTATTCAACAGAAGTGTCAATATAAAGGGGGTAATCGGCAGTCAATATTTGGCATTACCTTTGCCGTGCCTGCTGCTTTTAGGTTGGGATATACTACAGTGTGTCCAAATATCCTCTGTATGTACAGCAGTAGCAGTAGGACGTAGTACTGAGTACATTTTACGTTCACTGTAAGCTGACTGACAGACTCTGCTGTACATTTTGTTTTCCTTGTAAACTGTACTGAGGTTCAAAAATAAAAACAAGTTCATTCAAGCTAATCTGGTCATTGTGTGGACTGTGTACCTTGTGAAAGAAACAGCAAGAGCCACCGCAGCGAAAGAGCGTCTTCTTAATACAGACTAAAACAGATCCTTATGATCTCAAAGTTCATGTGTCTCGTTCTAGGCTGTAGTTTGAGAAGTTCACAGCTTCAAAGAAAGGCAGCACTTCACAGTACACTCCCCTCTTCACAACTCCTCAAAGTCAAACTGTTGCTATGAAGACTTGCTGTGAGAGACTGCTCTGTAGACATGTTCTGTGGCTCTGCTGAAGCATGTCTGTCCCATAGAGGGGACATTATTGCACAAATAGACCGTCATTAATAAAGAGCATGTAGGATTGATAGTAGGACTTATAATTGATTTCCGCTTGATTCATTTTTCATTAATACCAAGGTTTAGGCTGTATTTTATGTACATACAGTGTGATTATAATGGGGAACTGTGCTTGCATATAAAAGTTGGCTAAAGATATGGCCGGTCAGAGCAAAATGTAAAAACACACTTGATTTGATTTGGGAGAAAGTTCCAATCACATTATGGGATTTTGAGATCCATTGTCCAACCCGGAGGCTGGGGCGATTCACTGATAGATTTCATTCTGCTTTTGTTTTTACTCGAAGACGCCCTCTGGTGGCCAAAGGTAGGCCACTATTGTGGTTCGTCACCCAGTCAATAGTCTTGTTCTCCTGCTACAGTACATGTCTTCAGTTCCACTTAATATGAAACTAGAAGTCTGGCACACAATAAGCAATTCCTAAAGTGCAGAAGGTCCCTTAGGAGAGAACTTGCCTACCCCAATCCAGATAAGAAATCCTCAAACCAATTGAAACTGCTTCTGTCCACCTTCACCTGAGAGTATCAATCAGTCACATCAGTAACCTTAGGGTCAACTCACATACCTCATAACAACAGGTGTAGACTAACAGTGAAATGCTTACTTAGGGCTTTACCCAACAACGCAGAGAGAAAAAAATAATAACACAAGGAGTAAATACACAATAAGTAATGATAACTTGGCTATTTACACGGGGTACCAGTACCGAGTCGTTGTGCAGGGGTACGAACGAGGTCATTGAGGTAGATATGTACATATAGCTAGTCTTATCAGTAACAGTAAGCAGGCAATGCGTTGACGAGCCAGTCACATGTCAGACAGACCAGGGACACAGTCAGTCACGACTCACTGCTCAAGCCGGCGTCAGACCACCAGAACAGGTGTGATTCTCATCTCATCCAGCTGCTGACATCTCTTTATCTGTCCTTTCCATCAGCACTCACTTCCCCTTTCTCTCTCTCTCTCTCTCTCTCTCTCTCTCTCTCTCTCTCTCTCTCTCTCTGTGAGGAGTTGAGTGAAGAGACTTGTTACTTATAAAGCAGGCTGTGCTCTCAATGAATATGCCCAGATATGCTTATCAGGTTGTTTGTTGTAAAGATGACAGGTCTGTATGTCTCTGCATTAAAAACAATGATGCAAAATAGATATTTGTCAATGTTGAGAGTAAACGGTAATACAAAACAACAGAACTGACTCCTATAGGTTGAAAGGGGAGTAAAGAAGGGTAGAGAGGTGGGGTGGGTGTCGATGGTAGAAAAGCATACATCCAGTCATTGTTTCTTCCCTCGTTTGATGACCCAGTCCTTTGTCTAACTTTCTCTATCTGCCCAAGTGTCCCTGTAACATTCCGTGTCTTACACAAGTTTAAAACAAGTTTACCCGGCAGCAATTGACTTACACAGACAGCAGTGGAGGCTGCTGAGAGGAGAACTGCTCATAATATTGCCTGGGAAACAGAGCAAATGTGTTTGATGTGTTTGATACCATTCCACTGATTCCGCTCCAGCCATTACCACAAGCCCGTCCTCCCCAATTAAGGTGCCAACAGCCTCCTCTGAGAGACAGAAGTAATACATTGACCATGGAGAACATATGATGCACAATGGAATAGGGCTCGCAGTGACATCTACTGACTAAATCAAGGTATAACTTATCTGCGTCCAAGAAATTGCTTTGATTGATGATTACACAAATTGGGAGAATTGACACTACTGGTGCCTCATGCGCAACAGCAAATCCTGACGGGGAACGTTCTAGTGGTATGTGGTTTCTGACAACTATTATATATACACAATACCAGTTAAAGGTTTGGACACACCTACTCATTCAAGGGTTTTTCTTTATTTTTACTACTATTATTTTATATTTGATATTCTTCAAAGTAGGCCCCCTTTGCCTTGATGACAGCTTTGCACACTCTTGGCATTCTCTCAACCAGCTTAATGAGGAATGCTTTTCCAACTATCTGGATGGAGTTCCCACAAATGCTGAGCACTTGTTGGCTGCATTTACTCCACTCTGCTGTCCAACTCATCCACAAACCATTTCAATTGGATTGAGGTCGGGTGATTGTGGAGGCCAGGTCATATCCCGAGTGGTGCAATGGTCTAAGGTCCTGCATCTCAGTGCTAGTGGCGTCCCTATGGTTTGAATCCAGGCTGTATCACAACCAGGCCGTGATTGGGAGTCCCATAGGGCGGCGCACAATTGGCCCAGCGTCGTCCGGGTTTGACCGGTGTAGGCCGTCATTGTAAATAAGGTTTTGTTCTTAACTGACTTGCCTTGTTAAATAAAGGTTGAATTTAAAAAAGAATAATACAAATCTGAGTCAGCACTCCATCACTCCCCTTGGTCAAATAGCTCTTACACAGCCTGGAGGTGTGTTTTGGGTTATTGTCCTGTTGAAAAACAAATGATAGTCCCACTAAGAGCAAACCAGATGGGGTGGCGTATCACTGCAGAATGGTGTGGTAGCCATGCTGGTTAAGTGTGCCTTGAATTTTAAATAAATCACAGACTGTGTCACCAGTAAAGCACCCCCACACCTCCTCCTCCATGCTTCACAGTGGGAACCACACATGCGGAGATCATCCGTTCACCTACTCTGCGTCTCACAAAGACAAAGGTCAGATTTCCACTGGTCTAATGTCCATTGCTCGTGTTTCTTGGCCCAAGCAAGTCTCTTCTTCTTATTGGTGTCCTTTAGTAGTGGTTTCTTTGCGTCAATTCAACCATGAAGGCCTGATTCACGCAGTCTCCTCTGAACAGTTCATGTTGAGATGGGTCTGTTAGTTGAACTCTGTGAAAAAAATTATTTGGGCTGCAATCTGAGGTGCAGTTAACTCTAATGAACTTATCCTCTGCAGCAGAGGTACCTCTGGGTCTTCCTTTCCTGTGGCGGTCTTCATGAGAGCCAGTTTCATCATAGCGCTTGATGGTTTTTGCGACTGCACTTGAAGAAACTTTAAAAGTTCTTGATATTTTCCAGATTTACTGACCTTCGTGTCTTAAAATAATGATCGACTGTCATTTCCCTTTGCTTATTAAAGCTGTTCTTGCCATAGAATGGACTTACCAAATTGGGCTATCTTCTGTAGACCACCGCTACCTTGTCACAACACAACTGATTGGCTCAAACACATGAATTTAATAAGGAAAGAAATGCCACAAATTAACTTTTAACAAGACACACCTGTTAATTGAAATGCATTCCAGGTGACTACCTCATGAAGCTGGTTGAAAGAATGCCAAGAGTGTGCAAAGCTGTCATCAAGGCAAAGGGTGGCTACTTTGAAGAATCTCAAATATAAAATCTATTTTGATTTGTTTTACACTTTTTTGGTTACTACATGATTCCATATGCGTAATTTCATGGTTTTGGTGTCTTCACTATTATTCGACAATGTGGAAAATAGCCAAAATAAAGAAAGACCCTGGAATGAGTAGGTGTGTCCAAACTTTGGACTGGTATTGTATGTATAAATTCAGTACACACAAATAATCAATACTGCTAGTCTATATGTGACATGGTTATGTCTTGTTGCAATTATGGGTGGGGCTTGGCAGTTAATTAGCACGCTTTTGGCTTATTCCTGGGCAAGACCTAAACCATGTCACATATTCATTCATCTAAAAATTCAATTTCATAGAAAAGCAAACACAGAATGGTAATAACATTCTTATTTTTCTTTGCAATGAATCATCAAGGCGTGTCAGCATCTCATGAAATGGCAGAGCGTGATTGGCCCTAGGTGGACAAGTACAAGCGCCGCATCACCAGTGCAGGCAAAAGTATGGAGTGGACCCAGCTGTCCTCGGTGGTATCGTCTCTAGAGAGTCCAGGGGTGGGACAGGACTGGTCAATCGCTCAGGTTGACAATGGAAATGCCCATGGGCTAATGCAGGTAATATAAACCTTTGAGAATGAATCTGAGACTCTGGATCAGGGGTTGAAATGACATAATTACAATCATGATTATGTGCAGGCTGTAGAGATGTCATTTTTACACCCATTATTATAATCTGGTTGTTCAATTTCAAACATTTGTTTACCCACTGTGCAACTGCTTCCCAGGAGGTCATGTCTAATGTGGAATGACTTGTTTTTTTTTTATTTTTCCTTTATTTAACTCGGCAAGTCAGTCAAGAACAAATTATTATTTTCAATGACGGCCTAGGAACAGTGGGTGAACTGCCTTGTTCAGGGACGACAGATTTGTACCTTGTTGCAGAACGACAGATTTGTACCGTGTCAGCTCGGGGATTCAATCTTACAACCTTTCGGTTAACTAGTCCAACGCTCGGTCCACTAGGCTACGCTGCCGCCCACTATTGTTTGATGAACATTCTACAATACACTATGAGTCTACAGAATCTACAGTTCCATCGATTGGAACATATCGACCAAAGGCACACAAATGTTGGTCGGCTCCTATTCAGATGTCGAGAAAAGAAGTAGCCTCACTGGACCAAGGAGCAGTAGCTGAAATGTATTGACTGACTCACTCCTGTATTGAGCTGTACGCTGCTACTAACCTATTGTGTTTATGTTTAACCTATTGTGTTTATGTTTAACCTATTGTGTTTATGTTTAACCTATTGTGTTTATGCTTAACCTATTGTGTTTATGTTTAACCTATTGTGTTTATGTTTAACCTATTGTGTTTATGTTTAACCTATTGTGTTTATGTTTAACCTATTGTGTTTATGTTTAACCTATTGTGTTTATGTTTAACCTATTGTGTTTATGTTTAACCTATTGTGTTTATGTTTAACCTATTGTGTTTATGTTTAACCTATTGTGTTTATGTTTAACCTATTGTGTTTATGTTTAACCTATTGTGTTTATGTTTAACCTATTGTGTTTATGTTTAACCTATTGTGTTTATGTTTAACCTATTGTTTTTATGTTTAACCTATTGTGTTTATGTTTAACCTATTGTGTTTATGTTTTTCATGGGCGTTGGCAGCCTACAATATGGGGGCTGGCAGCATCTCCTCATATGAGCAGGTGGACGCTAAAACCACAGGAGGGAATTATGCCAATGATGTTGTTGCCAGAGCTGAATATTTGAAAAAAACATGGCTATTAAAAGTCTCACAGGCTGACTGGCAGTCTGTCATTCCAAGGAAAGAGAATTACATCCTTTGTTTTTGAGGTCTGCTGTAAACTCCTATTAAAACGTTGGATTACAATGACATTTTATGTTCATAAACAAGAGTTATAATAGGCTATTACAGACATTATTATATTGTATTGTATTTTTCACATGTTTATGCATTCATCTCTAACATAGTTCACTTTCTGAGAAAGATCATGTATAATAAGTAATGTAAGGCTTTGCAGTCTCAGGTTTTACAACAATGCTTTACATTACACATCACACAAGTGCCTAATAAAAACGCATTATTAGCCTAGAATTGTATTTTGTTGACTTCTGATTAAGCAACCATCATTATGAGACTTTATAATGCCACTAATACAACATACGTTACCTGATTCTGTTTAATGGACTATTGTTATGATAATACTTTTTAATATGCCTACATATTGGATATAGTTGTTATAAAGTCTCTAAATCAATCGACAAAGTAGTTGGCCTGGACTACATATTGTTGAATGATATTAACGGTTTCCCCAAACTATCTCTGGGTATTCCATTTAGGCAAGTAGGCCAAGACATTTCTGTTTTTGTCTGATCCCTAAAGATGGCGCTATGCATTTAAAGTGAGTTTTATCCACCGTTCAAAGAGAAGAGGCACGCTTTAGTCTACACTTGTCATTATTGCTTTTCGACAGCAGGAGATCGGGCTGTTTGGTCATTAAAATGTAGAAAGGGAACATACATATTGTCATTGAGCATGGACAACTGAGGACACACAACTTCAAGGGATGGAAATATTGTCACCTTCACACCGTGAGACTATTCTGCAGATGTGGGCATGCGCACTGCATCGGTTCTACAGGGGACGGGAAGACATCACGGAAAAACTCGCTGTACACCGAAACCCCCACGCTGAAATTCATCCTTGGTTGCAGTGTAGCACGACTACCGACTACCATGTTTGATACACTGTTGAAGTCAGGGACTACTTGACACCCTGGCGATTTAAGTCGCCGCAAAACCGTATCAAATACCGTATGGGAACAGTATGCGGGAAATGGTTGGAGGTTGCTGCGTGTGTTCCGATGAGCGAGGCTGGGCTGAAAATCCTCTTGTATACTGTGATGGGCACGGGTGCAGCGTCGCTGTTCACCAGGGTAACTAGCTTGCTATACTACAATGTAATTACGGTATTGGGGGAAGGATGGGGTGATGCGTGCCTACGTGCGTGCGTGTCTGTCTGTGTTTATGTGGGAGGGGGTGTTTTCCTTTAACACGCGTTGCCGTGGTGCGAGAGGGGACATATAACATTACATCGAGCCCTTATGGCGCGGACTATTGCGGTTTTTTGCGGAATGGCTATTATTCGATCCAAAGTTACGCATCGTTCAGGAAGCATTTGCTACTACTGGAGCAGCAGACTAGCTGGCCTATCGGGCCTTCCGGATGAATTGTTTCCTCAACGATGCATCCAGATTCTTTGTTGACATCTTTGTATCTCAGCCCTGCAGCAATGTAGCCACTCAATATGTCCATGAGTTTTGATTCGAATAAGAGCCATGAATTATGATTTAATGTGTACATCTTTACGGTTGTAATGCTCTAAGAGTAGTGCACACCGTCGCAGTATATCCCCCGTGGCTTTTATTTATTGTGCTATGTAGGAAACATCAATAACAATATCGTCTGTGTCCGACACACGATACAATCTGAGTTTACAAACTGTTATTCACGTCATAGTATTATAAATCAGGCTATGTCTTGCAAAGTAAAACCACTATGGTTGCGTTCAAACCGCCACCACTCTTTGAAAAAGGTGACCTACATCAATAGCCTATCAATATTGGGATCATCTCGGGAATAAGAAATCTATAAATCATTGTGACACTTAACTTTATGCCCTGGCTACGCCTTCTCTCGATTCAGTGGCCTTGTGGTAAGAGTGTCTGTCCTGAAAAGGTTGGGAGTTTGATTCAGTCATACCAAAGACTGTAAAATGGGTCCTGCTGCATCTCTGCTTGGCACTCAGCATTAAGGAGATAGATTGGGGGTAAATCCCAGTGATAGACTAGCATCTTGTCCAGGGGGTCGCTACGGAAACAGGAGATTGGCTCTTGCTCCTTTGAGTCGTTCCGGCTTGTACAAGCCAAGGCTCGTGCAAGGCTACTTACTTACTCTATGCTTGCTCTCAACAGTTAAAAAAAAAAAAAGTATTATTAAAAATTGAAGGTATACCAAGAAGTTAGGTAACTTGTTTGTGTCTCATTCATTTGAGTGGTAGACTAATGATTTATCTGTATTTGTGTCTTTATTTATGTGTGTGTGTGTGTGTGTGTGTGTCACAGCGTGCTATGGTATTGTCCAGGTGCCCACTGGCCCGTGGTTCTGTCGAAAATGTGAGTCTCAGGAGAGAGCTGCCAGAGTGGTGAGTATATATATCCCATATATCAATATATTATCCGTATACTCTTTCAAATCTCTATCAATGTACAGGATATCCCTGCCTGTCGTAGTAAATAACACTGGTAGTACAGTGTGCTATTGAAGCTACTGTGCGTAGTTGGTTATTGTGAGGTGTGCTCTCATTTCTCATCAGAGATGTGAGCTGTGCCCTCACAAAGATGGCGCCCTCAAGAGGACAGACAGTGGAGGTAAACTACTGGACGCTGACTTTCCTTCCTCTATTCTTCATCCTCCACTTTCCATCAATCCCTTCTTTCCTCCACGTTTCCCTTGTCTTACAAACATATAATGTGTCCGTGTTAATGTGTGTGTATGCACGTCAGGGTGTGTGTGTGTGTATGTGTGTGTGTGTGTGTGCGTATGTGCGTTTGTGCATGTGTGTCTGTGTGTGTGTGTGTGTGTGTGTGTGTGTGTGTGTGTGTGTGTGTGTGTGTGTGTGTGTGTGTGTGTGTGCGTGCGTGCGTGTCTGTGTGTGTATGTGTGTGTGTGTGTACTAATGTGAGCTGTTCTCTCTCCAGGCTGGGCCCATGTGGTTTGTGCACTCTACATTCCCGAGGTGCAGTTCGCCAACGTTCTCACCATGGAGCCTATCGTACTACAGTACGTCCCTCACGACAGATACATCAAGGTATTCGTCACTGTTCACTTCCACTTTTGATAGCCTTGTTTGTCTTTTGTGAAGGACGTTCTGACCGTCATTTGAAATGCATTTTATTGGCCTAAAACGATTGAATGAAATTGGAGATATCGTTTCTTTAGCCAGAGTAAATGGTTGTCCATCTTCAAAATTCCACACAAACTCGTGGGGGCGTTTTTGTGATTTGCACGCAGTCATTAGGATACAGTATATTTTTGCACGGGGCAAAGCTTTCATGAGATCATCCAGAGTTTTTCCTAAGTCCTCTCTGCAAGTTTAGCCTTTAGAGTTGGCATCTGCATAAACACGGGCCATGTATCCCACCACCGGCTGCATGCTTTCAGGCCTAATGGTCTTGAGTGATCGCTATTGTGGAAAAATCTATATTCAGCATATGCCCACCAGACAGATTTGTTTTTGAAGGAAAGCTTTTATATGATTGGATTACAGTTCTATTCTAGTCAATGGGAAGCTACGTAGACGCCTGCTGCTGAACGATAGTGGGTGCTCGTCTGGTAGTGGCCTCGCCTCACCATGTCAGGGGCAGCTACAGTAAATGGCTTGCACCTCTCTGGTCTGGGTTGTCAGAGGCTCAATAAGCCCACCACCCTCCCTCCCTCCTTTACAGTAGCTCCAAAAATGCTGTTTCCCTGTTTCGCTTTGGCCCATGATGCATATGGCTCACAAGGGGAGGAGGACGGGGTAGATGAAGGGAAGGAGGGGGTAGATGAAGGGAAGGAGGGGTAGAAGAGAAGAAAGGTAAGGAGCCCGCTGTTCTTTTGTCCAGCACCTGTTGCTAGGCAGACAGCCAGCCCCCTCTGTCTGGGTAATAGCCGTAGGGTAGCCGTAGGGGAGCGAGGTGTGAAGTGTTTCACAACAGGCTGCTATCAATGACAGGCTAGGGTTGGACTCGGGGCACTGGTGAGGCCCATAGAGTTGAACAGTATCACACTGGCTGTGTCCCAAATGGAAGCCTATTCTCTATGTCGTACACTACTTTTGACCAGAGCCCAGAGTATAGTGCACTACTTTTTAGCCCTATGGGCCCTGGTCAAAGGTAGTGCGCTCTATAGGGAATGGGATGCCATTTGGCATAGATACAAATTGGTCGTTCCACCAATTAGGTAGTTAAGTAGCTAAATGTGCCCATTAGATCTGTGAGTGATTTCAGGTGGACATGACATCTGACGTTGATAAGAGAAGATCTGTTCTGGTCAGTCATCTTTCTTTTTCATCTTCCTCCTTCCCTCTCTTTAGACGTGTTATATCTGTGAGGACCATGGGCGAGAGAGCAAGGCTGCGTGTGGCGCCTGCATGACGTGCAACCGGCAGGGCTGTCGACAAGCCTTCCACGTCACCTGGTGAGTGGTCTGTGTGTGTGTGTGTGTGTGTGTGTGTGTGTGCGTGACTGCGTGTGCGTGACTGTGCGTGCGTGACTGTGCGTGCATGCTTTTGTGTGTGTGTGTGTGTCCTCTCCCATCTGTCTGACTGTCTGACCCTGTGCAGTGCTCAGATGGCTGGCCTGCTGTGTGAGGAGGAGGGCCCTGAGGCTGACAACGTCAAGTACTGTGGCTACTGCAAGCACCATTACATCAAGATGGTAAGAGACTGGCAGAGTTATTCAAGTCTCTTTTCAGCTTTCTAGGAGAGCTCCAGTTCTTATTTATTTAAATGGAATGAAATGTGTAAATGTGTTGTGTTGGGTATTAAGACGGCTTTGGAAAGGACTTCCACTTCCACTTGGCTTTGTAACATTCACATACTGCGTTGAGGAAGGCAAGGAGACATAGCTTTTCAAGCCGGCGTGGAGAAATAGCCTCCGCCCCCTAGTTTCCCCTGTAGCTCTAGCCGATTGCCCGTCCAGCTATTGCCCCTATAGCTGTACTTGCCCCTGTGACCGTCACGGTTGGCAGCAGTGTGACTCTCTGCCTCTCCTCGGCGGGGTCCTGCAGCAGAGAAAGATGCGCTCCAGTGGAGAGAACACCGAACGCGGCTCCTTCGGCCACTCCAGGGGGGGCTCCACGTCCCCCGCCCAGGATAAACACGGCTCACACCACCACAGGCTCAGGAAGGTGAGTGTCTTGTGTATTGTTGTGTACATACTGAGCTTGCATTTGACTATTGCTTGGTGTGGCTTGTATTGGTGTATTTGCATGAATGCTCAAATCCTCAGCCTCTCCCTTCGGTTTCACTCAGAGTCACAAGGACAAGGTGAGGCAAAAGGAGAGGCATAAAAAGTCATCTGATGGTCTGGGGTCCTCACTGTCCAGCAGCATGGACAAGGTAAAGCCAACCCCAATATGTATACCCCTAAATGCCCTCTGGTCTCTGTCTCTAACCTCTCTTAACTCACTCTTTCTCTCTAGTCTTTCCCCACATCCACCAATCCTCTTCCGTCATTGACCGAGTATAACCATTTGGTTTCCTAAATAGTTTCTAAGTGGATACATTTGAGAAAATGTTTTTTATTCTGGTGAGGTCCTTGGTTGAACCCTCTTAACAGGACCGTCTCGCAATACTTTCTAACGAGCGTAAAGGGCTTTAATCTATGACATCAAACCGCTTCTCGATCTCCAATGACACATTTCCCACCCGTCACCTCTCTGTGCTGTTGATTTAGTTGTCGTCGGGTCACCACAGCAACAAGGACAGCGAGGGGAATTTGAAGAGGTTGAGCTCTCACGGCCAGCTGGGACACCGCAGTAAGAAGACAGGAAGCATTGGCAAGAGCTGCTCCTCTTCCTCTTGCTCCTCCAGTCCCTTCAACACGGGTACAAAGCTAATCCTTTATGGGCCAACTAACCGGCCGTTTTGTGTCCAAGCAACTTCTCAGTCAGTTCTGTTTGTGAACAACCAACTCTCTAGTGCAGAACTCTTTGTTTTGGTGTAACTTCACTGTGTTTAGTCTGAACGTGTGTTTTTATAATGGTTTTAGGTATAACTGCACCGTATAGTGTTGTCTGGTTATTGTGCTGTGTTTAGGAATAACGACGGTGTGTATTCCCAGGTGGCGGCTCCCAAGACCTCCTCCCGTTCTCCTCTACCTCTCGTTTGGAGCGCGACCCCGACCGAGGAGCGGACGAGCACGGCGCCGAGGAGCCCCGGGACGAGCGGACCAGACGGACAGCGCCTGAGGAAGATGACGAGGAAGGGGAGGAGGAAAAGGAAGAAGAGAAAGAAGAGGAGGAGGAATTGGACAATAGTAAATACCACAACAAGGCCTCCCTGCAGCCCCCGGACCTGACCCCGGTTGACGGACCTCACGGAGGGTCGTCGCAGGGTCACGATAGGTCAGAGGGCGAGACCAACTCTTTCGAGACCAAGGTCACCATCTCCACCTTCGGCTCCATCATGCGCATCACTTCCTCCTCGGGTGGGATAGGCAGCGGCAGCAGCAAGCTCCGCAAAATCACTTCCTCCTCCTCGGGGGACTACAAGCTTTCCAAGTCGCTTCTCAAGTCCCCGCACCTAGCCACGCCCCCTATACTGGAGGAGGCCAACCTAGAGGAGGACAAGGCCACGCCCCCACCACCGCTGCCAACACACCGGGAGAGGAGGCACCGTGGCAACAAGAAGAGCCGGCATGGACCGGGGCGCCCGCGAGGGAGCAAGAACCGGGAGCGGACGGAGAGGCGAGAGGAGGAGTACCGTCACCACACAGCTCCTGCTCCACCTCCTTCCCTAACCTCCTCCTCCACCTCGTCTTCCTCGCTCTTCCCCAGCTCCTCCTCCCTCCCCCACACAGCGTACTCCTCCACCCTGCCCACCTCCTCCCTCTCCTCCTCCTCCTCCTCCTTCCCCTCCTCCTCCACTTCCTCTAGCGTCAGTTTCTCCACAGGCCGCGGCAATACGCTGCTCGGCTCCGGTGAGTCTCTCACCAGATCCGTCTTGAGCGGGCGTAGTCTCTGTGTGGTAGCCCTCTAGCTTCCTGTGTGCACTTGCATGTGAAAATAATACACAGAACTTCTATGTATTGTGGCTGTGGATGATGAACGTACACATCATCAAGTATGTGTATTTAGAGATGTTCAGGAAGCAAGATGCCTCGTTTAGAAAATGGCGGCCAGATTTAAGCTTGTACATATTTGCGCTGCAGAGAAAGAAAAGGATGAAGAGGAGTAAGAGATTGAGTAAAAATCAGAGGAAAGAACCCTTGTATGTATAACGCTTTTTGCTTATGACTTCTTGAGCAGAACTAGAAGTGCAGACTTTGCACGTGCGTAGTAAATCTTAGGTAGTTAGTGATCTGTGCGTCGTAAAGAGATTTGTTAGATTGTGGTTTTGTGTGCAGTGTCAACAGAGAGGGCATGTGCGTCAATGGCTGGGTTGACTTCCTGCTTTTGCTCTACTCTGACAAGATATGACCTCAACAATTTTAGGTGTGCGGTTGTGTGTGTGTGTGTGTGTGTGTGTGTTCTATAAATGAATTGCATTTATGAATTAAGTCTGATATTATTCTCTTGGTTAGGAATCTACACCTGTCACGAGGGCCCTCTGTCTTTGAGTGGGGGTGTCTGTAACACCCCTCTGTCGTTGGGCGGAGGCGTATGTAGCACCGCTCTCTCTTCAGGACTCCTGCCATCTCACGTCTCCACACTGTCACTTCAACCAGTCAACTCTGCCCTCAACCCACAGGTACTCCGGGAAATCAACATCATGTCTGCGTTCGAGCCTTTACCCATACCCGCGACGTTCAGGCTCTACCCTACCCAGGCCCGGTTGCTTCTGCCAAATTTAAGGCCCGGCCCTGGCCAAAATCAGAAATAACTTCCTGCGTTAGTCAATCCATTAGCTGCTCCTCTCAGCTCCCTGCTCTGCTCATGGCGGCTCTGAGTCTGTGAGTATCCATAGCAACGGCTCCGCTTGGGCTACTCTGCTCAATGAGGAGGCATGAGAGAGCAAGTTAGCTGTTAGATACTTTTCGTCACTCGAAACTCTGTGAAATAATCTCTCTGACCTTATATTTGCTGAGGTGGAAGCACTTCTGACATCATGTTGCGAGCTTAGCCAGATATGACTGAGCAGAGCACGAGCAAATGGCTCAGCTTCAACATTTTTGTCATCAATTTAGTGATACCCAGGCCCGGCACGTACCCTAGTTATTGATGAAAAAACAGGCCCCACCCGGCCCTAACTACCATGTATAATGTCAGAGCCCGTCGAGCTCGGGTCAGGTAGCAGAGCTTTTGTCTTCTTAAAAATGGCACACTATTACCTATATACAGATGTATGATCTTCATTTGAGCCAGTTTGCTACAGCAGAAAAAGTATCCTGCTTCTGCAGGAAATATGAATTATTATGTGGATTTTAATTAATGGACACTTTTGTAGGGGTTGATAGGTTTTTTCGTAAAGGAGTCTGACATTTCAAAGTGGAAATTACAAACTTCGGGCGCCTTTTTAAACCTCAAATATCTGCTATCTGAGCAGCTAACCGATCGCTGCAGCTGTACATAGTCTATCGGTAAATAGCCCACCCAATTTTACCTACCTCTTCCCCATACTGTTTATATTTATTTACTTTTCTGCTCTTTTGCACACCAATATCTCTACCTGTACATGACCATCTGATCATTTATCACTCCAGTGTTAATCTGCAAAATTTTAATTATTCGCCTAGCTCCTCATGCCTTTTGCACACAATGTGTATAGACTCTCTTTTTTTTTATTTTCTACTGTGTTATTGACTTGCTAATTGTTTACTCCATGTGTAACTCTGTGTTGTCTGTTCACACTGCTATGCTTTATCTTGGCCAGGTCGCAGTTGCAAATGAGAACTTGTTCTCAACTAGCCTACCTGGTGAAATAAAAAATAAATAAAAAATACACGACAAGTTAAACATGTGTTGATAGTGACAGTTCTCCTGCAACAGGGTGATCAAATTAAGATCCTACATCTGTACTGCACTACTTTTGACCAGGGCCCATAGGCATCTGGTCAAAGTAGTGCACTATGCAGGAAATATATAGTGCCATTTGAAACACAGCCCATGGCTGAGCTTATCAACGATATCATGTTACAACTAAAATAGTATCCCACATGTATTCAGTTGTCAGGTAAATGATATCCTAACTTTGTTCTGTGTGTGTTAAACCCTTGTAGGTGCATGTTCCATGTTCCAGTTCTTCCTACAGCCTCAGCTCCTCTCAGCCGTTTGGCAGGGTATTTTCTACTGGCCGTACACTGCCCTCACTACTGAGCCAAGCCCAGACCTCACTTCAAGGTAATACACACACACACACACACACTCGTTAGTGAGATTCTTATGTTTGCTATGAAGTTACATACAGGAGAGTGGGGTAAATTGAGACAAAGGGGTAAGTTGAGCCACCCTTGTTTCTAGGAAACCATACACACAATGAATACGTCTGTGACGTAAGAAATCACATGGAAAAGGTGGTTAGCAAGTTAGGTAAAAATAAATGTAAGTCAAATTAATTTATTGTGTTAGAGGTTTCATGATGCTTGTATCTAAACCAAAATAGACTATTTTAAGATTGTTCTTTACATCAGTTTGGGTCTCTATAAGCTCCAGTATGAGATCCTAAACCTAGCATGAAAGTGCATCATTTTGTGTGTGGGATAATATAGTCAAAATGTTTCCATGGGGTAAGTTGAGCCAATGACCATGGGGTAAGTTGAGCCAATGACCATGGGGTAAGTTGAGCCAATGACCATGGGGTGAGTTGAGCCAATGGTCATGGGGTGAGTTGAGCCAATGGTCATGGGGTAAGTTGAGCCAATGGTCATGGGGTAAGTTGAGCCAATGACCATGGGGTAAGTTGAGCCAATGGTCATGGGGTAAGTTGAGCCAATTGTCATGGGGTAAGTTGAGCCAATGGTCATGGGGTAAGTTGAGCCAATGGTCATGGGGTAAGTTGAGCCAATGACCATGAGGTAAGTTGAGCCAATGGTCATGGGGTAAGTTGAGCCAATGACCATGGGGTAAGTTGAGCCAATGACCATGAGGTAAGTTGAGCCAATGACCATGGGGTAAGTTGAGCCAATGACCATGAGGTAAGTTGAGCCAATGGTCATGGGGTAAGTTGAGCCAATGACCATGGGGTAAGTTGAGCCAATGACCATGGGGTAAGTTGAGCCAATGGTCATGGGGTAAGTTGAGCCAATGACCATGGGGTAAGTTGAGCCAATGGTCATGGGATAAGTTGAGCCAATGGTCATGGGGTAAGTTGAGCCAATGGTCATGGGGTAAGTTGAGCCAATGGTCATGGGGTAAGTTGAGCCAATGACCATGAGGTAAGTTGAGCCAATGGTCATGGGGTAAGTTGAGCCAATGGTCATGGGGTAAGTTGAGCCAATGACCATGGGATAAGTTGAGCCAATGGTCATGGGGTGAGTTGAGCCAATGGTCATGGGGTAAGTTGAGCCAATGGTCATGGGGTAAGTTGAGCCAATGGTCATGGGGTAAGTTGAGCCAATGGTCATGGGGTAAGTTGAGCCAATGGTCATGGGGTAAGTTGAGCCAATGGTCATGGGGTAAGTTGAGCCAATGGTCATGGGGTAAGTTGAGCCAATGGTCATGGGGTAAGTTGAGCCAATGGTCATGGGGTAAGTTGAGCCAATGGTCATGGGGTAAGTTGAGCCAATGGTCATGGGGTAAGTTGAGCCAATGGTCATGGGGTAAGTTGAGCCAATGGTCATGGGGTAAGTTGAGCCAATGGTCATGGGGTAAGTAAGTTGAGCCAATGGTCATGGGGTAAGTTGAGCCAATGGTCATGGGGTAAGTTGAGCCAATGGTCATGGGGTAAGTTGAGCCAATGGTCATGGGGTAAGTTGAGCCAATGGTCATGGGGTAAGTTGAGCCAATGGTCATGGGGTAAGTAAGTTGAGCCAATGGTCATGGGGTAAGTAAGTTGAGCCAATGGTCATGGGGTAAGTTGAGCCAATGGTCATGGGGTAAGTTGAGCCAATGGTCATGGGGTAAGTTGAGCCAATGGTCATGGGGTAAGTTGAGCCAATGGTCATGGGGTAAGTTGAGCCAATGGTCATGGGGTAAGTAAGTTGAGCCAATGGTCATGGGGTAAGTAAGTTGAGCCAATGGTCATGGGGTAAGTTGAGCCAATGGTCATGGGGTAAGTTGAGCCAATGGTCATGGGGTAAGTTGAGCCAATGGTCATGGGGTAAGTTGAGCCAATGACAAGTTGAGCAAATTGAAGTGTTTTCTTCTCAGGCAGAAAAAATCAAGGCATTATCTCAGGGATACGAGGTAACAACAGGGCCTTAGGTGTTAAGCCTCTGGTAAAAGATGCTTAAAATGATTAAAAGACAAAAAGTGATTGTGTTGAATTGTGTTCTGGGAAATTAAGTTGGTTTTAAAAAGCTATGTGAAAAGAAATGTGTGTGCGGCTTAACTTACCCTGTCCCATAGCTCAACTTACCCTGTCCCACAGCTCAACTTAACTTACCCTGTCCCACAGCTCAACTTAACTTACCCTGTCCCACAGCTCAACTTAACTTACCCTGTCCCACAGCTCAACTTAACTTACCCTGTCCCCCTGCTCAACTTACAGTGCCTTGCGAAAGTATTCGGCCCCCTTGAACTTTGCGACCTTTTGCCACATTTCAGGCTTCAAACATAAAAATATAAAACTGTATTTTTTTGTGAAGAATCAACAACAAGTGGGACACAATCATGAAGTGGAACGACATTTATTGGATATTTCAAACTTTTTTAACTAATCAAAAACTGAAAAATTGGGCGTGCAAAATTATTCAGCCCCCTTAAGTTAATACTTTGTAGCGCCACCTTTTGCTGCGATTACAGCTGTAAGTCGCTTGGGGTATGTCTCTATCAGTTTTGCACATCGAGAGACTGAAATTTTTTCCCATTCCTCCTTGCAAAACAGCTCGAGCTCAGTGAGGTTGGATGGAGAGCATTTGTGAACAGCAGTTTTCAGTTCTTTCCACAGATTCTCGATTGGATTCAGGTCTGGACTTTGACTTGGCCATTCTAACACCTGGATATGTTTATTTTTGAACCATTCCATTGTAGATTTTGCTATATGTTTTGGATTATTGTCTTGTTGGAAGACAAATCTCCGTCCCAGTCTCAGGTCTTTTGCAGACTCCATCAGGTTTTCTTCCAGAATGGTCCTGTATTTGGCTCCATCCATCTTCCCATAAATTTTAACCATCTTCCCTGTCCCTGCTGAAGAAAAGCAGGCCCAAACCATGATGCTGCCACCACCATGCTTGACAGTGGGGATGGTGTTCAGCTGTGTTGCTTTTACGCCAAACATAACATTTTGCATTGTTGCCAAAAAAGTTCAATTTTGGTTTCATCTGACCAGAGCACCTTCTTCCACATGTTTGGTGTGTCTCCCAGGTGGCTTGTGGCAAACTTTAAACGACACTTTTTCTGGATATCTTTAAGAAATGGCTTTCTTCTTGCCACTCTTCCATAAAGGCCAGATTTGTGCAATATACGACTGATTGTTGTCCTATGGACAGAGTCTCCCACCTCAGCTGTAGATCTCTGCAGTTCATCCAGAGTGATCATGGGCCTCTTGGCTGCATCTCTGATCAGTCTTCTCCTTGTATGAGCTGAAAGTTTAGAGGGACGGCCAGGTCTTGGTAGATTTGCAGTGGTCTGATACTCCTTCCATTTCAATATTATCGCTTGCACAGTCCTCCTTGGGATGTTTAAAGCTTGGGAAATCTTTTTGTATCCAAATCCGGCTTTAAACTTCTTCACAACAGTATCTCGGACCTGCCTGGTGTGTTCCTTGTTCTTCATGATGCTCTCTGCGCTTTTAACGGACCTCTGAGACTATCACAGTGCAGGTGCATTTATACGGAGACTTGATTACACACAGGTGGATTGTATTTATCATCATTAGTCATTTAGGTCAACATTGGATCATTCAGAGATCCTCACTGAACTTCTGGAGAGAGTTTGCTGCACTGAAAGTAAAGTGGCTGAATAATTTTGCACGCCCAATTTTTCAGTTTTTGATTTGTTAAAAAGGTTTGAAATATCCAATAAATGTCGTTCCACTTCATGATTGTATCCCACTTGTTGTTGATTCTTCACAAAAAAATACAGTTTTATATCTTTATGTTTGAAGCCTGAAATGTGGCAAAAGGTCGAAAGTTCAAGGGGGCCGAATACTTTCGCAAGGCACTGTAACTTACCCTGTCAACTTACCCTGTCCCACAGCTCAACTTAACTTACCCTGTCCCACAGCTCAACTTAACTTACCCTGTCCCACAGCTCAACTTAACTTACCCTGTCCCACAGCTCAACTTAACTTACCCTGTCCCACAGCTCAACTTAACTTACCCTGTCCCACAGCTCAACTTAATTTACCCTGTCCCACAGCTCAACTTAACTTACCCTGTCCCACAGCTCAACTTAACTTACCCTGTCCCACAGGTCAGCTAAGTTGTGCGAAGAGACCACTTTTTTTTGGACAAGCAATGTTTTCAAAACAGAAAGACATAGTATATTTCCCTTGATGGAGTGATGCTGAATGTAAAAAACGGCTCAATTTACCCCACTCTCCCCTACTGTAGCTACCTGGTAGTTTATCGGGATTGCTCTCTCTCCTCTCAGAGTCCGAGATGGACGACTGTCGCTTCCCATGTCACGACAACTCGCCACGAGAGAGCCTTTCCTCACAGTAAGTTTCTGTTTGACTCTACTCTCACTGTTATCAACACTGTTCTCTCATACTGTCACTATCAACACTGTTCTCTCTCACTGTTACTATCAACACTGTTCTCTCTCACTGTCACTATCAACACTGTTCTCTCTCACTGTCACTATCAACACTGTTCTCTCTCACTGTCACTATCAACACTGTTCTCTCTCACTGTCACTATCAACACTGTTCTCTCTCACTGTCACTATCAACACTGTTCTCTCACTGTCACTATCAACACTGTTCTCTCATATTGTCACTATCAACACTGTTCTCTCATATTGTCACTATCAACACTGTTCTCTCATATTGTCACTATCAACACTGTTCTCTCTCACTGTCACTATCAACACTGTTCTCTCTCACTGTCACTATCAACACTGTTCTCTCTCACTGTCACTATCAACACTGTTCTCTCTCACTGCCACTATCAACACTGTTCTCTCATACTGTCACTATCAACACTGTTCTCTCATACTGTCACTATCAACACTGTTCTCTCTCACTGTCACTATCAACACTGTTCTCTCATACTGTCACTATCAACACTGTTCTCTCATACTGTCACTATCAACACTGTTCTCTCTCACTGTCACTATCAACACTGTTCTCTCTCACTGTCACTATCAACACTGTTCTCTCTCACTGTCACTATCAACACTGTTCTCTCTCACTGTCACTATCAACACTGTTCTCTCACTGTCACTATCAACACTGTTCTCTCTCACTGTCACTATCAACACTGTTCTCTCTCACTGTCACTATCAACACTGTTCTCTCATATTGTCACTATCAACACTGTTCTCTCTCACTGTCACTATCAACACTGTTCTCTCATACTGTCACTATCAACACTGTTCTCTCATATTGTCACTATCAACACTGTTCTCTCTCACTGTCACTATCAACACTGTTCTCTCTCACTGTCACTATCAACACTGTTCTCTCATATTGTCACTATCAACACTGTTCTCTCATATTGTCACTATCAACACTGTTCTCTCTCACTGTCACTATCAACACTGTTCTCTCATACTGTCACTATCAACACTGTTCTCTCTCACTGTCACTATCAACACTGTTCTCTCACTGTCACTATCAACACTGTTCTCTCTCACTGTCACTATCAACACTGTTCTCTCTCACTGTCACTATCAACACTGTTCTCTCATATTGTCACTATCAACACTGTTCTCTCTCACTGTCACTATCAACACTGTTCTCTCATACTGTCACTATCAACACTGTTCTCTCATATTGTCACTATCAACACTGTTCTCTCTCACTGTCACTATCAACACTGTTCTCTCTCACTGTCACTATCAACACTGTTCTCTCATATTGTCACTATCAACACTGTTCTCTCTCACTGTCACTATCAACACTGTTCTCTCATACTGTCACTATCAACACTGTTCTCTCATATTGTCACTATCAACACTGTTCTCTCTCACTGTCACTATCAACACTGTTCTCTCTCACTGTCACTATCAACACTGTTCTCTCATATTGTCACTATCAACACTGTTCTCTCATATTGTCACTATCAACACTGTTCTCTCTCACTGTCACTATCAACACTGTTCTCTCTCACTGTCACTATCAACACTGTTCTCTCATATTGTCACTATCAACACTGTTCTCTCATATTGTCACTATCAACACTGTTCTCTCTCACTGTCACTATCAACACTGTTCTCTCTCACTGTCACTATCAACACTGTTCTCTCATATTGTCACTATCAACACTGTTCTCTCATATTGTCACTATCAACACTGTTCTCTCTCACTGTCACTATCAACACTGTTCTCTCATACTGTCACTATCAACACTGTTCTCTCATACTGTCACTATCAACACTGTTCTCTCATACGGTCACTTTTACTTGTGTATACTTTACCATTCCATTTCATTCTGTCTCTTGTGTACCAATGTTATTCCATTTCATTCTGTCTCTGTTCTCTGTAGCCATATGCCTGTTAATTTACCACTGTTATTCTCTCAGGTCTCCTATGAGCTGTCTGCCTCTACTGTTTGACCAGAGGGAGGGTGTGGGCCCTGGGGTCAGAGGTCGCCCTGAAAACGTCCCTCCATCCAGCTCCCACATAGAGCTCCTCCTGGAGAAGCATGGCAACGGAGAGATGGGTGCCAACAGTAAGTACACTGGGATTCTTTGTGGCAGTCTATAATATATCTTCATTCTCTGAGGATTTTCAGTTGGTCTTTTTTGGGCGATGTCTCTGCCTTTGTGACACAGTCGGTCATACACACCCGATGTGAAATGTATTTTTGGACCCTTTGAAGAGGAAGTGGATTCATATCAACCCAAGTTAGTCTCATACGCTTGCTTTCAGATCCTTTAAAATGTGCTGTGCTGTTCTGCGATGATCATTAGTGTATCATGGCCGGTAGCGGCAGGTAGACTAGAGGTTAGAGCGTTGGGCCAGTAAATCCGAAAGGTTGCAAGTTCAAATCCCTGAGCTGACAAGGTAAAAATCTGTAGTTCTAGCCCTGAACAAGGCAATTAACCCACTGTCCCTAGGCCGTCATTGTAGATTAGAATTTGTTCTTAACTGACTTGCCTAGTTTAAAAAATTATATTTAAAATAAAATGGCTTAGAATGGAAACTGTAACAAAAAAATTAAACTGACTCTAATACAGTGCTCTACACTCACTCACTTTCTTTCCTACCTCATTTCCCTGTCTCTTCCCCCCTCTCCCTCCCCCCTTCCATCTCTCTCTCTCCGCCAGTTGTAGAGATGCTCCAGTCCCTCCACTCGCTGCAGCAGGAGAACCAGCGTCTCCAGGACCAGATTCTCAGCCTGACGGCCAAGAAGGAGCGGCTGCAGCTGCTCAACGTGGAGCTGGCCTGTCCCTTCCCCCCGCAGGTCCACCACTCCCACCACTCCGTCCAGGGCCTAGTGCCCACCACCACCCACATCAGCTTCCTCTCCTCCGCACACGGTCAGACTCAGAAAACCCTCCTCTCATTCACCTCCTCTCAGAAGCTTCCCATCCTCCTTACCTCATTCGTTGATAGAGTCAGTTTGCTAGTCTGGAAAAGAGTGTCACCATCCCCCAAAACAAACCTTGTTTTTGTCATAATAATCTAGACAGTTGTGTGTTGTGTTTTTTTTTGTTGTTGGTTCCCTGTCCCTGTATCTATATCCCTGTGTGTGTACCTCTCTTGTCCCTATAGACCCCCTCAGCACCAATAAGAGTCCCCTGTCTAAATGCTGCTTCCTGAATGATACCTCCTTCATCACCTCATCCGAGGTGAGAACCCCTTTGTGCCCACCATACCTTACTTAGAACCGGCCAACACCTGAACCCACTGTGTAGTTACTTACCCTTTATCCCCAACTGTTGCATTAAAGGGGATATCTGGGTTTCATTTCCAATCTAATGTGCCGCCTCTACTTGTTTGTACATTGAGTAGCAACGGTCATCTAAATAGCTAAAAATGCAACAGAGGGACAATGGATGAAGATACTCATCTTACTGGCACGGACAAATAATGAGTTTAGAGATTTTGGTAGGAATTCAGGTATTCAATTTATTGTAAAATGTCACTTTTTTTTTATAAATAAATATATATATAAATATATAAATGTTCATATATAAATGTTCTTATTGTATTAGGTATTTTGGGGGATATTTTGTGTTAAATAAAGACGATTCTATATGCGTCGTTTGCATAAATACAGCAGGTTTTATTTGCATATAGGGGTAAATTAACATAAAGGGGTGGCACAGGGCTGCAACCTCTGTCGACCCTGCCTGCACTCACCTGCGCTGGCTTAGCTGCCCCTGTTGTTCTCACGTTCCCTTGCATAATTCAAAAAGTGTGTCAATAGCAGGATACCCTCAGAGTAAAAAATCAACACGCTTCGCTCTAGATTACACCTATCTAAACATACTTTACATTTGCGAGATCATACTAATATCACTATAATCCGAGTGTTCATTTTCGGAAGATGCTTTCATTTCAGAGCCTCTAATTTGTAAACATTTCAACTGTATTAAAGGATTACTTTTCCAAATTCCGCAAAAAAATGAACACCCATTAAAATAAAGTTATTTTTCTTGTGATGGAGGTGTCAAGATGGTGCGTTAAATCCCTAACCAAGCTTTAGCGTTTTTTACAGAATCAGTGTAAAGACAATGCATTTCATTGAGCTCTTTTTAGCCATTACCAGAGTGTGTTTGACAGGTCATTACGAACGTTAACGGGACAAAACGACAGGCATAATCAAGAGTATGAAAGAGTCACAGGAGTAAAATGAAAGCAATTGATCCAGCGAAATTTAAGTGACAAGTGGATTTTCACCCCTCAAACACAGGAAGTAGATGGGTGAAAAAGACAAATCCTCAGGTGGGCGGGGCATGCGTGTTATTACATTGAGGGAATGTTAATATATGAAATATGGGGAAATGAAACTCACAGATTTCACCTTTAGATTAACCATAACTGTCCTATTAGTTTTACCCTGTGTTTTTCTCTTCCGACTCTAGGAGCTCCACTCTGGTAGTCCCTCCCGCAGTAGCTCCTCCCTCTCCTTCCAGAGCACTCCACCCCCACAGCAGAGCCCCGCCTCCTTCGGCCAGCCTTTGCTGAACGGGCTGGGTGGGCGGGGTTTGACTGACAGCCTGGGGGGCCTCAGTCAGGCCAGCAGTTCCATGGTGGGCGGGCTCATGGTCTCCCTAGCAGGAAGTCCCCAGCTGAACATGAACGGCGTGCTGGGCAGCCTGAACGGGGTGATCCAGTCACCTGTCCAGAACGGACCCCAGCCCACCCTGCCGGCCCTGAGGCCCCAGCCTCCCCCTTTGGGCCCCCAGGCACTGGCACAGGGCCTGCAAATCCCCAAGAGCATGAGTCCGTGAGTACCTACTCTCTGTCTGATCACCAGAGAAGTATAATGGTTGGTGATAAGTGTTGGTTGATTGTTTTGTGAGGATGTTGTTTGTTGATTGCTGTTGATCAGTTGTTGTTGTGTTGTGATAGCCACGGCCATTCTTTTTGTGACAGGGATACATTTTTATATCGTCTTGTTGTGACTGGCTGCGCTGACGGATTCTGGTCTAGACTGTTACTGTAATTGATTTTTGTTGTGACTAATGGGTTGACTGGGTAAGTGTTGTTTGGACTGGAAGTGTCCCATGATGAGTAATATTTAACATGGTTGTGTTTCAGGTCTTCCCTCCTGTCTGAGCAGCAGAAGCAGCTCCTTCTCCAGCAGCACTTCACTCCAGTAATGACTCTACCATGCCTTACAAACACACTCAGACATGCAAACACTTGCAGTACATGCTCTTGATGTTTGGTAACCCAATACAACCCAACCATGATGATAAGATGGGTCATCATAAGAAGTTAAAATAAAATTGAAACCGTATTAATGGATGAATTGTCAGGACCGAAATAAGAGATACAGTTGAAGTCGGAAGTTTACGTACACTTAGGTTGGAGTCATTACAACTAGTTTTTTCAACCACTCCACTAAATTCTTGTTAACAAACTATAGTTATGGCAAGTCGGTTAGGACATCAACTGTGTGCATGACACAAGTCATTTTCCCAACAATTGTTCACAGACAGATTATTTCACTTATAACTCACTGTATCACAATTCCAGAGGGTCAGAAGTTTACATACACTAAGTTGACTGTGCCTTTAAACAGCTTGGAAAATTCCAGAAAATTATGTCATGCTTTAGAAGCTTCTGATAGGATAATTGACATCATTTGAGTCAATTGGAGGTGTACCTGTGAATGTATTTCAAGGCCTACCTTCAAACTCAGTGTCTCTTTGCTTGACATCATGGGAAAATCAAAAGAAATCAGCCAAGACCTCAAAAAATCAATTGTAGACCTCCACAAGTCTGGTTCATCTTTGGGAGCAATTTCCAAACGCCTGAAGGTACCACATTCATCTGTACAAACATTAGTACGCAAGTATTAACACCATGGGACCACACAGCCGTCATACCGCTCAGGAAGGAGACGCGTTCTGTCTCCTAGAGATGAACGGACTTTGGTGCGAAAAGTGCAAATCAATCCCAGAACAACAGCAAAGGGCCTTGTGAAGATGCTGGAGGAAACAGGTACAAAAGTATCTATATCCACAGTAAAACGAGTCCTATATCGACATGACCTGAAAAGCCGCTCAGCAAGGAAGATGCCACTGCTCCAAAACTGCCATAAAAAGCCAGACTACAGTTTGCAACTGCATATTGGGACAAAGAGGCAGCATCATGTTGTGGGGGTGCTTTGCTGCAGGAGGGACTGGTGCACTTCACGAAATAGATGGCATCATGAGTGAAATAATGTGGATATATTGAAGCAACATCTCAAGACATCAGTCAGGAATTTAAAGCTTGGTCGCAAATGGGTCTTCCAAATGGACAACGACCCCAAGCAAACTTCCAAAGTTGTGGCAAAATGGCTTATGGACAACCAGGTCAAGGTATTGTAGTGGCTATCACAAAGCCCTGACCTCAATCCTATAGAAAATTTGTGGGCAGAACTGAAAAAAACGTGTGTGAGCAAGGAGGCCTACAAACCTGACTCGGTTACACCAGCTCTGTTGGAGGAATGGGCCAAAATTCAACCATCTTATTGTTGGAAGCTTGTGGAAGGCTACCTGAAACATTTGACCCAAGTTAAACAATTTAAAGGCAATCAAATACTAATTGAGTGTATGTAAACTTCTGACCCAGTGGGAATGTGATGAAAGAAATAAAAGCTGAAATAAATAATTCTCTCTACTATTATTCTGACATTTCACATTCTTAAAATATAGTGGTGATCCTAACTGACCTAATACAGGGATTTTTTACTAGGATTAAATGTCAGGAATTGTGAAAAACTAAGTTTAAATATATTTGGCTAAGGTGTGTGTAAACTTCCGACTTCTACTGTACATTATTAAAATATAGCTGTGAGCAGCAATGAACGGGGTTCACAGGATGACAAAAAGGACAGAAGATCACTCGATCATGTAGGAATTATCTTCCTTTATGTGCAATCATGATTCTAAATACAACATCTGGAGTGAATCTGACATGTGGTTGATGAGATGATTTTGAGCATTAGTGTTACATATGCAAAGTATTAGTTATTAATAGTTTCCTTGTTTTTTTATATATATTACCAAATTCAGTGTGGTTCGTCTTAGGGATGTCTATGATAGTGATGACAGGTTTGAAGTTGATGGGCCACTGTGGATTGGAATTGCAGTGTTTTAAATGGACGTGTAATATCAGATTTTTTCTTTGGAGCTAGGCTTGTTAGGGGGCGCTATAGGTTGAGGTTGGATAGGATGAGTCTGGAGGTGAGGTGGCAGAGGTGATTGATAGGGGGCGGCTGCAGTCCTGGAATTGCAGCCCACTGCTGGTGGTTCAGGTGTTGCCTGAGCTTGATCGGGTGTAGCTAATGCCAACGCTGGGAGCTGCGTTGGTGTATTGTTTCGGACTAGAATTTGTGCTAGAAGGTGCCATCTGAAACCTCAGCTTCTCCAAAATTACTCCATGATTTTCGACAGTTGTCTTTAAAGCTTGCGCCATCGCCAGGAGCTGTTGGATTGGATTGTCCTGACCTATGATGGACGAGGTCATGAGTTGTCTTTGGTGTCCGGTTATGGGGGTTGGACCTGGATGAGGGTTGAACTTTGAAGTCTCCCTCTTGTTCCTCCTCAGATTCTTTGTACTTCTGTGCAGGGGTGAAAGTAGAATTATTTTCTTTCCGGTACAGGACGTCCTCTCGTGCACCAAAACAAATGTATAACATATAGAATCCCTATTAATTCAAATAGGATCTCTGCGGGTCTAGTTGTAAAGAATTGTAATTGAACTTTTAAAATGTATGACCTTTAATTTGGTGTTTTATTAGGATCCCCATTAGCTGTTGCTAAAGCAGTAGCTAGCCTTCCTGGGGTCCACGCCAAACATGAAGTAATACAGAAGATTAATAAACAAGGACAGCTCAAGGACAGAATGTCAATTTACTGTGGTAATAAACACAACCAGTCATGATGTTTTCATATGATTGTCAAATAATCACTTCAAAGGGCTCCGTGACTTGGATACCGGCGCACGTTCATCCACTCCCAACATATTCCCAGCCTCCAAATAATGGTGAATGGAAAGAGACATCTGCTACACAAAATACCAAAAAGTGTAATGACATTTGGCGATTGTCGTTAGGACATAATTTATGCGTCCACTGCTGTTCGGGCACGTCTCGGTGTCAGCCACTCATCTCTGCCTTGTCAAAATATCAGGGTTTTCCTCAAACCACATCGCATTTGAGCGTAGGCTATATGACCCGTTTTCAAGTCCATTTGTACATTTTCTTTTTTTTGCGGTATTGATAAGAAAAATGATGTAATAACCTACAGTTCTTTTGACATTTTGTTCTATTTTTACAGGCTCATGTTTTACCAATAAGGCGTACCCCCACCATTTAGTTTTCCTGGGACGCCGTATCTTTTCTGCACCACCTTACTTTCACTCCTGGCAGTGTGTTTTTGGGAATGGCCCCTGCGCCTCTGGTTGTTCCATATAGCAAATGTGGACTGAAGGAGGTTTTGACTGATTCAGAGTTCAGGGGGGGGGGGGGGGGGTTATTTGCACACACACTGCATAATACATTTTAAATTTGGGCTGTAACAACAACAAAATGTTGAAAAGGTCAAGGGGTGTGAATACTTACTGAAGGAACTGTGCATACAAACTTTCAAGTCTCTAGGTCAAACAGGGCGGTGGATATGACGGTTTAAAGCGAGACTGCTTATGACAGTGTCACCTATAGGCCAATCAGTGCCGTTCTTTTTGCCCAAGTTATTCATGGCCTCTAGTTTCTCTGTTCCAAATTATTTAAAAAATTGCCTGTTAACCCCTAATTATTCAATGAGTGTGACCATGGTCAGGTTTATTTTGGTCCCGAAAAATAAATGGAGAAAAAGAACAGCATATGCTGCAGTCTTTTTCTGGCCCGGCACCGGTAGATTAATTTTGGATGTGCATATCACTACCCATGTTCAAGTCCCTTATATATTTGGCTGTGTGTCTCAGGAGCAGCAGGTGGTGGTCTATCAGATGCTGCAGCAGCAGTGGCAGAGGGAGCTACAGCGCCTCACACTGACCGGGGCCCTCACCTCCACCCCCACGGCCCAGTCCCCAAACCTGGGGGCCTCGCCCCTGCAGGGTGGCCAGGGAAACCCCCTCTTCGGCCTGCAGGAGAATGCACTTCACAAGCCCGGGGTGAGTGCCGATATGCAGTTGTTCGAGGCTCCTTATTTGAATAGGCCATTGTATATGTCAATTCTTGATCGACTGAAGCTTTAAAGAATAAACTTCTTTCTAGAAGGTTGACTTGCTTTGTAATGCTGTTAAACCTGAGGATATAATGTTGATACATGTATGTGTGGGCCGAACATCTAAACTCACAGGTCAGTTTTAAATGTGTTTAATTTCAGGGGGTGGGAGAGAAGGGCGGAGACAACAATGGCTGATATGTTATCTTCGTGTCTGAACTGTTGCAGCTATAACAGCAGCTATAGCAGGGGAAAGGAAAGTAATTGAGCTGTTCCATCAGAAACTAATGTCACCTTTAATCCCCATCTGAAAGACTCTTGAACTCTCTGTCTTCTATCATCTCTGTCTTTCCCCCTCTTTTATGAATGTATAATGGAATCAATTTAAACGGTTATGTTTTATTTCTTATGCATTGAATTCCTTTTATTTGAGGACGTTTTTTTCTTCCAGGTCTGTGTGTGTGTAGGCAGCTTTCAGAGAGCATGAATACGGTGGTCTGTAATTGAATTGCACTAATCTATTAGCTAGACCAATTGGGTTCACTCTTGTAGCAAGAGCCAGAGATTCTGGTGTCCTGACGGTGAACGTGGAGAGTATTGGGGTCCAGTATAGAAATTGGACTCTGGTGATCAATTCCAAATCAACCCCTAGCCGCTACATCATGGCGTAAACAACATGATGACTATTCCAACTAGCCAATCAGAAGACATGGTAAACTTTAAACCTATCCAATCTTTTTAGATCTACTGGAGTGCCTATGGGTAGGGCTAAGTGTCGACTTGGAATTTGGGTGCGAGTGTTTTGGGCCAAAGTGTCCTTAGGCCATAACTTTACTGTGGAACCAATGTATCCCTCTAAACATCCTTGTTGAGGACAAACTGTCTGACACTTCTCTAAACATCAACTGTCTTCCTCAAGGTCTGTCTTCCTTTCATTTTCTTCCCTCCCATATATTATACAACTATGATATTCCTATTCTATCCTATTAAAATGTCACAGCTACAAGCTGGCATCAAATGATCTGGGGACTGGCATTGACAGTGTAGAATGCTAACTATGCCTCAGTCCACCCCTGAGAATTTAGAGAGAATGTATGATCTTCAATATGTGTGCCGCTGCCAAGATTAATCAAACGAAACCAAACATTTGAAAATTGTCCCAAGTAAATATGTAAGAAATTCATATTTTTGTTTCCTCAACCCCATGTGTACTTTGCTGATATATAACCTAATAAGGGACATTTGGATACTTGGAACTGATAAGTTAATGATTGATTAGTATGAATATTTTGCACTCTATCCTGAAGTGTTAGTGTTTTCTTATTTGTTTCTGTTGTACATATTGTTCTGTTGATGCCCGGGAAACTAGTTGTTCTTTTAGCAATACTGTATAGTTGTCAATGCCTTAAAATAATGCTAGAGTTACTGAGGAAAATCAACTCACACTTAACAGCCAAAAGGCAGCTTCTTTTGTCTTATTCATTTCTTAATCTAGCTTTTGTTCTGGTTACATTTACCGTTATTTCAGATTTAGGCAAAAGCACTCTTTTCAATCTTACCATTTATACTATTGATAGGCAACGGTGATAATGTCAACAATTGTAAAATGAAAATATGTTTATTGGTAAGTCCCAAATCATCTGTAAATTGTGTCTTAAGATGCTGCTCAATGTTTTAGAAGAACTGACAAGCAACACCCCATGTTAGATGGTATCACTTTACTTTGTCTTAAGATCTATAAAATGCGGTCTTAGTAATGACATAGCAGTCATGGTATTTGTGACTATGTTCTTATACAATTGTGACTCAAACTCTTATTGGTGTCATCAGGTTCAAATGTTGATTCAATTGTCATCAGGTGACTTTATCTGTTATGATACGACTGCCCATGACATCTGTTACAAGATTCTAGTAACACTTATTATGTACAGTATGTCTTACTACTGAGATCACGATGTCAAGTTATAAAATGTTACCATTCAGAACACATAGGCAACTCGGGAACTCTAATATATAACTTTCTTTACTGCATCTCCTTTCCTCTGTGGCACATAACAACAGGTCCTTCTGTGCTGGGATCAAGCTAATCTATTAACATTGGCCGTTCTCCCAGGTCTTTTAACTCACTGTTAGACTGGAATAATATTTTTCCTTTGCGGTGTTCGTTACTAATCTTATTCGATCATTTCCTCATTTAACTACGGTCAACGATCATTCCCAAATGTGTTAGTTTTCCGTTTGTGACCTCGATATTGACCTCCCCGTACATGTGATATCCGGTAAGTATTAGATCTGTTCTGTTTTTGTTGTTAGTTAACAGTGAGGAGCTTTCAAGCGACTATTGTTAGTTGGTTAAAATACTGTAGCAACGAGACGATAGGAGAATGTTAACGCTGACAACACATGAGCCTATTCCTCCACATTGACAGGATTTCCGAAGGAGGTCTGCGGTTGAACAAGTACGTCCTTATGAGCTGTTGTACGATTAAGGTAAAAAAAATCTAGGAAAGAACATGTCGAAGAGGTTGTTTTGACTGAAAGAGTACCTCGAAGGAATCTTGAAAGGGAATCTTTCCCATGTTGCACTGGGGCGATTTGGCCCAATAAATGTAAATCTTTTTTTATATATATATATACTTTTGTTGTTTTTTTATTGTTTGAGTGCAAATTGTATACTTAAATGTGTTTGTGTATAGACACATTCATTTTCTAAGCTTTGAAGTTTGGGTAACCAAGATAATCCATGTTATTATGTACGTATGTTGTTATGTGTATCTGTTATGTATTACATCATATTTAAGCACCTCTCTCTCAATGAAGTTTGACGAAAATGGAACTAACTTCTTGGGACATAAAATGCATGAAATGCAGTTAAGTCTCCTAAATCAGTAGCTAAATACCAAGTTTGACTACGCATAGTTTTTAAATGCATTGTTCTCAAAAAATGTTTTATGAAATTTAGGTTGAGCACTGCATTTAAGAAAAGACAAGCATTGTTGTCAATGTACAGTGTATTTGTTAGAGAGAATTAATAAACAATGAATTTGCCAATATTCAGATTTAATGCCCTGTAAAGTATTTTGATATTTTTGTGTAAAAATTAAAAAGGTACAATTAAGACGACTGAAATTTTACTGTCAATAAATGTATTTTACTGAGTTGATTTGCATGTTCTCTTGGTTTCAAAGCTTTATTTACAGACCGCAGCATTGACAAAGTCCTTGTGTGCATCACTTACTTGAAGCAGCCTGTCATAATGCCTTCATGAACCAGTCATAACAGTGTTATGAACAGTCATAACAGTGAAAGAGAGCGGTTCCCCAGTTGGGCTGGTCTGTGACGCACCGACACATTTTCCATTCAGAGGAATACGGCAACCTCACAGAGAGTTACACAAAAACACAAAAAAAACAAAAAATAGAGGACTATGTTTAGCAATTTTGATGGCAAGGAAATACAGTATAACCAATTTTCAGTGTGGACCTCCGGACCGTTGAAGACGGAACGCGGCCTCCAGGGTAAAAATGAGTTTGACACCCACGGTATAAGGAGATAGTGACATAAGCAAAGGACTGCATAACACATAGATAGCATCAACTACTATTAACAACTGGCCATCGTAACAACCAACTGTAAATGCATGTTTCAATAACAACATCGCTCACTTCAATCCACGCACTCCATCACTCTTGTCCACCTGGAGAGAGATTGAGGAGGCTCTGACCTAAGCCAGCAGAAGGACTGTCGGGTCTTCTGCCCCCTAGCAACCTATCGGTGGCCTGCAAGGCCTGGTAGTGAAAGTCACCGGAAGTTTTGGGAGACAGTTTATGATCCCCCTAGTCCAGGGATGGGTCATTTTGATGGGAGTGGGAGACACAACCAAAATCTGATTCATCATGAGGGGCTACACTTGGTCACGGGTCTGCGTACCCACATGTCCCTGCCCTAGTCTCTCTGGCGCCATCAGGTGATGGATAGAGTGAGCTGCATGAAGTTAAAAAGCTCAAAGGCGGGGGAATCCGTAACAATAAGTGTCATGAATCAGTCAAAACACTGTAGAAGCAAAGGTGTTGTCTAGCTTGATCAGGTTGGAATTATATTGGATACCTGTTGATGTATAAGAACCCTGTGACTTGATTGCACAGAACATTTTATGCTAAGGAAGAAAAAACTGCAGTGATGATTGATCTCTGAAAGTGAAACCTATCTGTGCTCACCCTGTAGGAAAAAAAACTGAATTTTCGAGTTATTTGGATGTTGTAGTACAATACATTTTATGGTCTGTAGAATTTGTTATAATGCAGCTCTTGCTAACATGGCCAGGTGGCTCAGGAGCACCTCTACAAGAAGACATGTAGGATTGGTGACATAGAGATAGATAGAGAGAGGTGAAAGTAAGGCGGTATGGTCCCCGGCAAAATAAATAGTGGGGATAGGCTATATAAGTAAAACATAAACTAAAAAATTACATCTATGCTATTACACCACTTTTATCATTACCGCATGTCAGAGCCATGAAAAGTTAGTGAATGGACTTGAAAACAGGTGGTATGGCCTACGATCCAAAATGCGATGTGGTTAGATGGGAATACTGGCATTTTTGCCAAGGCAGAAATGAGTGGCTGACACTGAGACGCTCGCGGACAGCAGTGGACGCACAAATTCCGGTCTAATGGAATCCACAAATGTCATTACACTTTATGGTGTTTTGTGTAACAGGTGTCTCTTTCCATTCAACACTTGGAGGCTGGAAATATTTTGCAAGTGGATGAACGTGTGCAGGTAGCCTAGTAAAGGAGCATTTTGAAGTGATTTTTTGACAATCAGATGAGACTATCATGACTGCAAATCTTTACGACTAGGCCCACAGAGATCCTATTGAATTAATAAGGATTCTATATGTAATTTTATGATTAGGCCCATGAACATGTTTGCACATATAGGAGGTCCCATGCAGTGAAAAAAATGTATTCTACTTTCACCCCTGGATAGGGGATTCCTCTTTCTATCTGTACCATTATAGCATCTGTGACTGCACGGGAAGCGCCATTGAGGCTACAACCCATAGGAATACCCACCCAGTTGACTAATTTGACGACTTTAAAATGGCGTAAGTATGACGGAAACCTTCAATGGTGCAGCCCATGCCAAAACAGCCTTTTGGCTACTAGAGGCCTCTATCATTCTCTATGATTGGTGATGACTTGTATGGTAGTGGACCTCGCCCTGGGTCGTCTGTTAACATTTACAGGCCAATAGCTTATCTGTCTGTGCTACAATCATTGTCATTGGCGGTATAAACCCATTTGGAAGTTAAGACTTGTTGTGTGTGGTCTAATTTGTCTTTTTAATGTTGTTTTTTTGTGTGAAGAGGGTGAAGTGAAAGCTACTGGAGATTGTTTTCTCTGACTTTTCTTAGAAGGCAGCTTTACTAAAAAGGCTAAACCGTCTACAGTGAAATTTACTAAGACGTCGCGTGCCGTATCAGGAAGAATGAACGTGATCATAGGAACAATGCGTAAAGGGACCAGGGCAACTTTGAGGCAACCTCGGCTATTTACGGCTCTTGCCAGTTCAAGGGTAAGTATAAAGTCAAGGAAAATCAATGTTTGTATGTTTGTCGCTTGTGAGTATTGACTGCAAGTGCAATAGTTACAGAATAACACCTTTTGGCAGCTTTCTGTGGCGTTCTGGATTCCAGCCTCTCTATAAACCCTCGCTAAAATAGTTCAAATAGACGATATGATTGTCAAATTATTACTGTTGACATGTGCATTTGAATAAAAAAAAATATATATATAAATCTAGATTCTAGCGTTTAAAGAGTAATTATAAGGCATTGTTTGAAATAGCAACATGCTGTTCATAGTAGATAAAGGAAGGGCAGCTGTTCAAAGAAAACCTGTATAGTCATTAGAGAACACCGTATTCACCTATGGCACAGATATGCCATTCATATGGCCGTGAAGCAGCATTGTGCCATTAAATCTCAATCTTTAATCAAATAATTGACCTAAAGCAAAGTTCAACAGTAATTTGTCAGGTCCACTGAATAGGCTACTAAATTCCAAGTTACATTCAGATAGTAAGTTCTCCTAGTGCTGGGTTGGAACATAAAAATATGTTTTAACTCAGGCCCCTCTCCCAGCATTGGGGAACAACCCCCCATTTCTATCTCAAGCACTGTTCATGACACAAACTGTTGTTGGAGGAGAGATTTTTTTGTTTTGTTGCAGGTTTAAAGATTATTTCCTGCAATTCTACCCATTTTGTCATGGGGTGCAGATACATGTTTTGCAGTTTTAAAGCTAATTTTCTTGCAATTCTATATGTTTTGCAATGTCTAATGTGTATCCATGTGATTCATTGTGTGACTCGACCATTACTACAAAAAATCTTTGGACTAAAAAACCCAGCTAAAAAACGTTAGCTGACGTGGGCTAGTTGATCTGGACATTTCTGAGAAGTTATAAATAGCTCTCTCAGGTATGCGATAACTGACACGACAAGAGGAGTACTGATGATGCACTACCTCATTTCAACATTTCACCTTGCGCATTCTACTATTACAACTCCCCCACACCCCCCTGCCACCGTTTGGGTACCACTGCACCATGAGTTCTCAATGCCGGGATCTACACTGCTGTTCATATGACGAGCATAAGCAATGCACTATTATTGTGTGACTAATCTAAACTACTACCTCCTCAGATGCAGTGCTCCACTCAGACCAATAAACCTGTTGTCGCTGCCAAGATGCCTTTCAGGGTGAAAGTGACTGGAGGCAAACGCTACGTCTGGTGTGCCTGTGGACACAGCAAGAAACAGGTGAGTGTTTGGGCATTGAATGTCAAAATTCATGCCCGTGCAGGGCTCTAGCCTGTACCCTAGTTATTGATGGAAAAAAAACAGGGCCGACCCTAACCCGATGTATGTCGGGCTCGGGTCGGGTAGCAGAGTTCTAGTTGAAGGCATTGAATGTCAAAAAACAACAACTAAAGGATTAGGACCGATGAGCCAAAATTGGCGCGATATTAACCCTTTCCTTTCCCAGCAGTAGTGATGTAGGCCTATATGCTCTCCTATATGGTCTTCTACATGAGAATAATGTCTGAGATTGTAATCTGTGCTATAATTAACTCATTTAAATCAGTGAAGCAATAGCACTGACAGTCTCTCTCTCTCTGTCAGCCCTTCTGTGACGGTGCTCACAGGTCTAAAGCACCCAGCATCTCTCCACGACTCTTCACTCCCGAGAAGGACGGCACCCTTATGCTGTGTGCCTGTAAGCAAACCAAAAATGCACCTTACTGCGATGGCACACATTTCAAGGTCCTCTTCCAGGATCTAGTCAGCTCAGTGAAAAAAGTGTTTAAAATGAATAACGTTTAAAAAAAATGGCATGACGCAGCTAATTTCCTTATAACTGTACCGCCTATATTCATTGTTCATGAATCACTTGTTGACAAACATTTTATTTATGATAAATGGAAAAGGGCATTTATGTTTTGTCACTGTCCATAAGGGAATAAATAATGGCCTACTATTTCAATACACATTTTGTCATTCTTATTTTTTTCCCCTAAACCATGCATTCTTTTGAGAAACATGCTGGTGTCTGGCAAGTTCATATAGCTGATATATGATGATCGTTCTTAAACTAAGTTAATGAGTAAAAAAAATATAACCGCTTTTAACCCAACCCCTCCAAAAGACACACATACAGGTTTTGGAGAGTTGCGGGTGGGGGCTGCCACGCTGGGCACTCAGGGAGCTGTTGTTGTGAGGGTTAAGTGCCTTTCTCAAGGGCACAACAGCAGGCAAATGGCATCTAGGAATTTGATACCAGCAACCAATGGTTGCCAGCTCACTTCCCGCCAGATCTTCCAGTTGGACCCGAGATTCAAACTCGCAACCCTCCGGCCACTGTCTCACCTCTCTAACCACCAAGCTACCTGCTGCTTGGTCGTGTTGTCAACAAGGCAGCATGATGCATCGTCCAGAAACCTATACAACATCTCCTTTCCATAAAATTTGTTTGTTTTTTCAAACTAGTTTTCATTGGGAAGGTAGATAAAGAATTTTTTTATCAAAAGCAATAATTTTGGCTGTGTTTATACAGGCGTCCCAATTCTGATATTCTGCCCAATTATTGGCAAAAGATCTGATCTGATTAGTCAAAATAACAATATTTGGGCAAAAAAATCTGAATTGGGCTGCCTGTGTAAACACAGCCTAATGCATGTGAAAACACAGAATCCTACTCATTACTCCGCGTTCTTAATCTAGCCTAGTCTGTCACTTTTGTTTTAAGACGACTTGCCATGGGCTTTGAACGGGGAAACTGGTTTACGCTCCAGCCTGGTCTCAGACTAGAGACTGTAAATCCGGGACACATTGTAAATCCGGGACACTCAAATTAGTATGATAAGTTACATTTGGTATGGTTACATAAGACAGAGGATTACTTAAAGAAAAAATGAAAAGTAGGGTGGTTGGTTGGTCAGGGGTGGATAGGAGGGTGTATTATGCGAACATCAAGCAACCCAAAGAGTTGGACAACTTTGCAACTACTTTTTAGCTACTATGCAACTACTTTTTAGGTACTATGCAACTACTTTGCATGTTAGCTAACCCTTCCCTTAACCTTAACCCTTTAACCTTGACCCTAACACCAAGCCTAGCTAGGTTGCCACCTACAGTAGCTAACATTGGCTACAACATATTGGAATTGTTAACATATCAAACGTTTTGCAAATTTGTAACATATTGTATGAATTGCATGAAGTAACATATTATACGAATTGTAATCCATAACACATCATACAAAATGGATTATGGACACTTGCAAATTAATACATACCATATGAAATGTAATGTATACTAATTGAGGGTCCCGGATTTATGTTTACTATGTTACGTGATATCAACTTTGGAGGGGACCATTACATTTTCTCAAGAGCAATTCCTGAGGGGGACACCAAAAGTAGTGTTGTAACACAAATTGCCTACATTGTAATATGTTCAATGTATATTGAGGAACCATAATTACTACTACTGGATCATTTATATTGAGTTAACTGAAGGGTTGTCCCAACTTGTCAAATGTTTATAATAATAATACTACTGCTAATAATAGTTATAGTAGTGTTCCTTATCAGTCCAGTGTGTATGCAGGTATTTGTATTTACAACCAGCAATACCAATAAGGAAGGGCCAGTAAGTGGCAATGGTACTGTACACTGTATGGGTGCAGTTTTCGTAAATACAATGAGCATCTCATCTAAAATCTCCATTGAGAACCATCACAAAGTTGGTCTCAGTATTGAATTGACCTTTTTTATTTGACTTTTTCTGATATTTAATGACTATATAAGTCTATATGAGTCTACTACAATAGCTTTACAAGAACAAAATGTTCAAAATAAGTACAGTTCTAAAAGCGAAAGAACTACTTCAATGAATAACCAAATAAATCAACCAAAATAGCCTCCAAAAATACTTATTTATTGTTCAGTCAGTGTTTCAACACTTCAAACAACAGCTATGACAAGTATATCACACAACATCTACCCCTGAGTCCAGGTTGAAATTCTTTCATAATCAAATCCCCTCAAATGCTGCGCATCTTGCTTGGAGAGAAGCCGGGTGCAGCGGCCCATGTGACTGATTCCAGAATCTACCTCTACATGGCCAGCCGTTAGCTACACAAAGTAGTCTACACAGCAGACTACTTACACAATCAAACATTAATACAATCATATCAGGCAGAGTGCGCAAATTGGTTTAAGCAACCTTGATACAACCTTGGATATGGCCGATTATTACCGCCCCAAAAGGTAAGCAAAAGATTAGTCTTTTTTCAATGAAAACGTTTGACATGGTCAACAACAACCACAAATCTGTCTTGTGCATGTAAACAAGTTGTCTTTGGTTACAATGTTGTGGAGTGAGGATTTACTCCTACTCTATAGCATTGGGAGGAAGCGATTTTTATTTTATTTTTATCTGCCGTAATATAATTTTCCATTTTCGTGTTTGCTGACCACACATAGGCATTTGTAGGGTGCATTCACTACATTTGCAGAAAGGAAATCTGTTTCGCTACACTAAATCTGAAACTTACGTTACAGGTCCAGCGCTCCACTCTATCCACTGAGCCTGTCATCGCTTCCAAAAAGTATTTCAAGGCGGAGCTTGTATGTGGAAAGCGTCACTCATGGTGCACTTGTGGACACCACCATGTGCCCAACGCTCTGCCCATCGCTCTGCTTTCATTGAAACGGGTTCATTGAACTCTGGATCAGATTGGCTTTAGCATACCAAAGCAGCAGATTATTCAGGTACTCAATCACCGGCTTGTTTCTCCCATCTTTCTGTTTTAGCCTTTCTGTGATGGAACCCACAAGGCTAAAGCCCAGGGCCTGATGCCTCAGCGCTTCGTCCCTGAGAAGGACAAAGCTTAGCTGTGTGGCTGCAAGTACACCGCTAACCCACCATACTGCGACAGCACTCACAAGCAGGAATTCATCCAGTCTGCCCTGCTCAAGGGACTTCTGAATGGATAGGAGCTGCACGTGTTTTTGTCCAATTTAAGGTAGTGTGGGTCCTCTGAGTTCTGGTCCTGGAGATGGGGGACCCTAATCACTGGTTCAGAAGGGTGATTGACAGCGAACAGATGACGTATGCATATCTGACGTGCTTAAATCTGATGTGATTAGTCAAACGACCGATTAGTGGAAAAAATATCAGAATTAGGCTGCCTGTCTAAACGCAGCCTTAGGGGCCTCATTAGAATATAATGGGAAACTCTGGGCTTTAGCACTAGCTTTGAACAAATCTCCCATTGTCATCCATACAAGATTTGCATGATAAGAGCTATGTGAACGACTCAATTAAGGATTCATCACATGATAAGCAATTTGCAAGGTGATACTTGTTAGGAGGCGATTCCACGATAACAGAATGATGCTGAGATTCAGATATTTCACTTTAAAATGTAAAAACCAAAGATTAAAGTTATTCAAACCATTCAACTTCTTGCACAAGGACTAGTTTTAACAATTTCCACAAAACACATTTACTTGAGTGCAGATGCAAAGTTTGGTAACAGAATAACAGTGTCTTAATCTTTGCAATCATTGGGGAAGGTTTTGGCATACATTTTAAAGTGGAAAAATCTGAAAATCACAGCATTGTTCTGTTACCGTGGAATTGCCCTGTGTGGAATGTACTGGTGCTTCTGTAAATGTTTGAAATTGTGATGAAACAGATATTTTACATTTTAATGCTCCGCTAATGATACGCACAAGTATTGTGATGGACTGTTTCTCAAAATCAAGTATTGTAATAGAACACTAAATCATAGGCTTGCTGTAAGATGAATTAAGATGTATTTCTATAGATCTAAAAACAGTATTTCCTCCATGGTGTATTCTGTCTGTGTTGAAATTAAAACGATCAAATATTTTTTTTTTACTTTCTCTTAATTACTGTCACATTTTGCCATCCCATAACCTGTTTTGTACGTCACTTATGAAGAAATGTAATGTTTAAACCAAAAACATCCTCTGCCTTGAAGTCACGAAAATCCAGATTCTTTGGAGCACATAGTTACCGTGGATCCCAACTTAAAATCAAGTTAAACATTCCTAAATAGCAGCATAATGATAATACATGATTTAAAGCTCTGCTACTCACAAATTGATGTTGATAGCAATGTAACAGATTTATGTATTAAAGGTCCAAATGGAGACTTATCACAGGAGCACTGGCAAGTTCTGATATTTGAACTACTCAAGAATATAACCCAAAAATTAATCAGAATGGGACACCGAACTCAAAACCAAGCAAGTAAACATTTTAATGACCTAAACATGCACATATGGCTGATATTTTAGAATAATATCATTGAATGGTCAAAATATACATTGAGGGAATGTCAAAAGTGTATGAAAATACAACAAGGTGTACATGGTCAGATATACAATTCCCTTTGAACTCATTTCTCTGATGTGAGTAGAACGGGTACCGGTATGTATAACGCTGAGAAACGTACAGTAAGCTACGTTTTTCAGACGATTGTAGTGCTGCTTGAGGCTTGATAAATATAATGGCTTTTCTAATGTCAAAGCACAGGGAAGTTTAGTACTCGCATACTGTGATCTGCATTTCAAAGAAAGTGCATCAAACGTTTCGTACATATCTATTGTCCTTGGTGATTGGGGCCATTACCAGTAGAAAGTACTGCATCTATCTACATACACCAGAGTTATTATATACAGTATGACTGACGGCAAGAAGACAGATCTTGCCTTTATATTTCTAGGTTATATATATATATATATATATATATATATACACACACACACACACACACACACACAGTTGAAGTCAGAAGTTTACATACACTTAGGTTGGAGTCATTAAAACTCATTTTTCAACCACTCCACAAATTTCTTGTTAACAAACTATAACTTTGGCAAGTCTGTTAGGACATCTACTTTGTGCATGACACAAGTAATTTTTCCAACAATTGTTTACAGACAGATTATTTCACTTATAATTCACTGTATCACAATTCCAGAGGGTCAGACGTTTACATACACTAAGTTGACTGTGCCTTTAAACAGCTTGGAAAAGTCCAGAAAATTACGTCATGGCTTTAGAATCTTCTGATAAATGATGTCAATTAGCCTGAGTAAATTGGAGGTGTACCTGTGGATGTATTTCAAGGCCTACCATCAAACTCAGTCCCTCTTTGCTAGACATCATGGGAAAATCAAAAGAAATCAGCCAAGACCCCAGTCTGGTTCATTCTTGGGGACAATTTCCAAAAGCCTGAAGATACCACGTTCATCTATACAAACAATTGTACGCAAGTATTAACACCATGGGACCACGCAGCTGTCATACCTCTCAGGAAGGAGACACATTCTGTCTCCTAGAGATGAATGGACTTTGGTGCGAAAAGTGCAAATCAATCCCAGAACAACAGCAAAGGGCCTTGTGAAGATGCTGGAGGAAACAGGTACAAAAGTATCTAAATCCACAGTAAAACGAGTCCTATATCGACATAACCGGAAAGGCCACTCAGCAAGGAAGAAGCCACTGCTTCAAAACCGCCATAAAAAAGCAATACTACGGTTTGCAACTGCACATTGGGACAAAGATAGTACTTTTTGGAGAAATATCCTCTGATCTGATGAAACAAAAATAGAACTGGTTTGCCATAATGACCAACGTTAGGTTTGGAGGAAAAAGGGGGAGGCTTGCAAGCCGAAGAACACCATCCCAACTGTGAAGCACGGGGTTGCAGCATCATGTTGTGGGGGTGCTTTGCTGCAGGAGGGACTGGTGCACTTCACAAAATAGATGGCATCATGAGGCAGGAAAATTGTGTGGTTATTTTGAAGCAACATCTCAAGACATCAGTCAGGAAGTTAAAGCTTGGTCGCAAATGGGTCTTCCAAATAGACAATAACCCCAAGCATACTTCCAAAGTTGTTGCAAAATGGCTTAAGGACAACAAAGTCAAGGTATTGGAGTGGCCATCACAAAGCCCTGACCTCAATCCTATAAAAAAAAATGGTGGGCAGAGCTGAAAAAAAAAGTGTGCGAGCAAGGAGGCCTACAAACCTGACTCAGTTACACCAGCTCTGTCAGGAGGAATGGGCCAAAATTCACCCAACTTATTGTAGGAAGCTTGTGGAAGGCTACCTTAAAATGTTTGACCCAATTTAAACAATTTAAAGGCAATGTTACCAAATAATAATTGAGTGTATGTAAACTTCTGACCCAGTGGGAATGTGATGAAAGAAATAAAAGCTGAAATTAATCAGTCTCTCGACTATTATTCTGACAATTCACATTCTTAAAATAAAGTGGTGATCCTAACTGACCTAGGACAGGAAATGTCAGGAATTGTGAAAAACCGAGTTTAAATATATTTGGCTAAGGTGTATGTAAACTTCCGACTTCAACTGCGTGTGTGTATGTGTGTGTGTGTGTATATATATATATATATATATATATATATATATATATATATATATATATATATATATATATATATATATATATATATATATATATATATATATATATATATATATTACATACCCATACAGATAGACAATCGCATCGCAATGCCATTCAGCATTTTGTCAATTTATATTTTAAAGCCAAATTAATCGTGAAGACTTGGGGGAAGGAATCGTTGAACCGACTGCATATCATACAGTTACAAAACAATTACAATATCCTGTATAAAAGATACTCTATATACATGACCAGGTATGTACGAATGCTCACATTGGATACATATTGTACATTTTGTATGCATGTTTACTCTAACGCACAGACACACACACATTGAAATGAAATGTCTATTTGGCTGCACTTGACAGTCTGTTTACTGATCACAATCGCCCTCTCCCTCAGTACTCTCTTGGCAGATTTTCTCCTTGTCTGTCCATTGGTCCATTGAGGGGCTACTCCGACATTTTGGGGCAATTCTGTTTCACTCTCCATGTTTCTGGGATGTATCAGATTTAGGTTGGGGGTGATACCGCCCCTTTGTCCCCTCCCCTAGTCTCAGTCGCTGCTCCATTGCTTTTGCCGTTGACATTCACCTTGCGGGCGTTGCTCCCTGACTTGGAGGCTAGAGGGAGCCGTTGAGTACCGTTGGGTCCTGTGGTACCGCTGGGGCTCTGAAGGGTAGAGGGTTGGCCTCGGACGGCAGGGCTGGGCAGGGTGGAGGCTCTGGGGACCTGACCAGCCGGGCTCAGGGCCTTGTCGCTGTGGGAGTCGCTCTCAGAGGTGGGGCTTGTGTTGACACCGTCGGAGTGGGCCTGGGCGGCACCTTGGGACAGCCTTCGACGCTTCCGGGTGGGCTTGACACAGTACTGCAGGGGGAGGGGGCCATTCTGTAAAGAGTCACAGAGAGAAGATGAGAACTCTCCAGACACGTGAAAGATCACTCAGATCCTAGGACCTAGCAACGTAGATGTTTAGTGAAGTTGGGATTAGCGTTGGAAGTGACAACTGAAGCTTGGTCAGTGTTGTTGTTATAGCCAGTGTGTCAGTTGGCACTTACACGTCGCCAAGAATACATGTAGGCAATATCCATCAGCGTGTAGTAGTCCTTTAAGGGCTCATCAGCGTACAGCACTTCAATCTGTCAAGGTAGAGATAATTATTACACATTAAAATCGCACACAAGTCCAAGAAGGGGGATAGTAGGGCCGGGCCACCTACGCGAAAACATGCATGATCTACTGTATAGGAATGCAGCTTGTCACTCAAATACAGTATTGAGACAAAGTGGTTGTTGGTGTATACTGTGGCTTTCTATGGAGTTGTGAGGCGATGCTGTGCAACCTGTAGCAATTACCCGTAAGGTGTTCGGAATGTCCATCTTGCTACGCAGGAACTTGGCTAAGTGCAGGACTGTCATGGCTGCCGGGCATTGCAGGAAGCGTTTGCTGTTGGTCTGAAAATGAAGAGGACAGTACGTGTGGTTAGAACAGATTTATAACTAGAGGGTAAGGGCGTGACATAATATGAAGTGTTAGAAAAATGTGGTCCTGTATGGCTCAGTTGGTAGAGCATGGCGCGTGCAATGTATGAACGCATGACAGTCGCTTTTAAAAGCGTATGCTAAATGGCATTTCTTATCATTTAGAGAGTGTGGATGACTAATTGACATTAGCGTTTGCATGTATATTGGGTTAGCATTTTATGGTTGAATCACTCACATTGTCTCCTTCTGTATCCACAGGTTGTGTGTCACTTCTATAAGCAAATGGAAAAACAGCATGGGTTAAGATGAGCATAGCTTTGTTTTGATGTGCTTTTTTTTTTACCCAGCTTCCTGTTAAAACGTACTTGCACATAGAGATACAGCCCTATTGTAACACATTTGGTCTGTTCTATACTATAAAATATTAAGAGATCACACATTCTAGAACGTACTTGTTCTTCTCATGGAACTGAATGGAGAGACTGATGATTTCATCTTCTGCAATAATAGTCGGCTCCTCCACCACTTCTCCTGGCTCCAGGTGTTGGTTTTCCTGGTTTGTGTAGAAGTCCCGCCTTCGTTTCATCTCATCTGATGTAAAGAAAACAATAAAGTTATTAGAGTGAAAAAGACATTGGCACGTGTCCGCTTTTAATTATTAAAGGGGGCAACTTTTCATGGACAAAGTCTCAAACAGGCTTATTATACTGTAATTATCACTAAATATGCTCGTTGTAAAATACTGAAATGTACACTGAACACAAATATGTAAAGTGTTGGTCCCATTTTTCATGAGCTGAAATAAAATATCTAAAATGTTCCATACGCACAAAAAAATACTTCTCTCAAATTTTGTGCAAACATTTGTTTATATCCCTGTTAGTGAGCATTTCTCCTTTGCCAAGATAATCTATCCACCTAACAGGTGTGGCATATCAAGAAGCAGATGAAACAGCATGACCATTACACAGGTGCACCTTGTGCTGAGGGCAATAAAAAAGCCACAACACAATTCCACAGATGTCTCAAGTTTTGATGGAGTGTGCAAGTGGCATGCTGACTGCAGGAATGTCCAACAGAGCTGTTGCCAAAGAATTTAATGTTAATTCCTCTACCATAAGCCACCTCGTACGTTATTTTAGAGAATTTGGCATTACATCTAACAGATAACAACCTCTCACCTTCGGTCATTTGAAAATGAAATAATCTAAAATATATATATATATATATATATATATTTTTTTAAACAAGTCTTAAGTTGGTTGCAATTCAAGTTTAATCCACCAGAAAAGACTGAACAAATATTACAAAAAATATTATGGTTAAACCATTGCACATGGTATATGAACTGATGCACAAAATGACCTACGAAAGTTTAATAAAAATTATTATACACAATTCTAGCAACCAATAGTATGAGATATATATACACATACAGTACAAGTTTGGACACACCTACTCATTCCAGGATTTTTCTTTATTTGTACTATTTTCTACATTGTAGGATAATAGTGAAGACATCAAAACTATGAAATAACACACATGGAATCATGTAGTAACCAAAAGTGTTTAAAAAAAAATCCAAATATATTTGATATTTGAAATTCTTCAAAGTAGCCACCGCCTTGATGACAGCAATATATACATAAAAAAATGGGGTATTGGAAATGATGCAGACAATTAGTGATAGAAGCCACAATCTATCTTCAATATTAAAACTGATCTACCCCATTAAAAAAAGGCCTTACAACCACAGACCATGAGTAACCACGCCAGCCCAAGACCTTCATATTGGACTTCTTCATCCTCTGAGGGGGAGGGGGGTGCTGAGGAGTATTTCTGGCTTTAATAAAGCGCTTTTTGGGGGGAAAAAAACTCATTCGGATTGGCTCGGCGTGGCTCCCCCGTGGGTGGGCCTATGCCCTCCCAGGCCCACCCATGGCTGTGCCTCTGCCCAGTCATGTGAAATCCATAGATGAGGGCCTAATAAATGTATTTAAATTGACCCGACTTCCTTCTATGAACTGTAACTCGGTAAAATCTTTGACATAGTTGCGTTTTATATTTTTGTTCAGTATTTGTATAGAAAACCCACCCCCTTACTCAAGAGATATGGTCTTACCTTTGAATAATCCAGGCACCAGCTTGTATACAATGTCCTGTAGAGTCTTGTCTGACCTGAGAAAGGATATGCAAATGATAAAGCCACTTACTAAAGATAAGAGCATGTTGGTTGCACTTATAGATGCATAATAACATAGGTACTCCGAGAGAGACGTGTGCGCGCACACACACATGCAATGTGACTAACCTGATGCTGAGCTGTGGACACGTCTTGTGTACTTGCACATCACATCTGGGGCAGAACTTGTTGGTTTCCAGGAAGGCAACAATGCACGTCTTGCAGACTGGAGTAAGACAGACAGACTTAATGCCGGCGACTTACTGTATGACTTTTTATGAAAAGAAAATGCATTGTAAATCTACATTCATTTTCTACGTCAGTTTATAGGCCATATACTCTAGCCTATATACTAATAATGTTATTATTGGTTCATATTCATTTAGAATAATGCAGTGGACTTAGGAATCTTACATGAGTGCAAGCACTCCACAATGGTTGTGGCATCGATGAAGTAGCCCACACACAGTGGGCATATCAGGTTAGGATTCAGCTCTGTGATTTTTAGCCGACTGGGTTGCATTTTATCCATCTGGAAGGATCTGCAAAAAAAAAAAAAAAAAAGAAACATCAAAGAATTACTTAGATGATTTACTGGGTAGCACGATTTGAACCACTAAAGTACATGACACATTTAGTGACCTTTTCTGCTGTTGTGATTTGTTTTCCAACACAGGGCCTATACATACAAAATGTGTACTGACATATTGATGTGGTCCACTGACATTGTCTATAATAATATGGATCACGTGTTTTTGTTAGAAGCATGGCTACTAGTATATGACTATTTATTTTGTAATTATTTCCAGCCTGGTTGTTTTTATATATTTCCCATCCATCAATGTAACAAAATACGTTTGGAACTGCTCTAGTCTAGACCCGACTACCCCAGTGGGGCCTGTGCACGGGGAGGCACGTACCCCAAACCCCGAGAAGACCCACAATGAGCCCCTCCTATACCAGTGGGTTCTTATGCATTATAGACATTCTTTATAAAAACTATGTAAAGACAGACGAAAAATACGCTTAGATGGAGTGTGGAAAACAAAGCAGCCATCTTAAATTCAGTGACAGGACTGGATATGAGAAACGAACAAGAGAGAATTCAAACATAACACCGAGTACCTCCGTTTGTGTGTTGATGTACCTGTGCATCGCGATATGCGAATAAAAACAATTGATGCCTTTGCTTCCTACCTGATTTGACATGAAAAACACCCGTACCTCCCGACGTGGATACAGGTAAATTATTTTGAGTTGGTTAACGTTAGATCTTGCAGCAGCGCCAGAAAATGGCTTTTTTTTCCCCCACATAGTCAGAGGACCGCCCATTATGGTCACGTGATATTATTTTCAGTCCCTGCCGCTTGCCATATACATTGTATTTGCAACATTTTATTTAAAAAAAAATACAACTCTCGCGGATAAGTCACTCAAACACCCTCCTCTCTATACATTAACCACATTTGTTTATGAAGGAGTCATTGCATTCATTTTCTATTTTGACAACCATTTCTAGACGGAAAACCACGCCCCCCTAGACAATGCTCCCCTAGAGACAATCCTGAAGTTTTTACTACAGAACATTGATAACTATATTATTGGATTTATTGTAGGATTTTGCGGGTCAACTTGACTGCACAACGTGCAAGATTTATAGCATAGGCCTACACATGAAATGTATGCCTTTTCTGCTTCATCACCATTCAGTATGAATTACACATTTACTCTATGAGAAATCCTGATATCCGATCCACAGCATTACTTTTGCCATTAGCAGCTTTTACAAATACAGAGATTTACTGATTTTCACACCAAAATGTACCGACTACAGTACGCGCGCTTCTACTCTCTGCCTCTTGGGGGCGCACTTCGCTTTGCGACGTTCAGTCTAGACGCCATCTTGAGGAGACCCCAAAACTGGTGACAACAATCTCAGGCGCATCATAATGGGATTACTAACCTCTAAATAAAATCACCTCAAACCGTTGTGGGTAGCAGACGACACCAGAAAGGAGAGGAGTCGTACACAAAGAGTGTATTACTTATCAAAGAAGACTGCGGCGTAGCTAAAGGCAACCTTGCCTGTAGCGAGATGGCTGGCTAGCTATCTATGCCAACAGCTGGTCTGTGTGCCGCTCCGGACTGAACCGTGTGGCCTGCTCGGGAGGAAGGGTGGTGACCACGCAACATGCAATCCCGTTAATTTACTACAGAATCTAATTTGATTCAAAGACCCTGCAAATTGGATGCGACAATGCACGTATAGATATCACGCTCTTGAAAGTACATTTCGTTGTCTGGAGTGCTTACGACCCAGCTAGCCTGCTTGATTACAGTGCCGTCTTGCGTTTCCTAAATTATTCCCAACAGGAGACATGTCATCCAACTGTACCAGCGTTGCGCCGGTGAGCGCTAGCAAAACGAAGACGAAAAAGAAACATTTTATAGGGCAGAAAGTGAAATTATTCCGTGCAAGTGAGCCTATTCTCAGCGTTTTAATGTGGGGTGTCAACCATACGGTAAATGTATTTTTGTTCATGTTCCCACGCTAGCTTGTTTGTCTTTATGGTGTTTTGACTAGCAAACGGTAACGCGATAGTTAGCCAGCTGCTTGATTGACCAGAGTAAATTTTTGAGCTCATCCGTCGTCTAGTAGTCTGTAGTGTATGGGTGTTAGCCAGGTACTTAGTCTGATGCTTAGGTGAAAGCTGTTAACCCTTCAGTCACCATTCTCCCTGGTCAGGAATATCAATGTAGCAACATTCTAGCTATTTGGTGTGCCAGTCGCGTGCGCTTTAAAAATGTGCAGCAAATATAGCTGCGACGTTGAACATAAACATTTGACATTACCCCGCGCACTATGCAGGAATTATTCGGCACAAGCTGCATAACGTCTTCTGTTCTGTAAGAACGTGGGATGTGTGGTGGTCTGAAGTGAGCTAGTTAGTTGGTTAGGGGAGGAGGTCGTGAGCACTGCTCCAACCAAAGCATCCATTCTGTCTAGCGCAGGCCAGAGAGGGGTGTGACTGTTGGAGAGCAGCAAGTTGCATTACGCCCCAACCGCAGCCTGACTGCCTATTGTTTTACAGGCTTCAATGAATAATAAAGCGGCAAATCTTACATTTGCAGATTCTAGCCTGTATTCCTGATTTAACGTGGTTTAGTGTGAAGTACACATTTGAACACTCAACCATAACAATAATAGGCTCACAGTTAGTCTAATTTGAGTGGGAAAAGTGACATTGTCTTCAACTCATCCTAAAATACACTTTATTGAGACTGTTTTTCACCAAATGCATCAAGTTTCTCACTCGCATGAATGCAGCGATCACCAAATGCATTGCAGAGAGCTTCAAGGCTCTATTTTTTTTGTGGCCAGCAGTAGTAGGCGAACACACCCCCTTCCCTGCTTGACTGACACCTCCAGATCAATGTCTTTGGCATGAATATGATGCCCCAGTTTTGGATTCGCTTCACCCAGAATTTGAATAACAGTGCTGATGCATCATTTCACTTCCAATGTTTGCATGCATTTCAATATGTTGCCTACACTCTAACATGTACATTACATCTTGCATGTACTGTTGTCTGTAATTATTCTTTCTCAATTGATTTCCCCCTCTGCTTGCTGTGTTTTTGGTGAGCCTATTTTATGTACATTTCAATACCTTATATAAGAAAGATAAGGATAAATATAGACCATTGTCAAATAGGCAGTTCTTGTAGACCAGGGAAAGAATACATGCTTCAAATGGAGAAAACAATGGCATTAATTAACCAAACTCGCATATTTAGTGAAGCTGTAATAATCATCCTGTGATGCATTCTGCAATATTCATCATGGACAAGTTTAGTGTGTGGTGGAGGCTGGGTGTAGATTCAAGGTGTAGGCGGCAGGCTAATTTAGGCGATTACAAGAAAGGCGTCAAAGAGCCTTCTCCTCAAGGCTCTCATAACCAGAATATATTTAATCTTGGTAGTCAGTCGTAACAACGTTCTGCTAGTCACAAAGCCGGATGAATTCAGTTCCAAACTAAGCTTTTGCTCAGAGAATACCTTTGTCAGTTGGAGCATATAGCCAAACACAGATTTATTTGAAGCTCCCTTCAAAAACATGGATTCAGTCTTGTTGGTAGATAATGCCAGCCTTACAGGCTTTCCAACACCGGGAATAACCTACATCTTCAAATCTGACACGGGCCTTCATCAAACTTACAATCAAATCTGCCATTGAGCAGACACTTTTCTCTAACGCGACTTACAGTCATGCAGATGGGTGGTCCCGGGAATCGAACCCACTACCCTGGCTTTACAAGCACCATGCTCTACCAACTGAGCTACAAACGACCACCTTCATCAAACCTTGTGTGGAGGTTGATTAGACATAATCCAACATATAGTCAGGATATCAAATGTGTCTGCCTGCTGAAGGCATTAAGCTATGCCTCTAATGACAAAATGAATATGATGATACTTTTGAAGGACACATTCATTTGGGCTCCCGAGTGGCGCAGCAGTCTAAGGCACTGCTTCTCAGTGCTTGAGGAATCGCTGCGGACATCCTGGTTCAAATCCAGGCTGGATCACAATCGGCTGTGATCGGGAGTCCCATAGGGTGGCGCACAATTGGCCCAGTGGTGTAGGCCGTCATTGTAAATAATAATTTGTTCTTCGTTTGACTTCTCTCGTTAAATAAAAGGTTCAAATAAAAACAATTGACCAGAGCATAACCTGTCGGCATGATAGACAGTGATTTTTCATAGCATGTCAGACAGTTGAATGAGAGTCTATCCCTTGAAGTAGTCTCAGAGAGAGAGCCTGATATAACTCAAAACTCCAGCTCTATGAGAGGCTACTTGGCTATGTCCTGCATATTCAATGTGTTTGTGCTCCGTATGCTATTATTTTTCTACCTCAAGGTAACTTTCCCATTTCTCTCCTATTTTAGCCGCGTCTGTGTCTCCTGGATGTGTTCTTGTCTCCTTTTTTTATTTTGAAGCGTTTATTCACGTTCCCTCCCTGCCACTCCTCTTACTGTCTGGAGTTCATAAATCTATGGAGAGGGCTCGCTCTGGGAATCAGTCTGTTCCTTACAGTGAATCTGTCTCGGTAGATAAGATCAACAGTGTGACAAGGGGACTCAGCCAGAGAGCACTGCTGTCAGTTCGCTTTGGTCCAAAGTGAATGATTGTCAGTAAATAGACACTGGTTCACTGCAGTTTGGTCTGGTGTGGGGATTAGTGTGTTGACCTCCTCTTCCCTGCTCTAGCATTCTATTCTGATCTCCTGCTCTTTCCATCTCCCCTCTATTTCAGATCAACGAGTTAAGTAACGTGCCTGTACCAGTAATGCTGATGCCTGATGATTTTAAAGCCTACAGTAAGATCAAAGTGGACAACCACCTATTTAACAAGTAGGTATCCCGGGTCCTGACTTTGCAACCTGCCATACCGTATTACTGCCCACCATATTACTGCCCCATATAAACTCAAACAAGAGGCCAATTTAGCTGCATTGTCTAAAATATACGGTACGGTACTACCTGAAATCTGCTAACACTATGTTATGCTACTGATTAGGAGAGAGAAGGTCTTGGCTTGGTTGGCCCAATTGTCTATGATGTGGTGTAATTTTAAATCACGAGCCAGATCAAGTTCCTCTTATCACCTGTAATATAACTCACCATGGGTCTAGCGATCCCCACTACACTGGAGTTGTAGTCAAAACATTAACTGAACACTTAACTGAGCAGCTTTGCAATGGAAATCGTCCTCATAGTGAAGCACCTGTAGTATGCTGGTCAGGAGCTTATCATATTTCCTTTATCTAGTCCAGTGAGTTCCTCAGACACTCTGACTCTGCTAATGGACTAACCATAGATTTAGAGTAATAGAATGGACATGAACCTTCTTATGACGTGCTAACAGTCAGCATTTTGGTCTGGGTGTTGGTCAACCATGGTTTGCTGTGATAAGATATTGTGTAATGTAATGAATTTGAAGAATTTAGCTAGCCAGACAGTTTTAGAGGAATGATTCCATACATTTTGTCAAGTGAACTGCCAATATGTCAACATTCCATTCAAACAATGCAATCAATCCACAGCCATAAACTGGCTGAAATCAGTTGATGATAGGACTTAGACAAGTTGTAATGTAACAAGTACTGACATTGTGTCATGTAATAGCACTCACAGCTTTCCAAGAAAGCACAAAATTGAGACAATAATGGTCTGTTTACATATATTTTAGAAGCTATTTATACAGAAAATGAGTTTAAAATCCAGATAAACTGTATGATTTATATGACTATTTTAGGTTGGTAATAAGTCTACTACACATCTTCTGATATATCACATGCCTTACTTTTATTTTCCTGCATCAGTCAAATCAGGATTATGCCTCTGGCGATCTCCATTACACTGGGGTTGTAGTCAAAACATTCATTGAACATTTAACGGATAATCTTTGCATTGCAAATCATCCTCGCAGTGAAGCACCTCTAGTGTAGTATGCTGGTCAATTGCTTCTCACATTTCCGTTATCTGTTCCAATGCTTCCTCAGATGACATCAACGCTCTGACTGCTAATGGGCTAACACACTCTTCTATATTAACACTCTTCAACACTCTTGTATCTTTCAGAGAGAACCTGCCCAGCCGTTTTAAATTCAAAGAGTACTGCCCTATGGTGTTCCGCAACCTGAGGGAGAGGTTCTCCATCGATGACCAGGATTACCAGGTAAAATATGGTCTCCCGTGTGGAGATGTCTACGGGGGAAGAATGTAGGATGGGTTAACTGACGAGAAAGACCATTTGAGGATGGGTTCACAGTAGCGAACTGAAAGACAGAGTGAGGATAGACGTTTGCTTGGCTCGACTCAGTAATGTCAAAAGGCTGAAGGACAGTTATGGAGAGAGCAGATCAGAGTACCAGAGGGAACTCCCGGTTGTTCCCTGCCCTGTTTGACTCATTGCAGATTCCAATTCTTCCCTCAATCCAATGTAGTAAGTCTTTCTCTGGATTTCACTCTTCAACCCAATGTAGTAAGTCTTTCTCTGGATTTCACCCTTCAACCCAATGTAGTAAGTCTTTCTCTGGATTTCACCCTTCAACCCAATGTAGTAAGTTCTTCTCTGGATTTCACCCTTCAACCCAATGTAGTAAGTCTTTCTTTGGATTTCACCCTTCAACCCAATGTAGTAAGTCTTTCTCTGGATTTCACCCTTCAACCCAATGTAGTAAGTCTTTCTCTGGATTTCACCCTTCAACCCAATGTAGTAAGTTCTTCTCTGGATTTCACCCTTCAACCCAATGTAGTAAGTCTTTCTCTGGATTTCACCCTTCAACGCAATGTAGTAAGTTCTTCTCTGGATTTCACCCTTCAACCCAATGTAGTAAGTCTTTCTCTGGCTTTCACCCTTCAACCCAATGTAGTAAGTCTTTCTCTGGATTTCACCCTTCAACCCAATGTAGTAAGTCTTTCTCTGGATTTCACCCTTCAACCCAATGTAGTAAGTTCTTCTCTGGATTTCACCCTTCAACCCAATGTAGTACGTCTTTCTCTGGATTTCACCCTTCAACACAATGTAGTAAGTCTTTCTCTGGATTTCACCCTTCAACCCAATGTAGTAAGTTCTTCTCTGGATTTCACCCTTCAACCCAATGTAGTAAGTTCTTCTCTGGATTTCACCCTTCAACCCAATGTAGTAAGTTCTTCTCTGGATTTTACCCTTCAACCCAATGTAGTACGTCTTTCTCTGGATTTCACCCTTCAACCCAATGTAGTAAGGCTTTATCAGCATTTGTTGATATATAACTAAAAGACGGCCCTCTTTTTACTGAGTTATCACATGTAAACAGTGTGTGTGTTTAGAGAATCATACCAAGCATGGTTTGTTACATTAAGTTCAACTATCTTGGTAGCCTTGCTAAATGGATCCCTATGTGAAGGTTTTTTTTTAAGCTTGGAATAGTTCTGTAAATGAAATCCATGGATCCATTACTAACTTGTGAAGTAATTATGAAACACTTTCTTTATAGAGGGCTTTTCATTCACACCAAAGCCTCAATTTTCTGCTCTGTATGTCTCTCCCTTCCCCGGGCTCCCTCCTGTGGTGGATCATCATCAGAACTCTCTGACGAGGAGCGCCCCGCTGAACAGCGACTCCCAGGGGCGCTTTGGCAACCGCTTCCTGTCCAGCTACGACCACCGCTTCGTCATCAAGACGGTGTCCAGCGAAGACATCGCCGAGATGCACAACATCCTCAAGAAGTACCACCAGGTGGGAGAGTTACCGCAGGCACAAATATAACACGTTTGAATTTAAAAATATATATTTTCTGTACAAACATACATGTAGTACATGTTGAAGGGAGCATGTTGTCCTCAAATATCGAGGACCTTTCAATGTGGTGCTGCAGAAATATCTGTGAATTGTCCGATTTGACGGGACTATCCTTTTGTAATAGCTAACAATTATGCCGACGTCATTACTGGAGCTCTCCCACTGTTTCCTTTGCATTACTCATTCTCCTTCCTCCTCTCTCTCTCCTTTCCTCTCCCTATATTTCCATCCTCCTCCTCTGGGTCTCCTCAGTTCATAGTGGAGTGTCATGGCAGCACTCTGCTCCCCCAGTTCCTGGGCATGTACCGGCTAACAGTGGACGGGGTTGAGACGTACCTGGTGGTGACCCGTAATGTATTCAGCCACCGTCTCACCGTGCACCGCAAGTACGACCTGAAGGTAGGTGTCGATATGCACACTAGCTTGGAGGGAACTAACTGGGAGAACACTTACTGGTAGTACACAAATTCCAGTAAGGAGCACACTTACAGCTGTAACACTGTTGGCGCTCATTGGGGTAAGGGCATTTATAACAAGCTCAATGCATAGGGTGCTTGCAGAGTATTCCGGTTCCCAGTAGAACTTGAGGCTCCAGCAACTTACTTAAGTCTAGATTTATATACTATTTTCTGCGTATGTGATGTATTCTTTTTCATTATTATTATTTTTACCTTTATTTAACTAGGCAAGTCTGTTAAGAACACATTCTTATTTACAATGATGGCCTACCCCCGGCCAAACCCGAACGACGCTGGGCCAATTGTGCTCCCCCTATGGGACTCCCAATCACGGCTGGATGTGATACAGCCTGGAATCCAACCAGAGACTGTATCACGCATCTTGCACTGAGATGCAGTGCCTTAGACCGCTGCGCCACTCGGGAGCCCATTATTTAGAAGGGGAAATGGTTAAGAATTCTGCTCTTGTGGAAAAGCTCAGTAAATCTGTCTCTTTGTGCATGGGCAACAACACTGAGAATAGAGGTGTGATGGCGTACATGCCTATTGACTCGCAGAACGTCATTTCCCTTCACAACAAACACCTCTGTGGCTGACAGGCATTCTCAGGGGGAAACAATTCTGCTTTCTGAAATATGACAATGTTATAACCATACTGTCAAGTCCAGGAGAAACAAAGGGGGAACAAAGATTGTCTGTCTCTAACTCTGAATTCCGTAACATCTCTGGGAATGATCTTTTTTTTTTTTCTCATTCAGGGTTCCACAGTCTCAAGGGAAGCCAGTGACAAAGAGAAGGTGCGTTCATTTACATAGTTACGATGATGAGAGGAGTGTTGGGGTACAATGACAGGAACCCAAAATAATTGTGTGGATCATGCTAAAAAAAAAGCATCAAACTAACCAGCTATAAACAAAACTCATTTACAGCCCAAAATACTTTTAGAAAAGTGCAGAAGTAATGACTTTTCCATCGAATGATAATGAAGCACAAATGAAATAACACATCCACAGTTGGGCCATGTCCGACTGCTGTCCATGCTGCGCAGAAGGGGAAGTCAAAAGGGGGTGAGTGTAGTCCATGTGGAATAGTTAGCTGTGTGCGCTAGTAGTATCCACCATGCGAGTTACATTACCCGCTCTGAAACCTAGAAGTAGTTATATCCCTTCCTGGCTACGTCTTTTGTAGAGCGGTGCGTGATACTGCTTTGTGACTGCTGAGTTGTTGTTGGGAACAGAAGGTTGCTGGTTCACGCCCAGTGAGGGACAGACAGAACCTGGTGGGGCCAGGTCACTGGTCGGATCTCTCGCTCAAGAAACCCACCGTCTTAAACCATTACACCAAGAGGAAATAGCTGAAATAGTTGTTCTCCCTAAAAAGTCAATCCAAGGACAATGAGTGTAAACTGAATCAAATGACCCTACTTTTCATGCATCAAAATTAACAGCAAGAAAGACCTCTGTCATTTGTGCCAATCTCAGAATATTTTGATTCTCATTTCTATCACTCTGCTCAGGCCAAGGAACTCCCCACCTTTAAAGACAACGACTTTCTGAACGAGGGCCAGAAGCTGCAGATAGGAGATGACAACAAGAAGTACTTCTTGGAGAAACTAAAGCGCGACGTAGAGGTAGGAGACATCTCACGGCTGCTCGAATTGATGTTGTTTTTATTCTCATTACAGTCGTCGTTGTTTAAATATCCGGGTAAATGGACTTCTGCACATTGTGTTTTGTTTCTAGTCCTTTCAACCAGTTTCACCTAAGTACCTGTGAACAAAGACATGACTTTAGGTTGACAAATAGAAGAATAGTGAGTTTAATGTCCTCCAGGGAAATTTCCTAAATTAACATTTGTTGCAATATCTGCCATCTCTCCCGTTTGTGTGCATCAGTTCCTGGCCACTCTGAAGATCATGGACTACAGTTTGCTGGTGGGGATCCATGATGTGGACCGGGCAGAGCAGGAGGAGATGGAGGTGGAGGCAGGAGGAGAGGAGGAGGAGTACGAGAACGATGGGATGGGAGGAGCACTCACCGGCTCCTTCGGCACCCCTCCAGACAGCCCTGGGAACCCCCTCAACTTTGGCGGGTTCTTCAGCCCTGGCGAGTTCGACTCCTCCGTGGACGTCTACGCAATCAAGAGCAACGACAGTAAGAGACACTCTTTCTTGAGTTTTGTCAAGTGATTTTTCTATGCAATTGTGCTATATTTGTGCTACTCTCTATCTACAGTGCTTCAGAAAGTATTGACACCTTGACTTTTTCCACATTTTGTTGTGTTACAGACTGAATTTAAAATGGATTACATTTGAGATTTTGTGTCACTGGCCTACACACAATAAATACCCCATAATGTCAAAGTGGAATTATGTTTTTTTTCGAAATGTTTACTTATTAATAAAAAATTGGAAGCTGAAATGCCTCACAAAGAAGGGCACCTGTTGATAGAAATATACAGACATTGAAAATACTCAAAATACAGACATTGAATATCCCTTTGAGCAATGGTGAAGTTATTAATTACACTTTGGATGCTGTATCAATATACCCAGTCACTACAAAGATTCAGGAGTCCTTCCAAACTGGAGAGGAAGGAAACCACTCAGGGATTTCACCATGAGGCCAATGGTGACTTTAAAACAGTTACAGAGTTTAATGGCTGTGATAGGAGAACACTGAGGATGGATCAACAACATTGTAGTTATTCCACAATACTAACCTAAATGACAAAGTGAAAATGAAGCCTGTACTGAATAAAACATAATCCAAAAAGTCACTTAAATAATACTGCAAAAAAGGACCTGACGGTTGTCTAGCAGTGATTCACTTCTTGATGCACCCATCCCGTTAGCGGGATCATTTCCGTCAACATCCGCTGAATTGCAGAGCACCAAATTCAAATTAAATTACTAAAAATATTTAATTTTCATGAAATCACAAGTGCATTATAGCAAAACACAGCTTAGCTTGTTGTTAATCCACCTGGCATGTCAGATTTCAAAAAAGCTTTTCGGCGAAAGCAATACCAAGCATTTATGTAAGGACATCTCTCTCAGCAGACAAAACATTACAAACAGCTAGCAGCCAAGTAGATTGGTCACGAAAGTCAGCAAAGCAATAAAATGAATCGCTTACCTTTGATGATCTTCGGATGTTTGCACTCACGAGACAGTTACACAATAAATGTTCCTTTTGTTCCATAAAGATTATTTTATATCCAAAATAACTCCAATTGGTTGGCGTGTTATGTTCAGAAATCCACAGGCTCGAGCGGTCACGACTGGGCTGACAAATTCCAAATAGTATCCGTACAGTTCGTAGAAACATGTCAAACGTTTTTTATAATCAATCCTCGGGTTGTTTTTACAATATATAATCGATAATATTTCAACCGGACTGTACCTTCTTCAATAGGAGAGAGAAAATGTCTGCTTCAAGCTGTTGCGCATGCAAAACGCCCAGCCATCCAATGACACGATGTGATCTTTCTCGCTCATTTTTCAAAATAAAAGCCTGAAACTATGTCTAAAGACTGTTCACAACATGTGGAAGCCATAGTAAAAGGAATATGGTTGCTATCCCTTTAAATGGAGCGAAGGCAGGCAATGGAACAGAGCTTTCAGGAAAAACAGCACTTCCGGGTTGGATTTTCCTCAGGTTTTCGACTGAAATATCAGTTCTGTTATACTCACAGACAATATTTTGACAGTTTTGGAAACTTTAGAGTGTTTTCTATCCTAATCTGACAATGATATGCATATTCTAGATTCTGGGCCTGAGAAATAGGCAGTTTCATTTGGGTACGTTTTTCATCCAAACATCAAAATACTGCCCCCTACACTCAACAGGATAACAACCAATTTGACAGAGCTTGAAGAATTTTTTAAAATAACAATGGGCAAGTGTTGTACAAACCAGGTGTGGAAAGCTCTTAGAGACTTACCCAGAAAAACTTGCAGCTGTAATCGCTGCCAACGGTGCTTCTACAAAGTATTGACTCAGTGGTGTGAATACTAATGTAAATGAGCTATTTCTGTATTTCGTTTTCAATACATTTGCAAAAATGTCTAAAAACACGTTTTCACTTTGTCATTATGGGGTATTGTGTGTAGATAGGTAAGCAACCAGGAAATGTTGGAGCAATTTCTGTATAGTGCATCTTGAATTAACATTTGAAAATGAAACTCATTTTAGAACAGACATCATGGGACAGCCCAGTGAAAAGTAATACTTGCTATTTATACACCTATTCACTGTCTTGCTCCTTGTGGTAGGTGCTGTGAAGAAAGAAGTGTACTTCATGGCTATCATCGACATCCTCACGCACTACGACGCTAAGAAAAAAGCTGCACATGCTGCCAAAACTGTGAAACATGGGGTGAGTAATGGACTAGATCTGACCTAACATGAAGCCAAGTGTTTAGGCTACAAAGATGCTAGATCATATAGTAGTTTCAAGTAGAAGATGATCTTGTGAGATGTGTTATGGCATAGAAATTGTAGTTGTATGTTCCTAATGTGCATATGTTTACACTTTACTCTCTGTTGTCTCTCCCTCAGGCCGGGGCAGAGATCTCCACCGTAAACCCAGAGCAGTACTCCAAAAGATTCTTTGAGTTCATGTCCAACATCCTGTCATAGAATCATCTCTCCTTCCCCAGCCAATCACTACCTGTCATAGAGCCATCAGCCACACCCACCCCTCTCTCGCCCCACCCCTTACCCTCCCACCCAGGGGACGACAGACTGAAAGGATGCACAGACAACAAGCCTGTTCCATTGACCCACAGAAGGGGCGCCGGACTCTTTCTTTAAAAAAAAAAAAGCAACGCGTCTCTTCTCCTCCCACGTCCTACTCCCCATCTCCTCGGTCTGAGTGCTCAACAAGGAAGGCTTGTGAAACAGAGTTCTATAGGATACTTGAGACCGTCCCCCCGCCACCTTATACTAGTCCTCACGCCAGCACGGGAACTGTCTCACTAATGCCTTGAAAGAGTCTGCTTCAGCAGTAGGAGTCTGTTTAGTACCGTCTGTTCGTGATTATTTTGACACACACACACACCTCACAGACACAGAAGCGGTCAGATCGCATTAATCTTTTGACCTAGTGGCCAACAGGCGTTTACAAACTCTGACTTGTCAGGAGATCCGCAGCCGACAGTAACAAAATTGGAAATGCAGGAGATTAATTAATATATAAGGGTTTTACGTAAATGAATGCAATATCAAAATGCATGGCTAAAATGTACATGACTTCGCCAGTTAGCTGAAACGGCAAACCACTGAACTTAGCATCTGAGCATTATGACTAAAAAAGAAAAAACATGTCTGAATGTTACGTTGCCATATTGTTCTAAAAACTTGACATTTTTACCATGAACTTGGTTGGTAAAAGAAAATCCACATAAAAAGGGGAATACTAAAGCAAATGCTTGTTTTATTACCATAAGAATCATTTTTATATCTTGTTTACATTAATGTAGCATTTGTGTTTGTATAGTTGTTTTGTTATCGACGTTAGATCAGAAAAGTTACTTGAAAAGGATTCATTACATATTAAAAGGGAGTTATTGGTTTTTTTCCCTGAATCTAATTCATTTTCTCACCTTTGACTAACAAAGATCATTCCTTCATGCCTTGTAGAGGTGGTTTCAAATTAAGTTATTATAATGACCTATTCTGTATCGAGAGCGCAGCAAAATTTCCGCATGAGACAGGTGTTAGACAATAGCTGTTTAGCCGCTCAATTCATTCAAATTAGTCCCTGGAAACTATTCTTCTCATGAGATTACGGAATTAGGCTGCAGATTTCCCGGTTTTATTAATCCACAGTTATCATAATCTGATAGTGTTAAGCACTCATCTTTCATTACTTGCTCTGAAATGGCAAACCAGAGTCATTGTAACACTAATAGTCATTAATTTTATTGAACAGTATCTTAAGAAAAACAGTACACGCAGTGTTTATCATTTTCATACAAAATAGTGGGAATTGGTAGAGATGAGGGGTTGAAGCAGCAGAGGGAGAGGAGCTTTAATCCATTCGGGCCTTCAGGGTACGTGTGGTGATCTTGTCCTTCTCACTGTCAAAATAAGTCAAATCAAGGTACTGTCACTACAACATTGACCAGAGCATTACTAAAGATCACCATCTAAATGTCATGTCATTTGTATGAATCCTCAGATTAATTACAAATTAGGAACTATTTCATCCAAAATGTAGGCAGTGGGAAAGGAAAAGTATAACTGTGCTTACATGACTTGCACGACGACACCCATGCCTGAAACGGCATCCCTGTCCACTGCATTCAGCATGGCTTGGGAGATGGTCTCAAACAGGTCCTCTGGTTCCTGCAGGTGTCAAAAATAACCATTGTAAATAAAGACAGTCAGAGACAGTCAACTATCACACTCAATGTATTATCTTACAATACAGGACACAATAACCTACCATGTCTGGCTCCCAGAGAGATTCACACATGCCGTACATCTGCTCTGAGCAAGTGCCGCTCACAACAAAGTCCTCTGTCACCATGGGGCAGCCAATCAGGTCCAGGGAGCAGATGAATGGCTCAAAGGTCTTGGGGTCCAGACCAGCGATCACAGGCTCAATGTAGTATGGCCCAAATCTGAGACAACGGATTCACGTTTGATCAGTCACAGACTTGCCACCCAGGCGGAAGTGTAGACTTGTATATGAAATACTGTGCTTCTTCACATCAGTGAACTCACCTCCTCTCATAGAGCAGGTTGGAGACCATGCTCATGAATGTCTTAGGTTTGATCTGACGCCCCTCCTTCAGCTCATAGAGGTTCAATCTGAACTTGAGCCTCTGGGAACTGTTCAAGAAATAGAGTGGATATTTAATATCACCTGCATAGCCGATCAGTTGCACTGACCATCCAAATACTCCAGAACTTGGGAGATACAAGGTGCACTGATGGACCAAGGCACACTTACACTGTCTGCACGTCAGTAGCCAGACCAGCCAGGCCAATGTAGAGTCTGTCTCCCATGGGAAAGATCTTTTGGAAGTCGGTGGTCACCATCTGAGCCTGTACACCGAATCTCCGATCTGCTGCAATGGCTACACATTGCTTACCCTTCATCGCCATGACGGCGCCACCATTATAGGACATAATAGACTGGGGATGGAATACAAGGAAGGAGACGAGGGATAGAAGTTAAGTAGCAATCGTGACGGGGACAATTTCAAAACCCAAACAACATGGTTTCCATCACTTAACTATTGAGTTAATAACTTTGACGGGTGACCATCACTTGAAACATTGGTGAATCAGTAGAAACATTGACATAACTATTAGCTAGGAACGTCAAGATTATAAACTTCCATCAACAGACTCCCAAGTTGAATGAGGTTGTTTTATCCCTCTTCAGATAGCTAGTACTAACATTAGCTTGTCAGCTCATTCACAGACTATCGTTAGCGACAATAATCCAGTTTATAGCAAACTAGGTTGCGAGTTAATGTGGTAGAAACGTTTGGAAAATGCCAAACGCTAGTTATATTTTCGTTGAACAAGTTAGTTACCATTGCAGGTGACTTTTGGCATGGCTAGCTAACGTTAGCTAGCATTTAGCTTGCTACCAAATGATTAGGCAGCCGGTTGCTAACGTTAGCTGAGCTAGTTTTACAAACCAATCTACGGACCACAAGTACTAGCTACATGCATACATTATTTATTGACAATCTTACCATTGTGAATACGTTGAGGTGTCTTCCTTAGCCCTTGAAATATCTTGTAAATGTTCACTATTTTTAATGACTGCGGATAACAATCCCACAGTGACTACACGATTTGGAACAGCCGGAAAACAGTCAACCTTGCTGTTTGTTACGTCATTCTGTACTACACGATGATTGGGTCTGTAAAAAAGTTATGGGTGGCCACCGTTGATATCATTGACGGTTGTGTTGGGGGAGTGTGCAAATGTTCATAGTTTGTTTGAAGCGTGCGAAAGCGAATCAATAATGGAAATAAAGACAAGTTACAGTACAGTAAGCTATGAGCCTGTGACTGAAACACCAAAACACTGGAGATGGGCTACACTTAAATCCAGCATTATTATCATCCTATAAAACCAAAAGGGTTCCACGATAGTCATTCAAAAATGTATGTCTACTTTATGATGATGCTGGTGACAGTGTGCCTGAGAATTTCTGTATTTCGTCTTCATAGGACATTTTCAATTATCGTAGTTCTCTGAAGGTGCATCAAAGCAGTAATCAGCATCACATACAACAACACATGTCAACTCAAAGACGTTATTTAGTTTGTTAGTCCCCAACTCAAAGAACTTTAGGAACAATTTTTTATTAAGATCCACAATTCTTCTCCTTTACAGCAATACACTAAAGATATCCAAGGAACATCATTTACAAAAGGGTTGTGTGTGTGTGATAAAAGTTTGAATAATTCTAACCATTATAGAGAACACAATATACAATTTCCACTTAAAACAAATCCAAGGTTGCTCATTCTATAAAGGTGAGTATGTTGCTGGTGAATGGCACGGGTAACTTTTGCCATTACAGAGGATCCTTTGCATTTCTTTAGTCAGGGCAATGACTAAGGGGCAGTTTCACAGGGCCTGAGTGCAAATGCATGGTGCCTCTGCAGTGTCTGTTTTGTTTATTAAAATATAAATGAGTTGGCAGTCCTGGCAAACCGGTGCAGATATTTCAGTGTGGTAGCTGGTGCATATTTTTTACTCTCTCCTCCATCAACCCATTCCTGCTTCTTCTAGTTCTCATCTCCTCATGAAATTCTTCTCCAGGGATGCGGGGGTCCTCTGTATGGAGTGGATGTTTCTCTTGACTCGGTCCTCCAAGGATGAGGTGGACGCACTCTCCAGCTTCATGTTACTGCAGGGAAGGACACAACACTTTTAGAGGACCAGACAACAGCCAGAGTAAGCATGCCATACGTGCACTAATGTGTGCACGTCAGTCAGCGAGATACTTACTGGATAAAGCCAGCGTTGCGGTCATGCTTGCCGCCTTTCTCTTTCTCCCGCTCCTTCTCATCCTGCCGTTTGTAACTTCTAATGTTGATTTCACGCTCTTCGTCTCTCTGTTTGGCAAAGTCCATCATCTCTCTCCTCTTCTTCTCCAGCTCTTCAGCAGAGAGACATCTAAGAGAATATCACAAAGATAAATATAGGGATAAGAAAACACTTTAGGATGGGGTTGTTCGATTACCATTAGTTCACCAATGATTGAACCCAAGTGTGATACTTGTATAAACAGGTGCTGTGGACTCTTACTTGGTGGTACTGCTCTGACGCCTCTGGTAGCGATCTTTCTGTGGGCTGGGGGCTTTGGGACGCTGGAACTGTGGAACTTTGAACTGGTCTGTCCTATGGGATGAGTGGTTCTCTGATTTGTGAGAGGAGTGGTTGTCTGTCCTGTTAGAGGAATGGTTGTCTGTCCTGTGAGAGGAATGATGGCGGTTCCCATCTGTCCTTTGAGGCGATCGAGAGCAGCTCCTCTCCTGAGAACGGTGCCTCGAGTGGTTGGGGGGCTTCGAGGACTGATGATGCCTCCCAGCTGGAAACTGAGGAGAGAAATTAGGCGATGAGCGGTTCACATCTCTCTCAGGAGGATTTAAATAACTTTGAATTGATTGGACTAAGATAACAACGTTCATGGTGTCATTGTCAATATATAAAGATTGAGCCGTACTGACCTGTAGTCCATAGCCAGCTGGGACATTGCGGTGGTGGGAATGTGAGTGGGTTGTTTCTTTGGATTCCTCTTTAGAATGGTGCCTAAGTAAAGATACATCACTCAGTTAACCCAATGAGTTTGTACTTCTAACCCTTTTAAACATTGCGTGTTTGAGCTACATACTTATGGGTTGTACCATTGGATGAATCTATTTATTCTGCATCCGTAGGTGCTAACCATTAGTCTGTGTGATTATTAACGGCGGCTGAGCTAGAGCGGTGTTTGTGAGATAAGTGCGAATGTCTGTAGAGTCCGAATGGTTTCAGCTACCCATCTATGAAAGGCTCCTGAACACGCACATGTAACAAGTTTTGTTCTGACGCTCACAAGCTACAAAAGGAGTCATTAGAAGGTAAGAGGTTCTTCTACATAGAAGATCATAGGAAATCCCAGGACAGTGTCTATAATACTGTAATAAGCTCACATAGTTGTCACTGACTATCCATTTCCCAGTGAGCAAACAATTTCTGTACTTGCAGCATTAATAGAAATTAATTTTTTTATCAGGTTTTTGCTTCGGCAAACCTTATTTCTTTATGGACATTTGTCAATTAACGCAACTACTTATGACAAATTGTTTTGTGTTCTACATGTAGCCCTGGTTGTCCTGAAAAGAAAATAGTAAAACACTTCACTGAGAGGCTAAATATAAGGGCTAGACATGCAGATAAATGTAAATCAGATAAATCCTAATTAAAAGCCGAATTTTGCTGGGGTCTAAGGACTGATAGGATTAAACACACAATCTACCCCATTGCCATCAACAATAGAAGCTGCGAGCTAGATTTGTAAACTATCACAAAATGCTTAAAGATCAAAACAGTTCAACTGAACATCTGATCATATTGGCATCTGTTTACTGCTCCCAAGAAACATCTATTGAAGTTAGGTGCACCTGTGTTTTTTGTCTTCATCCTCAGAGCTTGAGCTCAAGCTCCTTCTCTTATGCTTCTTCTCCTTTCTCCTCTCCTTCTCTTCCCTTTTCTCCTTCTTGTCCTTCTTCCTCTTCTTTTTCTTTTCAAGATTCTGACGCAGCTGAAAGAAAATAAAAAGTGAAAAACGGTTGCTACTTTAGAACCCAGCTATTACTACAGCAGGCTGAAACTGATTTCATTGCAGTTTTATTGGAGCCATCCAATTTACCATTTCTTTGATCTTCTTCATTTTCACTGGGTTTGTCAAGACCTCCCTCCTTTTCTCCTCCTCTCGTTTCCTTGAAAAATAAGACATGTGTCATTATAATCAGCTCTTGGCTAACAGCAGAACATCAGTGTATGGTATAACAGTTGCTAGATGGACACACTAAATGGTAAAGAAAGAGACCAGAGTGACTGACTTGATATCAAACAGCGGATCCTCTCTGATCTTGGCGGCCATGTCGAGGTTGGATGCAGGGGTGGAGGGGTTGAAGATTGAGCCAGGCAGGAGGCCGGTTTGTTCGGATGGACCATTCTCTGGCTCCTCAAACTGCTGGGTAATCTGCTTGTCGATGGGGCGGCCCAGCAGGTACTCATCACGAGACACCTGACCACCTGGCCCCTGGTACATCCAGTCCAACCGGTCATCTTTTTTCCTGTAAAACAACAACAAAAAAGCAGTTGAGTGTTAGTGACTGCATCCAAGGGGAGTATCTCTGTCCATTTGTCTGTGGTGAGAGGGCACACTTAAATTGCTCTCGTTTGATTTTTAAACCTAGACAGGACAGTGGTTTCTCTATCAAGGTGAGACCTATTACTTCCTCCTCATCATAAGGGTCGGTGAGGTGAGCATTACTTTAAAGCCCCAGTCTGCTGAGCGAATCTGGTGATATCTTCTCGAGCTCGTTCCTCTCTCAGCTCCTTCTGAAGCTCCTCGATCTTCTTCGCCTCAGCCTCGTGCTTCTGTTCAGCCTTCCACACCCGCTCTATGTTTTTCATAGTCTGGGGATGCCAGCTTTTCTTCAAGTTCTGACAGAGATGAGGGAAAGTGATATTCGATATAATTAAACAAAACAGGTAAAGATCGCTACAATTGATCAATACAACCATTTCTGAATTCCAATTGTTCTTCTGGGAAGGTAAGGATTTACTACGTCTGAGTAACGTTAACTAGCTAAGTAGTTGTGTGACAACATAACTGGAAAAATATAAAATAAGCACACCTTCAAAACTTTATTTAGTTAGGTGGTCAACTTAGTTAACTAGTTACGCCAACTAGCCATCGTTGTCGTGGCAGTGATGGCGTTTCGCTTCACTAAACACTAGTTCAGAAGTTGGCAGTAGGTGAATCAAGGTGGTTTTGTGATGAGTTAGTTAGCTTGCTAGACATAAACAAAACAAACATGCGTAGCTAGCTAAATTAGTTAGTTAGTTAAGCGCTAACGTTAGCTTTGTACGCTAATAATTTGCTCATACTTACGAGGTCACCTCCTCCCATCTTGACTTAGATCGTCCAATTGAGAAATAAGATGTGAATAAACGTGTTCTCTACCTATGTGGTTATTGTACTTGACAAAACAAATGTCTGTTATTATCTAAATAACATCGACAATTGCATGCTAGGTTAGCGTGATGTGTTTTTCATAGTACTTCCGGCCTTTCTGATTATTTTTTTCCGGTTGTTCAAGAGTGCGTAATTCTTCTTCGGCTTCATCTTCTTCTTGGGGATTGGGTTGGCGGATCGCATCCAACTTTCAAGGAGCATACACCGCCACCTACTGTACTGAAGTGTAAGGCCAATCACGGCCTAACTACAGTATATTAAATTCCCTTCGTTAGTCCTGTTCCTCTAAGAAAGTGAAATTGACCCCTAGACATCACTTCCCCCCCTTTCCTCCCCCACTACACCACCAACCCCAACCCTGTCCAACCTCTCTGACCCTTTCACACCATCTCTCCCTATCTACATCATACAATTCTCAAAATATCAACACAGGCTCCACCGTTTCCTCTACTAAGCACTCATCACACAGACCTGTTTCATGTCTCCCTATTATCCACAACATGGCATTCAAACCTGTGTTCCCAAATCGTAGTCTACTCCACACAATTTTACTCTGTCCTACATCCCATACTCCCCACCTGACCGATACACACAATAAAATGGCCTCCCCTTACTACTAGCATCCCATTCCCTTTGCCAAAATGGAGCCCTTTTGCCCGGATCAAGGACTTGACTTCCCAGCAGCCCAGTGGGACCTGAATATCTACCCCCTCTCTCCTCACAGCACTCTTAGTCACCACATTGGCCTTCTCATTACCCTCCACACCCACATGGGGAGGAACCCAACAAAAGCTTCCCACCACTCCCATCCTTTCCAGTCTCATTAACAGCACCAAGCCTATCCGACCTGTCCGTCTTCCTTCCTTCTGTCTTTCTTCTCCCTGTCCCACCTCCTTAAATCTGTCATCTATCATCAGGGTGAACAACATCGGACTAACCACACTTCCCTGAGGAGTACCATGATCCACTTCAAACCGCATTGACAATTCTAACTCCACCCTCACCCGTATGACTCGATCAAACAGGAAATCCATGATCCAGTTTTACAGACGTCCCCCAATTCCCAATGCACTCAACTGGATCAACAACCCTTCCCTCCACGTGATATTGTAAGCTTTTTCAATGTCAAAATACACAACCCTCATCACCTCTTTTATTGTCAGGGCCTTGGTTATCTCTGTACTAACTGTCACCAGGGCATCCATGGCAGACCTCCCTCTACTGAACGAGAAGAGGCTGGTGGGAGGAGCTATAGGAGGACAGGCTCATGGTAACCATGTTTGACTCCATTCCATTTATCCAATTCCATTCATTACAATGAACCTGTCCTCCTATATCACCTCCCACCAGCCTCCACTGTCCTGAACCTACTCTGTGCTAAGCTCATCAAACCCATAAATCCCAAGAAATACATTATTCTACTCACTACCATCTTTTCCATCAATTTACACATGTTGTTTGTCAGTGCGGTAGGCCTATAACTGCCCGCCCTAGTGGGATCTTTACCTGGTTTTACAAACAGCAATATCACCGCACGTTTCCACCCAGCAGGTATCACCCCAGTCTTCCACACCTTATTATACCACCCTAACACTGTTTCCAACACAATGTCCAGTGCATGCTTAAACATCGTATAACACACTTTATCTTCTCCACAGCTCTCCAACTCCCTTGTCATCTCAAACATAGAAAACTCTGCATCCATTGCTTCTCCTGACTCCCCTTTTCTCTTTAAGACATCTCCATGTCTCCTCTTACTCCCAGAATGCGTTCAACAGCGCAGCATTGTGGAACTGTTTTCCAAAAAGTAGCCATGAAAATGCTCTCTGATCCGTTTAAAGCTCTCTCTCTCTCTCTCTCACACACACACACACACACACACACACACACACACACACACACACACACACACACAAGCTGGTTCTAGCAGTGCATCTTATAATAAATTATGATGAAGTACTGAATAAATAAACAACATACTACTTAGTGATATGTCTCGTTTTATTTCCATAAAGAACATTTCTCTATTAAAATTACAAGCAAGTCTTAAAACCAGGCAGCAGTACTTAAATTATTACAAAATATTGTTTAAATTCATATCTACTGCGACAACATACTACTGTAATCAATAAAATAAGATCATTTAATTAATATTTTAATCATCTTCAATCTGCTCCTATCTAACACATACAACTCAATAATAGCATTTCTGATGATAATAGAGATAGCCAGTAGGCCTATTTAATACATGTATCAAGTGTTCCTAGGTAGGCCTATTGGAAACGCAAAGCTACAAGGGGGAAATTCCAACCCGATTTAAGTGCGTGTAGAAGGGAATTTAATTCCCTTTTTATGCACTTTTCTCTCTACACGTATTCTGACCTTGAATTTAGGCATGAGAATAGCATGCTATTCACTTGCTATTTGTTTAGGTAGACATAAAACAAATGAAGGTGTAGTGGAGACCCCATACCCCATATTATTTTTATTTTTGTATTATTTTTTGTATTTCTTTTCTCCCCCATTTCAATCTTGTCTCATCGCTGAAACTCACCAACGAGCTCAGGAGGCAAAGGTCGAGTTATGCGTCCTCCGAAACATGACCCGCCAAACAGCACTTCTTAACACCCTCTTGCTTAACCCGGAAGCCAGCCGCACCAATGTGTCAGAGAAAACACTGTTCAACTGACAACCGAGCTCAGCCTGCAGGCACCCAGCCCGTCACAAGGAGTCGCTAGAGCGCAATGAGCCCCCCCCGCCCAGCCAAACCCTCCCCTAACCCAGGCGACGCTGGGCCAGTTGTGCGCCGCCCTATGGGACTTCCGATCACGGGCGGTTGTGATACAGCCCAAGATCGAACCCGGGTCTGTAGTGACACCTTTAGCATTGTGATGCAGTGCCTTAGATGCTGCGCCACTTAGGAGGCCCTCAGAAACACCATATTCTAACCTTGTCTTGACCTAATTCCCTCATAATTCCACCCCCTTTACCCGATGACATGATGAATAAGGTCGAGCTACCTGTTGGTTCCAAGTGAAACAACATCTACTTTATTTTTTCTGATAGAAGTAACACAATTCTCCATGCACTGTAATTTACAAATTGATAAGAGCTTTTGATTAAAGCTAGGTAAATGAGTAAGCCGTTTGGATAAGGGGATTGTAAATACAAGTGACAATTGTTTTAAATCTATTTTACCTTGTGATAGCTGGAGACAAATGTGAAACCAGTCGTATGGCAGCAAACTGAAGTGTATCAACCTAGCCTATCATCTTTTCCACGGTGAAGTTTATGAAATGCTGGCCTTATACTGTAACTTGCAAGGGTGAAGTTTGGAGACCCAAGCTATAGGCTTCTGTGGCCATCCGCAAATTACTTTATAGCGCCAAACCTACTGAGTTGATTTATGACTTTTAGAATGTTTGAATTATAAACCCAGATTTTTTACTGTATTTTTTCCAATCTGTTTTAATATTAGCCACTCTCTGTTGACAGTCACTGTACATACTGTACATTTAGCATCTTCCCATGACATCGTTTGTTTACTTTTTTTGCCTCTGTCAAGTTTGTGTGGTTGTTCCTGAGGATAGCTAGCAATAGTGGATCATATTAGGCTACCGTATTACAAATTGGGCAATCATTCGGGACATGTAGCCTATTTTAATCATTATGGAACGCAGACCATATGTAGCAGTTTAAATCTGGAGCCTGGTGCACAGTTTACGACAAATGGACCGCTATCATCAAAGTTACATGATTAGTGAGGATTATTAGGATAGATTTATAGGACTACTGTTCAACCCCTATTGTACACTTTTCTCACTTTCAAATATTTCAGAATTGAACCACGGAATTTGGCAACTTTCAGGATAAATCAAACCACTGTATTTTTGATTCATCAATATATTTATTGAGTGGAGGCTCTCCAAACCTGTTTTTTTTTTTTAATGATCCACAGTGGTGTAAAGTACTTAAGTAAAAATACTTTACTTCTTTACTTTACTATTTATATTTTTGACAACTTTTACTTTTACTTCCATACACTTTCCCTGACACCCAAAAGTACTCATTACATTTTGAATGAAAGAAAAGGGAAAATGGTCCAATTCACACACCTATCAAGAGAACATCCCTGCTCATCTCTACTGCCTCTGACCTGGCGGACTCAAATTCTTCATATGTGTGATGTCTGAGTGTTGGAGTGTGTCCCTAGCTATCTTTAAAATGAAAAAACATGAAAATTGTGCCATCTGGTTTGCTTAATATAAGGAATTTGAAATTTATTACACTTTAACTTTAACTTTTGACACTTAAGTATATTTGACTCATTAAATTGACTTTTAATTCTTAAGTATATTTCAAACCAAATACTTTTAGAATTTTACTCAAGTAGTATTTTACTGGGTGACTTTCATTTTTACTTGAGTCATTTTCTATTAAGTTATCTTTACTTTTACTCAAGTATGACAACTGGATATTATTTCCACCACTGTTTATTCATAAATACTTTCCTAACCCTAAATAATATATAAGCTCCACCAATTGGTGCTGAAAAGGAGATGAATACATGGCTTTCTTTCGTTGATCCCTAATATTCTGAACTGTTCTATCCATTTATTCTAATGAGTCTGTCGAGAAAATTTGAATTTAAAGGTACACCACATTTAAAGGGGTGCTTTAGATAAATGTACTGGAAACCCCTATTGAAAGAAAACTCCATAACAAAATCTATTGGCCAGCAAGTGGCAGGGTTTTCAGCAGTTTAATTAAATGTATTCAGCACGCGTAAGGGAACAGCACCTGCATAAGGTAAGACTGAATACCAACTACTGTGAAGTGCATAGGAAAGGCGTACATTTCCTAAGTCTGAATCGGGCCCCAAGTGATTTGCAATAGATCGAGTCTCAAGGTGATGTCCTTTCATCACATTTGATTAACAAAATGCAAGTAAACCATCAAAAACCATTATGTTTTATTTTATTTAGGGATATGTCTAAAGGGGGCTCCAATAAATCTCTACATAGCTAAACCTCAGCTTAGACCCTTTTAAGCACATTTTGACTAAGTCACTATTCAAAATACAACAATGCTTTCCTAACAAGGCCAATTTGTTTTACAGTGAGCACAATAAGCTAAGAAGCCTAAACCACGGCACACAGGCCTAAGCCTATTTAGAAAGGTCTAGACTGGATTCCGAAAACTTGATCAAAGTGCATCTTCTATCAAGATATAAATTATTATTTATGACTATTAATATCAAAATGGTTTCCAAAGAATTCCACTCCATCTGTTTTTGGCTTTTTGCTTGAACAGGGAGGAATTGTTGCTTATCCTGGAAGTTGTTGTTGAGACAAAATATGGTTTACCTAAGTTCCTCTCAATGAGGGACTTCAGTCCAGCTCACATTTCAGTCTGGCGTACCCTTCGTGAGTAGTGATGTATCCAGCCTGTCTTTTGTCCCCGAGGAAATCCCCGTCAAGTGTTACCACAGTGGGTTCCGTGGAGTGTGAACGTGGTATTGTGTGGATCGTACACTATCGGGGACAAGACCAGGGAATGACACATTTCCCGTGAATGAGATACGCTGCCATCATGTGACATTCACACCTCCAGGAGCTGAGATAAAGGAGTGTCAAAAGACGAGCAGCGGTGCTTGTCAGTCACAGTTGAGGGACATTTGAACACGATGACACATCCGGGGGCGGGGCATCCAAGTGAAATGCATTGATAACACAAATCACGTCTTCTTACTGTACATTAAACAGAACATGTATGTTGTTGACATAAAACACGGAGTGTGAATTCCATGCCACAATGTGCTGCAGTGGGACATCTCTGCACGTCTATTGAGCAAAAGCAGCCATTTTTTAATTGCACCGCCCACATACCGCACCAAACTGAATTACAGTGGTGCTTTACTGTGGTGCTCTTTGGGCAAAAGGTTGACGCCAACATTGTGCGTGGTCAAAACCAAAAAATACAGTGTGGAAATGTTCCCGGTGACATGTTCATACACTCACATACAGTATATTATACACAGCAAGGCAAGGGGGTGGGTTAAAGGGTGGGGAAAGGCAGTCAACACCACATACCAACATATTCTAACCCTCTACTTCCATTGCCTTAAATTCAGTTCGATGTGTGCAGTGGAGACTGGAGAGTTTGATGGCTTCCATGGAAATAAATCTCTCTCCGAGTAGCTAGTAGTTTTACTGTAAACGCATCAAGCACCATCTTCAGTTTAACTCGTTCCCAAAGTCTCTGTGGATGGATGGCATAATAGCAGTAGCAGCAATGGAAGTCCTAGCAGCTAGCAAGCTTTGGCTCTGGCTCGGTTGCCACTTGGTTGCCATGTAAATGGAAGAGAACATTCCTTAGATGGATATCCTTCCAGCAAGGCACTTGACAGCTTGTCCTCTGTTGGTGATGTAACATACGGGTAATTGCTTTGGACTCTTTGGTTTTATGTCTGTCTATGCTGTATGGTGCTGTTATATGTGATATGATGCATTCTTAAAATCAGACGCGCCTTTGTTGCCTTATGTTGTTCAATGCATCTGGTAGAAATAAACTATCAATTTACAATATAAGACCCCCTATGATTCTACCTCCACTGAACTACATGTATTATAAACTATGGATTCTCTGTCTGATAGAAAGGGGCTGATAGTAGCCCACTGACTGTACATTATCTGTATAGCATTCCAGATGTGGACGGGATACAGTTAGCTGGACTGTCCTGTCCCAGAGGGGTCTTTCTCACATTTTGGCTGCTTAAGGGGTGCCTCTGTGTCAGAGGCAGTGGCGTGGGAGGGCTGAGGAGAAGGTGTGTCAAAGCTCTTCCCCATCCTGCCCCCCTCTCCATACATCCTCTCCTCCCCTGGCCCGGAGGGAGACTCGTGTGTGCGCATGTGCTTGGCCAGGTGGTCGTTGCGCATGAACACGCGGGGGCACATGGTGCAGCTGAACTTCTTGGTGCCGGTGTGCGTCTGCAGGTGTCGCTGAAGTTCGTCGGAGCGTGTGAAGCGCTTGCCGCAGAAGAGCCAGTTGCAGACGAAGGGCCGGTCCCCGCTGTGCCAGCGCAGGTGGGCCTTCAGGTGGGAGGTCTTGGCGTAGGCCTTGCCGCAGCCCGGGATGTGGCAGTTGTGCATGTGTTTCCTCCGGTCGTCGTCAGTGCTCTGGCCCATCTGCTCGGCGTGGACACAGTTGGGGCACCGGCACACAGACTGGCCCGAGCCCCTAGAGGCAGAGCGGCGCTGGGGCTTGGGCCGGACCGAGGCGGCACCCTCCTGTGGCTCCTCCAGGGAGTACGACTCCGGCTGCAGGAGCTCAGGTCCTCCCAGTGGCTCCATCTTGAAGCCATCCTGGGGGAAGAGGTGAGAGTGAGCTGAGTGTGAGGCTGGGGCCAGCTGGGCTAGCTGAGCAGGAGTACACAGCTGGGGCTCGGAGCCGTAAGGCCCCAGGGAGGACTGCAGTCCCATGGAGCTCTGACCAACTGCCTGTAAGCCCACACCCTGGCCCGCCTGCAGGTCCATCCAGCTCCCTGGCCCGGTGTGGAGGTCCCACCATGAGGGAACGTTCATCTCGTCTGAGCTGCCACCAGGGGGTGCTGTCCGTAACCAGGGTTCATAGGGGTGGGCCATGAGACCAGCTGCTGTCTGTGGGATACTGGTGTTGAAGGCTGAGTCTGGTGAGGAGTGAGCGGTGGCCAGGTGGGTCTGGGGTGTGGTGTGCTAATTGATAACTGGGTGAAGATGTGTAGACTACCACATTGCTGGATGGAGAGCTTGAGGATCCTTATTCACGATTACTGACCTGTTGGCAAAAAAAAACGGATTGTCAAATTGTAAAATGGTGTAGTAAATTCTTGTAAGATGACTACTGCTTCTAGCCAAATGGCTACAATGTAGCCCAACAGACACGCCCCCGTCTCCATGGACACCCCACCCCAGTTCTCACGCTGCGTGGCCGAGGAGAGAGCTGACGGAATGAGGGGAAGGAGACGAGGGGAAACGTGTCCGGACAGAAACCTGCCAAATGCATCCGATGCCAGGTACTTCCCATGGCGGAGGACAGTCAAAGAGAAAGCTAAAGAAAACAACTTCAGCGGCCCTATGAAGAGGCAGAGGCAGAGTGGAGAGAAATGCGAAATGTGGCGGAGGAAGGAGGAGGAGAGCGAGAAAGAGAGAGAGGAGTGTTGACAGGAACAGCCCCGTGCAGAGATGGGGGGGTGAAAAGGAAGAAGATCCAGGGAGGTAATGGCTGCGGGCCAAGATCTACAGTATTTGTACGTCTCTGAGATTTTCGGAGATGAAGCCTAGCAGACGGAACAACCTGTTTTTTTTATGAATCACACATGATTTACAACAACATCCCTTCGAGGCGACTAACAAAAAAAAGAGACGTTGGGCTAAAAAACAAAACGCCCGCCTCCTACACACTGGCGGCAGCATGCATCAACAGTTGCTGGCTGACGGCTTTCAGGAGCCTGCGAACACAAGTCCAACAATAACACAAGAACGATGACTTTATCCATATAATTAGGGCAGCATGCTCGAAGACAGTCAGCATCTTGTCCCCACTGCTCTGCGGTGCGTAAACTCCAGTGGACCAGAACAATGCTAAAATATACACCCCGCAAATTAGGTTACCTTGGAATTTTGAGAGGTGACGGAATGCACCTGTTAAAATTGGAGTCGAGAGACATTTTTTTTTGCCAAAAAGCTGTAACTCAATCGACAGGAGACGCTTTACTTGCTTCAAAACACAAAAAAATGATTCCAAAAATGTTCTGGCCCAAAATGATAAGTAAAAATTATTTTGACTGCAGGAAACCAGAAAGCAGTCTGGGTCTGAAGAGGTTACTATCTTTTTCATCTAAAGATCATAGGTTGTGATACCATATCTGGGAGAGAGAGACCATACAGCATTAGCCACCCAGACAATCAAGCTTCAATAGAAGGGTCAAGGTTTAATGGTAGACCTGTCTCCTGTCCCAAACCATTGAAGCCAGGTTGAGCAAGCTATTTCCACAACATACAGAAACTTTGCAAAGATAGCCTACAACTTGTGAGATTTAGATTCACTCTCATCCCTTCCAGTGCTTGAAATGGAATGGAAAAGGTATCAATACAAGGTAAACTACCGTTCAAAAGTTTGGGGTCACTTAGAAATGTCCTTGTTTTTGAAAGAAAAGCAAGTTTTTTTGTCAATTAAAATAACATCAAATTGAAGGTCAGCATCCCGGAGCCGCCTCTTCACTGTTGACGTTGAGACTGGTGTTTTACGGGTACTATTTAATGAAGCTGCCAGTTGAGTTGACTTGTGTGGCATCTGTTTCTCAAACTAGACACTCTAATGTACTTGTCCTCTTGCTCAATTGTACACCGGGGCCTCCCACTCCTCTTTCTATTCTGGTTAGAGACAGTTTGCGCTGTTCTGTGAAGGGAGTAGTACACATCATTGTACGAGATCTTCAGTTCCTTGGCAATTTCTCGCATTGAATAGCCTTCATTTCTCAGAACAAGAATAGACTGACAAGTTTCAGAAGAAAGTTCTTTGTTTCTGGCCATTTTGAGCCTGTAATCGATCCCACAAATGCTGATGCTCCAGATACTCAACTAGTCTAAAGGCCAGTTCTATTGCTTCTTTAATCAGAACAACCATTTTTAGCTGTGCTAACATAATTGCAAAAGGGTTTTGCAATGATAAATTAGCCTTTTAAAATTATAAACTTGGATTAGCTAACATAACGTGCCATTGGAACACAGGAGTGATGGTTGCTGATAATGGGCCTCTATACGCCTATGTAGATATTCCATAAAAGATCTGCCGTTTCCAGCTACAATAGTCATTTACAACATTAACAATGCCTACACTGTATTTCTGATCAATTTGATGTTATTTTAATGGACAAAAAATGTGCTTTTCTTTCAAAAACAAGGACATTTCTAAGTGACCCCAAACTTTTGAACGGTAGTGAAGGTACTGGTACTCAAGCAATAGAACATTTGGGGTGCGGGTACTCCCTACCAATGAGCACGGGCACAACTCAAGCGCTGATCCCTTCAATTGATTTTCAATTTGCTGAGACAACAAACAATGCCTTGAAGACCAACAGGATTACGAGCTATGCTTTGGACTGGTCTTCCCATGGCCCTCTTCAGACACTAGAGAGGAGATGCTCTTGAGTTGGAATGAAATCGTAAAGCAATTAGTTTGGAATTCCAGAATTAGAGGTCTGGTGTTAAAGGTCAAGCTGATTTATTTCACGTCGCCCTGGAGCCAGAGCTCCGCCGATGCTCTGTAATTTTGGGGGAATGTGAGTCAGATGCACCGTGGCGTGAAGCGTCCCCCTATTTTTCTCTCTCTTCCCCCTCCTCTCGTTCGCTCTCTGATATAATAGCCCTGTAAACAAATAAGAGAGTGGCCGAACCTCCTCCATTCACAAAAGTGTCTGGAACACTAGAGAGTATCCTGAGAGTAACAGCTGGCATGGGGCCCCTGGGGGAGGGGAGCCGGGGAGGAGGAAGGTGCAGGACGACAGGGCTGCATCGTAAAACCTGCCCGACCAAGACCTAACACAGTCCCCGGTTTACTATTCTGCCAGAGACAGAGGAGGCTCTGCCCTGCCAAGACCCAGCACAGCCCCCCCCCCCCCCCCCCCCCCCCCCCACCACCACCAGTTTTACTAGTCTGCTAGAGAGGAGAAGATGCTCCGGGGGAGAAACGCATCACGGTAGATGACGAACTGACTTTGGGGTTATTCCATGTTGGTTATCGTTCCGATTCAGCCAGTAAAGGGAAAAGTACAAATACGATATAATAGCAGAATAAGATTCCCAATGTTTACTGTCACAACCATGAATAAAAACTGATGCTGGACCGGAGCTTGTGGATTCTCCATACTTTTCTTTTTACCATCCAAAATGTGTTTCTATCAAACACAGACATTTGGAATTGTCATTACTGTATGAAGTATCTGTACTCCTACTGCTAAATATCTGTGTTTGTGTTTGAATGGTTTTTTGAGCTGAGAAAATCTTGTGGTTTAGTCTGATATGTGATATAACGTTACAGGTTCCAAGACATAGAAGACTTAGACAGGAAAATGTCATTAAAATACAGATGAGGATTGATAGTGAAAGTGGCAACAAGCAATCTCATACACCTACGGAAATACGTTGGTGACCCTGTAGGATAGTGACTGTCTGACAGCTGTTTGTCTACTAGTTTCACAGACAAATGAAACAAATGAAACAACCTTGATTTGTTGTATGTTCATGTGGTTTTACATCAAATGTTGTCAATGTTACGCATTATGTGTCCAAATGTGAGCAGATTTGTAAACAGTCTTGCACAGACATGAAATTCCAATTCAAATACTCAATCCAAATGTGAAGACGGAGTAGAGGAAGTGTCTCAACTAGCGTGTCAATAAATCATCATGACTCATATCGAGACAGGTCTACACAGAGGAGCACAATCCATGTGTTGACAGCTGGACATAGAGTACACGAGTGATATGACACCTCCTGTCTCATTGTATTAGGCTACAACATAAACTTGGAATACATCTTTACGTTTCAATGGTTATTGAATGGGAAAACTCACCGTGAGGCTTTAGGGTCCTCTGAGGCATATTGCCTGTCAACTTTGACGTTTAAATGTCATTTAGAAGTTCAAGTGCTCTGGTTGGGTTGGCCCCGAAAGTCCCATACACTTAATAACAAATGAGGGTATCCTTCTTAAACACCTATGTTTGAGGTAAGTATTTTAGCTGTTTATTAACAATAAGCCCTAAATTGATCTCCAAGGTTGAGTTTACACAAGTAGGGCTAGTATAGCGATTATAGTGTAGGCCTATCATACACGGATTGATCAGTAATCTACTCGAACCCACCAGTAGCTATGGAACGTGTACTGAGGAGTATTTTTGGGGGTTCGCTCACACAGGAGTAATAAAGCCCTAGTTCACACAGGAGTAATATCATTTTGTGATTTCTAAAATGTTTTATTTGTTTTTCAATTTCTATTTATCATAGGGGGGCTGCAGCACCCTCGGCACCCCTACTTCGAATAACAGGAAGTGGTTGAAGAGCTATATAGTTAAGTGATGATAATAAACAATTATTTGTCAATCATCATTCATTTGAAAAACACAAGTTTCCATCATCATCATTTGTCACAATAAAGAAAGTTAGACAAAATACATATCCGCCCGTCGAATGGATAAAAACGTTGTCGATCATTCGAAAAATGTGCTTATTACTGCCGCTTCTTTTACACACGTCGCAATGATTTACTCAACATTGTTTTTGTCGAACAAACCTGGTCCAATGGAAACCTGCCTTGACAGTGTACTGTGAGGAGGTTAGAGCCTGGCGGAGTGGTGCCAGGAAAATAGCCTCTCCTTCAACGTAAAAAAAAACAAAAAAACAAAGGAGTTGATCGGGGCCACAGTGAAGAGTGTCAAAAGCTTCAAGTTCCTTGGTGTGCACATCACCGAGGACCTGAAATGATCCCACCACACCGGCACCGTGGTGAAGGCGCAACAGCATCTATACAACCTCAGATGGCTGAAATAAATCCGCATGGCCCTAAGACCCTCACAAACTTTTACAGATGCACCATCGAGAGCATTCTGTCAGGCCGCATCACCGCTTAGTACGGCAACTGCACCGCCCTCAACGGAATCGCTCTCTAGGGTGGTGCGGTCCGCACAACATATCACCGGGGCGCCCGAGTCACAGTCTATTCACTCTGCTAACATCTAGCAGACAGAGACAGTACAGGTGCATCAAAGCTGGGACAGAAGGACTGAAAAACAGCTTCTATCTCCAGGCCATCAGACTGTTCAACAGCCATCGAGCCATCTTCTGTAGTAAAAGACAAAGATAGACACACACACACACCTCATAAACACGCAGACTCCTGTACTCACAAATAGACTCACACATGCATACGCCCATACTCACAAACACACACCCAAACACATACACACACACACACACACAGCCAATGCTGCTGTCCCATGTATATAGAGACATTAAACATTGGACCGTTTATTTTATACTTTTGTTTACTCTGTGTATTCATATACTGTATTCTTCATATAGCTCATTGTAATATAAAGTGCCTTCAGAAAGTATTCACACCCCTTGATTTATTTCACATTTTGTTGTGTTACAGCCTGAATTCAAAATTGATGAAATATTACATTTTCTAACCCATCTACACACAATACTCCATAATGACAAAGTGAAAAAATGTTTTTAGAAATCTATAGAAAATGTATTGAAAATTAAATATAGAAATATCTAATTTACATAAGAATTCACATTCCTGAGTCAATACATGTTAGAATCACCTTTGGCAGCGATTACAGCTGTGAATATTTCTGTGTAAGTCTCTAAGAGTTTTAAACACCTGGATTGTACGATATTGGCACATTATTATTTTTAAAATTCTTCAAGCTCTGTCAAGTTGGTTGTTGATCATTGCTAGACAGACATTTTTAAGTCTTGCCATAGAGTTTCAAGTCGATTTAGGTCAAAACTGGAGCTAGGCTACTCAGGAACATTCAATGTCATATTGGTAAGTATATTTGTATGTTATAAGGTTACAGTCTTGCTGAAAGGTTAATTTGTCTCCCAGTCTCTGTTGGAAAGCACACTAAACCAGGTTTTTCTCAAGGATATTGTCTGTGCTTAGCTATATTCTGTTAATTTTTATCCTAAAAAACTCCCTAGTCCTTGCCCATGACAAGCATACCCATAACATGATGCAGCCACCACCTTTCTTGAAAATATGAAGAGTGGTACTTAGTGATGTATTGTATTGGATTTGCCACAAACGTGATCATATCAAATCAAAGTTTATTTGTCACGAACGCTGAATACAACAGGTGTAGAGCTTACAATGAAGTGCTTACTTACAGGCCCTAACCAACAGTGCAATTTTAAAGTGCAGATAGTCCGGGTAGCCAATGTGCGGGGGGCACCGGTTAGTCAGGCTAATTGAGGTAGTATGTACATGAATGTATAGTTAAAGTTACTATGCATATAAGATAAACAGAGAGTAGCAGCAGCGTAAAAGAGGGGTTGGAGGGGGGGACACAATGCAAATAGTTTGGGTGGCCATTTGATTGCCTGTTCAGAAGTCTTATGGCTTTATATTCAGGACATAACGTTTTTGGCCACCTTTCTTGCAGTTTTACTTTAGTATGTTTTGGAATAGTTTTATTCTGTCATTTAGGTTAGTAATGTGGAGTAACTACAATGTTGTTGATACATCCAAATGTTTCTCCTATCACAGCCATTCAACTCTGTAACTGTTTTAAAGTCACCATTGGCCTCATGGTGAAATCCCTGAGCGGGTTCCTTCCTCTCCAGCAACTGTGTTAGGAAGGACGCCTGTATCTTTGTAATGACTGGGTGTATTGATACACCATCCAAAGTGTAATCAATAACTTCACCATGCTCAAAGAGTTATTCAATGTCTGCTTTTTTAAATGTTTACCCTTCTACCAAGAGGTGCCCTTCTTTGCGAGGCATTGGAAAACCTCCCTGGTCTTTGTGCTTGAATCTGTGTTCGAAATTCACTGCTCGACTGAGGGACCTTAAAGATAATTGTATGTGGGGTACAGAGATGAGGTAGTCATTCAAAAATCATGTTAAACACTATTATTGCACACCGAGTGAATCCCTGCAAGTTATTATGTGACTTGTTAAGCACATTTTTACCCCTGAACTTATTTAGGCTTGCCACAATATACTTATTGACACAAGACATTTCAGCTTTTTTTTTATTTAAAAAAAAATTACATTTCTAAAAACATAATTCCACTTTGACATTATGGGATATTGTGTGTAGGCCAGTGACACAAAATCTAAATGGAATAAATGTTAAATGCAGGCTGTAACATAACAATAATGTGGAAAAAGTCAAGGGGTGTGAACACTTTCTGAAGGCTCCGTATCTACTACTGTACATTGCATTTTTGTTACACTGTTTTTATTTATATACTGGATTCTCGATCTACTGCTGTATATATTGTTTTTGGTGTATATACGCATTATATTGCATTTGGATTTCTGATACAGTGTTATTTGGGTTGTCAACTGGATTCGTTCTGACACTTCGTGATTTCTTGTTTCTTGTTTTTGTACTTAAAATCATCTAGGATCATATCATTCACTTTCAGTGAATGGGTTGTTCCCTGCCCCTGTTGATTACACATACATTATCAAGGTCCTGAATGTCTTGGCTCAATCTGGGTTAAAGAGAATCAGCTTGCACTCATAGGCCTACACAGGTCTATATGAGGCATGACGTAATGTTGTCTTATTTTTGTCAACTAAAAGTCACTTCTTTATGCATTTCAGTCACCATAACATTCATACTGTGGTTTTGTAGTCTACTACAGCATTGGAATATATTGTATGAGAGAGTGCAAGATAGGCTACTCTCCTATAAAAAATTGTAAAAACAATTCACTATAACATATTCTAACCACTGGAATTCCATTCATTGTAAAAAATAAAAAAAATACTATTAAAAAAAGTACCTAAAATGCTTTTTTGTTTATTTTGATTGTTGGTTTTGATGGTGATCCTCAGTGTTTTTCAACAAAGCATACAGATTACTGGTACTAATTGTTTCCCTCAATCAAAATGAATACCCCTGTGTGGGATAACCAAATTCTAAATCGAGGTCTTTGGGGTCGTGAAAACACATCAAAATATGAGACATTCAACAACCTTTTAGGGCCTCTTTACCACCTGCTTTATGTTTCATCTGTGACCAGGAAACATTCACCTAAATATTAACTCAAACTGGAAAGGAGATCTATTCAAATGTCTATTTTATTCTACTTTATTTTGATGCAAATTGTACAAATTATACTATTTTCAAATATGGTATCAAATGCACAACCTGTCACTCAAAGCCAATCCTTTCCATGAGTAGGGAATGAATTTGAATTAGGCTTACAATAATATATATATTATTTGGGCACATATATATATAATATATTCATGACTCATTACAAATTATGAATTGAAATATGTATTTCCAAATCTAAATTAAAATACACATTGAAGATAATAAATACTTATACAGATATTTCCAATATTTTTTTCTTACTTTTTCTTAAAAACAAATACTTAAATATTTGCCATATCCCTTTATTTCAAGTGGTTCTAGATATTCCAGGTACAGTCCTCTGTTTCATTGTTCATGCAACTGTCAAAAGGATGTACCCGTCACTTCGATATTGTTCCACTACACACACAAAAATACAACGCAACGGTTACCTCGTGGGTAAACAATGCGATGCTTATGAATCAAAAACGTTTATATTGAAAAATATATAGCTACCTGTTTACACAATGGTGCCCGTAGTTCTATTCCGACGCGATGTAGGAATAGCTTTTTTGTAGTCTATTATATTCACTGGTATGAAAATAAATAAACCACCTCGGCAGAAGTCAACTAAAAGCCTTCGGTAAAAAAAATTAAATCGAATAAATAAATAGATATCCTCGTATATCATACAGTTCCCTCCATCTCGGGCGGTTCAGGTGAGACGAGACAACGCTTCCACATACAGGTAAGCGTACTCAGTGGTGGCAAAGTTTATAATAGGTTAAGTATCTTTTTCTTTTCGCAGGCTCCGCCCTCTTTCGGTGTGTGTTTTCCCCTTTGAAGATGCGCTCGCGCGGCTGGAGGTCAGGAAGTGTACATGGGCATGGCTCACTTACATTACAACATTCGGACCCATGAGAAAGTTGACAACTCTTTGAACCCTCTTGTTACATCATTTGGGGTTGTCTCAGTGCCTAATACTTGCATTTCAAATGGCTCTAATGTTTGCCCACCGCAACTTACTCTCAGGAAAACTTTTATTCAAAGCCTTTGACCTGTCAAATAAAATAAAAACGAATGAATTATGTCGCAATGCACTGATGCATTACTAGTAGCTGGTCACTTACAATACAGTAGACTACTTGCTTATTAGATTGCTTGTTAAAAATGACATGTCACCCATCTTATTGACCCCATGGTGACACAGTGGCATCTGGTACCATTGCAATGGTCATTATTGTCACTGGTCTGGTCACCATGTAGGCTCCAATGTCATCCTACGTAAACTACTGGCAACAGGCAACAGGTCTCTATAGCACAGATTGTATGTTGTTATGCATACTTAATCTACTATAACCTGTTTATGTCTAACCTTCAGTGTCAGTTCAATTCTCAATTGTCAAGAGACCACAATTTACAAAACAGTATCATATCCTTTCATCTACTGCATGTTACAGGCAGTGTAGGTGCCTTATCAAAGCTCAGTGGTGCCCAAATACATAGCTGGTCCTCTTACTTTTGCCAAATGAGAGGAAACACTCGTTAACTGTTGTCTGTCATGCCAATGAAAACACTGATTAAATCCAATCCAACATCACTGCTCTTCACAGTTTTATCAGCCTCTTCTTCTAAAGGTTTTTATTTTTTTCCCTCTCTCAGTTAATTCCTTTCCTGTCACAGCATGTTGGTGGAGTGACTTCAAATCAACTGACAAACAGAGGCCACAGACAGACCGGCGGGAAGTGGTTTACTTACTTAATGCCGTCTTCTTCTCTTTCTCTGAAGCAGCAGTTTTTAAAAACGCTGAGTTTGTAGCAATGATGCATGGTACAGTGTGTCTATGGTTTGGACTGCAACATAACAGGATACAGATGTATTTAGTTTTGTATCAAATGATGAAATATTGACTCCGATTCGCATTTTCACAACCATGAATGATACAGTGCCTTCAGAAAGTATTCATACCCCTTAACTTATTCCACATTTTGCCGTGTTACAACATGAATTCAAAATGGATTAATTGTATGTTGTTTTCACACAATACCCCATAATGACAAAGTGAAAACATGCTTTTTGAAATTTTAGCAAATTTACTGACATTTTCAAGTTTTGCCACTCAGGAACTTTTACTGTCTTCTTGGTAATCAGTATAGATTTGGCCTTGTGTTTTAGGTTATTGTCCTGCTGAAAGGTGAATTCATCTCCCAGTGTCCGGTGGAAAGCAGACAGAACCAGGTTTTCCTCTAGGATTTTGCCTGTGCTGAGCTCCATTATGTTTATTTTTTATCCTGAAAAACACCCCAGTCCTAAATGACTACAAATATAACATGATGCAGCCACCACATTGCTTGATAATATGAGGAGTGGTACTCGGTAATGTCTTGCATTGGACTTGCCCCAAACATAACACTTTTGTATTTAAGGACAAAAAGTACATTTCTTTGTCTCATTCTTTGCAGTATTACTTTAGTGTCTTGTTGCAAACAGGATGCATGTTTTGGAATATTTCTATTATTTTCACTGTGTCATTTAGGTTAGTATTTTGGAGTAACTATAATGTTGTTGATCCATCCTCAATTTTCTCCTATCACAGTGATTAAACTCTGCAACCCTTTTTAAAGTTCAACATTTGCCTCGTGGTGAAATCCCTGAGGGATTCCCTTCCTCTCCGACAACTGAGTTAGGAAGGACGCCTGTATCTTTGTAGTGACCGGGGTATATTAATAGACCATCAAAAGGGTAATGAATACCTTCACCATGCTCAAAGGGATATTCAATGTCTGATTTGTTTTATTTTCTACCAAGAGGTGCCCTTCTTTGTGAGGCAATGGAAAACCTCCCTGGTCTTTGTGGTTGAATCCGTGTTTGAAATCCACTGCTCGACTGAGGGACCTTACAGTTAATTGTATGTGTGGGGTACAGAGATGAGGTAGTCATTCAAATATCATGTTAAACACTATTATTGCACACAGAGTGAGACACAAAATCTCAATGTAATCCATTTTAAATTCCGTCTGTAACACAACAAAATGTGGAGAGAGTCAAGGGGTGAGAATACTTACTGAAGGCGCTGTGTGTGTGCGTAGCGTGTTTCAATAAAACAGACGGACTGTGTATTACAACAGAAAACTGTAGCCTACATGCACTGTGCTATACAAGTGCTTCCTAAGGGATGTAGGCTTCTCTTCTATACTTACTAGCTTTCCCAACCTGTATTGAAAAGTTCACACAGAAAGAATTCCTTTCGAAAAAGGGGATTGATCTTGTGTGCGTTCTCACTCGTGAAATTAATCTGGATACGCATGTACACAGAGAGGGATCAAGTTGCTGAATTGGGGACCACACACAAAGCCTAAATGATGTTTACCAATGTCTTTCAATAGTCAGGCATATGTCCTTGTGAATAAAATTCTTCCAACTCCAAAAGAGACTGTTTAATAACATTTAATTACAGTGCATTTAAGATCAATTACAAGGGGCTTACAAATTCTCTTAAGGTTTTGAATCTGTTTAGACGGCGTGTTGCCCCCTTTTCTGTCCGTGGCTGCCTTCTTTTAAGCGTCTTTCACGAGGTTGTGTGTGTTTCTCAATTGTCTGCGTATGTTCGTGGATTTGACCTTCGACCCCTCAAACTGACGTTAAAGACCATTTGATAGGGCTTGCACTTAAACCGTAGTCTGTTCAGATGTCAAAGGTGGTTTACCTAAAATTCGGTCTGCCCTTTTCCAGACATAAAGCTGCTAGTACACTGTTCACAGCTGGATTTGAACCTCTAGCAGTTGGTTGGAGATGCTTAGTCGTAGACTGTAAATATATAGTATAATCGTATATACTGACAGTACACTGTCTCACAGACTCCATTTCAGGACAGGACACACCATCTTATTGGACCTTAAATCCTTCAGCTATAACCCGGGTGCCAAGGACCCACTATAGATCTCATCCCCCCCTGTGTCAACTCATATAAATCCATTCACACTCTCCGGGGCTTATATAGCGCTCTAGTCCTGAGGCACATTCTGTATAGCTGAATCTCTCTAGTCGAATGCGGCAGACAAATCCCACAAATCCCTTTGAAATGAATCGTCTGTCACGGATTGTGAACAAAGTACATTTTTTGTCACATTGTTTGCCATTCTCCTTGGATTAAAGCCGTTTCATTGAAGTATCCAAAGATAAACGATTCAAGGAACTTATCTTTTGTAGTTTTCTGTTCCACACTTGCTTTCGTCATCCAGTATCATTAAGAGGCTTCTAGATGGATAAAAAAAAAAAAAGATTAAAGAAGACAATTATCATTATCATAGTTGATGTGTTCATGTCTATGGTGCACTAGTTTATTTTCGTCTATGTCTATGACTTATTTAACTTGAATTTGTACAGATTTGTCTCATAGAGACAAAAATCTAATTTGCAAGGGAGACCTGTTATAAGTAGCCTAACATTGACTAACCAACCATAAAGCATGTTTTATGTGTGTCCCACGGAAACTACCCTGGTGTCTCAGCTAAAGCCTAATATCACCGTTGGAGCCTCCAGAGGGATTGGCCAGGTAAAGCCTCATTTCCCCTCTGAGGGGGGAAAAAAAGTTAACTAGAGTAAACAGTAAGTGTACAGTAGCAGACTTCCTATATCCTTGTTTACTATTCAAAATCCCATAAGAGGAGGTACCGGCTGCCAGGGGTTCTGAGTCTGACTGAGTCACGTTTTTTTTCTTCCCTTCTTCATGCAAACACACCTAGACATTCACTCACCACAGCAGCCCCCTCTCCCTCCCTCGCTCTCTCTCTCTACCTCCCCTTTCAACTTCAAACCCAGTCATTTCTGCAAGCTGCTACTTTGATTGTACCAAACACCTGTATTTTTGGGGAGAGACTTCCTCAGTAGCCCCCGCCTCCCATCTTTGATTGTTAAACAGCAGTGGCGCCGCCATTACTGTCTGAGAGACTGATGCCGCCCTGCTTCCCCTCCTCTTCCACTTAAGTTCCTTTTAAACCAGAATTTGAATTGGTCTCGGAGTATGGCGAGCTCCATTTTATTTTATCCACGTTCCACCATTCCAAAGTATCTGAGTTGTAGATGAAGACTTTGAATCTCATATTCCTGTGTGTGACAGCTGCGGAAATCAGAAAGAATCATCAAAGAATCATCATTGCAGGAAGCAGAGCCATAACATTCTAGCTCAAAATCAACAAGATTATGACTATTCTCCTGAATGCGAGGAAAGTGAGAATCAGAGGTAACTTTAGTAGAAAATGCTGTCAGAGTTGTTTGCTCTGTCTTAGGTCGTATCAACAGTACAGAGAGAGTGTGAACAGAGCAGACACACACTCACACACACACACACACACACACACACACACACACACACACACACACACACACACACACACACACACACACACACACACACACACACACACACACGGCCCTCTTCCCCTCGCCCTTAATACCAGGCTTTATTATCCAACCTCTCATCCCTGCCATCCTGTCTTCCCCTCCAGATTAATGTCCTCTCCGATCTCCACCAGCTGTTTCCGTGCCAGAACACCCCTCATCTTCCCGGGCCGCTGGCCTCTTGGTTCAGGTGGCAGATGGTAGTCTGTCTTTGGGGCTGGGCCATAGGGCCGCATTGTCGCAGTGCCTGCGTATCTATGAGAGAATAGCCGCCCTCACGCCCATTAGCAGGAGTGTCAGTGTGTTCACATCGCCCCATGCCAGACCGCCCTTGTAAATAAGAATTTGGTCATAACTGAAGTTATATAAAATGTATAACCTGTATGGACAGCTTTAAGGGAAGAGCCTTGTGTCACATAGCTCAAAACGTTGGAGTGCCCCCACCTTATGTTGATGAAATCAAATAAAATGATAGCCTTTCACTTTATTAATTTGGACTAAATCAGAAAATGTTACATTTTAGATTACAATACTATTTTGTTCATCATAATGCAACTTGTGTGTGTGTGTGTGTGTGTGCGTGCGTGCGTGCGTGTGTGTGTGTGTGTCAGTTTGAGCGGTGTTAACTGGGTGTGGCTGTCTGTGCCTGAGGTGGGCATTTACTTTTCAGGGCTGTTGGTGTTTGTGTCTTAGCACAGATGGGATGTGCAGAGGTTGTCAGCACGGGGGGGTGGGGGGATAGTCGTGCCGGTCAGATAACAGGTTGTCTACCTGAAAGAATCCGAGCCTGCTTCCTCCACCTCCACCTCCACCTCTACATACATTCCAAGTGTGCTTCACAGTGCCACAAGGAAACACCTCTCACCACCTTAGTGCTTTGACATCCTTTTTCCTAGACACTCAACACCCAAACAAAGCTGGGCATAGCTGAGCACTGACATGGCCAAGTGTTCAACGACAACTGGAATCACAAGCCAAAAAGCTAAAGGTTAAAGGTGTTTGTGTTTATACTTCACAAGTTTCCTTTTGTATGTGTGGACAACACCCTATTAGGCTTAGACAACAAAGGGAAATACTTTAGCTATTGATCAAAAGCGTGAAGAGACTTGTAGACTTGGAATGGACTCAACCCCTTTACTGGAGCCAAACATATTAGTAACAGAGGGTAATAACAATGTCCTAAACTTCATTTTGACAGCAATTTCAGAAATGCTGTTTGGCTGGTTTATATCGTTTCCTTTTGTATTGCCAAGTTACTTCCATGGAGTATCATTGTCAAAACAAATAAACTCCCAGACAGGATCAGTGTCCTGAGCCTGACAGTCTAGTCCAGCTACAAGACCCCCAACTGTGATGTAACATTGAGCGTTTTAGCACTGAAACAATTTGCATAGAAGGCCTAGTGCATGTTTTGCACGGCAATGAGTGACTAGATACATACATATGTCATATCTCAATTTGATCACTCTGTTGTCGCTGCGAATCTTCCTGCGCTAAGTGAAAATACCCTCAAATAAAATATGGCATTATGTACTGTCGCATCATATGAAACATTTGATCTCAAGTCCAAAATACTCCAAATGTTCATTCTTAGCTTCACTGTCCAAATACATATGTAAGGGACTGTATATGACAAGGGATGCAGGTGTGTGAACAACAAATCAGCAGGCACATTTTTCTTGTCACACTTAAAAAGGGAACATTTTAATAGGTTTGTGAATTATTTAGTACCAGGAATCCATGATACGCCTCATGCTCATGAACCTCATACCACTCATGCCGCCCATGGCTCCCATTCCCATGCCCATGCTGAAGTTGCTGTACTCTCCAGGCCTCATGTACATCATCCTGCCTCTGAAGTGGGGCTGCTCATACATCAGCCAGTGGCCTTCCATCACGTTGCAGGACTGGCATTTGGACATGCGGTAATGATCCATGATGTTGTCACAGTCGTTCATCATCTCGTGCATCTGACCTCCGAAGTTCTCCCTCTCGTAGATCCTCATCCTGTAGTTTCCTCTGTGCTGTCAGGAGAAAAGTACAGGGTTCATAGATGAGATAATTATTGAGAACATTGTTTAATATGAGAGTGTGGCCATTAAAATATGTTTTACCTTCAATGACAAGATGTGACTATTTTTAAGCAGAGATATTTTCGACCTACCATGGCGATCATGCGGCAGGACTTGATGCAGTCACTCATTCCAAAGTGCTGCATGTAGTCGGGGTACTCGCCCCTCCTCATGAAGTACTGGTTTCCCATATAGTTGTTGTGGTTGTACAGCATCCAACAGCCACTTTCGACCCTGCAGGAGTGGCACCTGCTCAGGTAGGAGCTCATGTCACTGCAGTCACTGCTACACTCATAGGAACGACCCTGGAAGTTCCTGTCCTCGTAGAAGACGATCTGAAAATATAATGGAATCATTTCTATGAATTAAACAATTGTATGAAAGAAACATTTTAGAGACATGTGGGATAGGCTACTATTCAGTCGCAATGGCAACCAGGATATTGGGATGAGTCAAACATTCATGTTTTAGTTTGGGGTTCTAGAGCCCTTTTGTATAACAATCTAGAAAAATGTTGATATGTATTTTCAAAACTTTCCCAGTGCTTACCTTGCCCCTGTTCATGTTGGTGGTGGACATGTTTGCTAACTGTGCTGCTGGTTGCTGCTCCTGAACTGACTTCCTACCTGGTTTAACCCTTTCTTTTATACCTGACCAAACCCAAAGAATCGCTAGCTCCATTGTTCAAATCCCTGACCCAGCATCATGCTATAGAGGCCTATTGAGGCCACTGAGGTTACGTCCACATTTCCAGAAAGGCTGCTTTTCAATTGGTCGTTTCTCTTACAAAGTAACATAAAGCCTTTTGAGCGTTTACTCTCAAATGTGAAAGTTCTTCGTACATAAGTTTAAAATCTTACTTGAAGGATAACTTTTATTAACTAAAAAATGACATTTCCTGAAGTAAATATGTGTGCTTGAAAGTCTTGAAGTATTTATGGTTGTGAAATAGTAGTGTAGTGGTAGTGGTAGCAACAGCTGTAGTAATAATAGAAGTAGTATTGGTAGTATTTGGGTTTTCATAGGCTATGGGTTAGTTATAGTTACCTATTTTGGGGTGGTTTGTTGGTTTGGAGTTATTATAGTTGGTTATAGTGGGCTAGTATAGTAATATAGAGTGAGTACCATAGCATCATAAGCCATATTATGTGTTTTTAAGCTCTCTAAGGTCTTAAGTTTGAACATTCTGAATGTTTTGTGGCAGTGATTTCAGTTTAGAATGTTGAAACCTGCATTCTGCCTTTAAAATGGGATATAAAAAGCTTTTATAGTTTATGAAGTATGAATGGTAGCAACAAACTGTGTTAAAGCAATCTAAGTTGATTCAGTCTGCACATGTCAACTTTGGGTTGGTGTTTGTAGCTGGAACAGTTCAAGAGCAGTGGCAAATCCACATTTTGCCTTTAAATCTATGGAAATGTATGCAAATTTGAAAATGTTTTGTTCAAAATGTATACATAGTATGAAAAAGCTGTATACAAGCACACCATTCCAAACCGGTCTGCACGTTTTAAAGATTGAATGGAGTTTTTAGCTTTTAATAACGGTTCTGGAGGAGTAGTGGCTCCATTTTTTACCTGTCCTCTCAATTTAAACCTATGGCCATTAAAAATGCATCGGGATATATGCAAAGGTATTTGTAGTGTGAAAGGTAAGCTATAAGTAGTATCAAAAATGATTGTTCATACAACCTGAAGACAGCAAGCCTGCACGTTTTAAAGTTGCTTTGGTGTTGGTTGCTTTTAGTTTTGGGCTACAGGTGGCAGCAAAAGGAGAGTATTAAGTATGTCGGATTTTCGAAGTTGTTCTTGCTTTCAGCAGGCACATCGAATGATTTGACATGTTAGCACAAACCGATCTGGGACCAGGCTATTAGTGCGCTGAGACTAAAAACATACTGGTTATTAATCATTACAGTGTAGTCTACATGCCATGGGTGGGATGGATATGCTCTTGTTGAGCAATTAAATGATCTATTTGATAATAGAATATAGAGGACCCAAATCTAAGAAGTTGTGAGGATGTATTCTTGAATCATGCTGACATGTTTCCATTTTGTGCGCTTGTTACAGCAACATTTGTTGGCTAATTGTTGAATAGGGCTATGCACTTGTTTTTTAGTTATGTATTTGCAGCAAGTAATCAACGAGACTAGACCTTTAAATACAACCTTTGGATACGATCACGTGGTACAGTAGCTCAACTACAATCTGCCTTCTGGTAGCTACCACGTCTGGTTTTGCGATTAAAAAGGTAACATTTGTCCTGTAGGAAATTGCAACATATCAGTAGCTACAGTAACCCTATTGCTCAACAGGTTATAATGACAGCCAACCCTTGGATTGAAGTGAAATGACAGTCGTTTATTTGTGCATTTTAAGCGTGATATCTCCTGAAATCGGGAAGTGACAGCAAGGGCACATCGCTAACGATACCGTTTATATAGGCCCTATCTTAAATAAACATTTGACTAAAGCACATTTTAGACTATCACGTCTCCATAAGACTTCGATCACATTGTTTAAAATGTTTCCCGCATTGTATAATAGAACAGCGTTACTAAATAGCCATGTTGATAAGAAGAAGAAGGAGACGGCAAGGACCATTCGGATTTGTAAAGATTACCGAGAAGTGCACTTCTCTGTTTGAGAAGGGATGGACAATGCACTAGTTGACAGGAAGAACATATTATACCTGATTCTTCCCTAAAGATACTGTATAGGGGATGAATGCCTTATGTGTCACGTGTGCCCATTCTATAGGCTTCTTAGGCTATATACAATAGTCATAGTGTGAAATGAAATAGAAATGGGAAAACTGTAAAAAAAACATGACTAACTGATAGTGACAGTGATACACAGTATGTGTATATTTTTGAGTTTGCTTAAACAAGGCAGTTAACCCACTGTTCCTAGGCCATCATTGAAAATAGCAATTTGTTCTTAATTAACTGACTTGCCTAGTTAAATAAAGGTAAAAAATAAAAAGACATACAATTTATTGACCAACGTAACTATGAGTGTTCCTGATTTTACCAATGGATGACTAAGGCTATGATTTTTTTGTCCTGATCATTTGTGCTGACCAGGAAAAACTCCTGACCTCTGATATGATAGCAGTTTATTTCCTGGTAATATATTTGTTAGGGTGCTTGTTTGTCCTCTTGTTCATTCAGGATGGCAGAGCCCGAGCCACCCCTCTCGTGTGACTGCTTTGTGTCCTTGCCCCCTGGCTCACAAGATGATCACGTGATCTTTGGGAAGAACTCGGACCGTCCTAGAGATGAGGTCCAGGAGGTTCTTTACTACCCAGCAACCAGTCACCCATCCGGGACCATGCTGGAGGTAAGCTAGGCCTAGCTTCACTTCTCCCCATAGATTGACCCTGTTGCAAATTATAATCCTGCTGCCATCTTGGATCGGGGCTCTCTTGAAAAAAGAGATTTGATCTCAATGAGATTAAACCTGGATGAAGCATGGGTCTGCCCTCTGAACATTGTATGTAAGGCCTGTAGCCAGAGTGTAGGCATTTATGTTAAAAATGGTCACAACAGGTGTTTTGCTCTGTGACCAACATCACTAATTGGATTAGAGTTGTTGTCACTGGTGAGCAGTCAGTCTGGGCAATATAACGGAGAAGGGTTATAAAACCTCTGAAATACCCCTCCTTGGTATACACAATCAACATGTTCTAATTTACTATTCACAAAGTTTAAAGTTTGAATGATAGACTATCATTTATCTGTATTTCCACGCCTTTATGTTACCAACGGTTGATACGACAGGTTTGCGGTATTGGCTGAGTATGTGTTGGTATGGTTTGCCAGTAGACTTTGTTACAATCACATAAAAAGAGAATTGAACGACAACGTAAGTCTCCATCTCTCCTCCTGCAGTGCACATACATTCAGATCCCTCAAGCAGAACACACCCATGCTGTGGTCCTCAGCCGGCCTCCCTGGCTGTGGGGGGCCGAGATGGGGGCCAACGACAAGGGGGTCTGCATCGGGAATGAGGCTGTGTGGACCCGCGAAGCTATCGACCCAGGGGAAGCCCTGCTAGGAATGGACCTGGTGCGGTAAGCCCGGCTGACCGTAGGCCAGCATACCAAACAGTGGTGTTGTTTTGGGGGCCAAGTGAATCCTAACTTCGGAATCACCTCCTGGTCCGAAAGCTAGAGAGACGAGTTGAGCTGGCTGGGCTGGCTGGCCGTTGGGTCAGGTTCCTGACCGAGCGGTCTGATTGAATGACTGGCCGGTCTACTTCAGACAACGATAGGGTAGCGCTGCCCTTTAAGAATCAATTTACTAACTTCAGAATCACATCACTCAAAGTTTGGTGTGAATAATCAATGCATTAATGTCATTGGTAAATTTGTTGAAAAGTAGATATCCTAACTGGAGACGTGCAAGTATTTCAGCCCGTAGTCAGAATAGCAACATAGGGCTAGGCAGTAGCAGATGCGCTAGTAGCAGATGTGCTAAATGTACTAGGTAGACTTCCTTCATCACAGGTTAATACTTACATGTGTGCGTAGGGACTAGTCGTGTAAACAAAGATAGGCCTACTGCCCAAAACATTGCTATGGGAGTTTTGATTGAATCCGGCCCAAGTGTGTTTTCACTTGTGTCATAAAGCTGCCTTTACATTGTCATAAGCATAACATTTTAACAGATTTTTGTAACGCTCACGCACCATGGAGCGTATTGAGGTGTAATGCTGAACAAATCAATGTAACTGTTAGCAGTTGGCAAGGGCAGCCGCAGGTTGGTCCTGTTGTACCACTGACAGTGATATAGCAGCAGCAGGACTAACCTACTCCAGGGGTTGCTGCTCTGTGGCTGGCCCTATGCTGCTCTGTGGCTGACCCTATGCTGCTCTGTGGCTGACACTATGCTGCTCTGTGGCTGACCCTATGCAGACTCACAGTTGTGTGTATGTATTGTGTCCGGGGAATAGTATAAGTGTTACGGTGAGTGAATGAGGACCCAAAAGCGAATTAACTTAAACAGAGCTTCTTTAATTACCAAACATAGGTAGGCTCAGACGGACCGGCAGATTCCGACAGGACAAGACAAGGTTACAGCAAACATGACGACAGTCTGGTTCAGGCATGAAACACAACAAACAAGAATCCGACAAGGACAGGAACAAAAACAGAGAGAGATATAGGGGACTAATCAGAGGGAAAAGGGGAACAGGTGGGAGAAGGGGTGACGAGGTAGTCAAGAGGAGACAAGGAACAGCTGGGGGAAAGCGGGGGAGAAAAGGTAACCTAACAACGACCAGCAGAGGGAGACAGGGTGAAGGGAAAGGACAGAGACAAGACACAACATGACAGTACATGACAGTACCCCCCCACTCACCGAGCGCCTCCTGGCGCACTCGAGGAGGAAACCTGGCGGCAACGGAGGAAATCCTCGATCAGCGCACGGTCCAGCACGTCCCGAGAGGGAACCCAACTCCTCTCCTCAGGACCGTACCCCTCCCAATCTACGAGGTACTGGTGACCACGGCCCCGAGGACGCATGTCCAAAATTCTACGGACCCTGTAGATGGGTGCGCCCTCGACAAGGATGGGGGGGGGGGGGGGGAAGACGAGCGGGGGCGCGAAGGACGGGCTTGATGCAGGAGACATGGAAGACCGGGTGGACGCGACGAAGGTAACGCGGAAGAAGAAGTCGAACTGCGACAGGATTAATGACCCGAGAAATACGGAACGGACCAATGAACCGCGGGGTCAACTTGCGAGAAGCCGTCTTAAGGGGAAGGTTCTGAGTGGAGAGCCAAACTCTCTGACCGCGACAATATCTAGGACTCTTAGTTCTACGCTTATTAGCAGCCCTCACAGTCTGCGTCCTATAACGGCAAAGTGCAGACCTGACCCTCTTCCAGGTGCGCTCGCAACGTTGGACAAAAGCCTGAGCGGAGGGGACGCTGGACTCGGCGAACTGAGATGAGAACAGCGGAGGCTGGTACCCGAGGCTACTCTGAAAAGGAGATAGCCCGGTCGCAGACGAAGGAAGCGAGTTGTGGGCGTATTCTGCCCAGGGGAGCTGTTCTGACCAAGACGCAGGGTTGCGAAAAGAAAGACTGCGTAAGATGCGACCAATAGTCTGATTGGCCCGTTCTGCTTGACCGTTAGACTGGGGGTGAAAGCCGGAAGAGAGACTGACGGAAGCCCCAATCAAACGGCAAAACTCCCTCCAAAATTGAGACGTGAATTGCGGACCTCTGTCCGAAACGACGTCTGACGGAAGGCCATGAATTCTGAAAACATTCTCGATGATGATTTGTGCCGTCTCTTTAGCAGAAGGAAGCTTAGCAAGGGGAATGAAATGAGCCGCCTTAGGGAACCTATCGACAACCGTAAGAATAACAGTCTTCCCCGCTGACGAAGGCAGTCCGGTGACAAAATCTAAGGCGATGTGAGACCACGGTCGAGAGGGAATAGGAAGCGGCCTGAGACGGCCGGCAGGAGGAGAGTTACCGGACTTAGTCTGCGCGCAGACCGAACAAGCAGCCACGAAACGACGCGTGTCATGCTCCCGGGTGGGCCACCAATAACGCTGGCGAATGGAAGCAAGCGTACCCCGAACGCCAGGGTGGCCGGCTAACTTGGCAGAGTGAGCCCACTGAAGAACGGCCAGACGAGTAGGAACGGGAACGAAAAGAAGGTTCCTAGGACAAGCGCGCGGCGACGGAGTGTGAGTGAGCGCTTGCTTTACCTGCCTCTCAATTCCCCAGACAGTCAACCCGACAACACGCCCCTCAGGGAGAATCCCCTCGGGGTCAGTGGAGGCTACTGAAGAACTGAAGAGACGAGACAAAGCATCAGGCTTGGTGTTCTTAGAGCCCGGACGATAAGAAATCACGAACTCGAAACGAGCGAAAAACAGCGCCCAACGCGCCTGACGCGCATTAAGTCGTTTGGCAGAACGGATGTACTCAAGGTTCCTATGGTCAGTCCAAACGACAAAAGGAACGGTCGCCCCCTCCAACCACTGTCGCCATTCGCCTAGGGCTAACCGGATGGCGAGCAGTTCGCGGTTACCCACATCATAGTTACGTTCCGACGGCGACAGGCGATGAGAAAAATACGCGCATGGGTGGACCTTGTCGTCAGAGAGGGAGCGCTGAGAAAGAATGGCTCCCACGCCCACCTCTGACGCGTCAACCTCGACAACGAACTGTCTAGAGACGTCAGGTGTAACAAGGATAGGAGCGGATGTAAAACGATTCTTGAGGAGATCAAAAGCTCCCTGGGCGGAAACGGACCACTTAAAGCACGTCTTGACAGAAGTAAGGGCTGTGAGAGGAGCTGCCACCTGACCGAAATTACGGATGAAACGACGATAGAAGTTCGCGAAGCCGAGAAAGCGCTGCAGCTCGACGCGTGACTTAGGGACGGGCCAATCAATGACAGCTTGGACCTTAGCGGGATCCATCTTAATGCCTTCAGCGGAAATAACAGAACCGAGAAATGTGACGGAGGAGGCATGAAAAGTGCACTTCTCAGCCTTCACAAAAAGACAATTCTCTAAAAGGCGCTGGAGGACACGTCGAACGTGCTGAACATGAATCTGGAGTGACGGTGAAAAAATCAGGATATCGTCAAGGTAAACGAAAACAAAGATGTTCAGCATGTCTCTCAGGACATCATTGACTAATGCCTGAAAGACAGCTGGAGCGTTAGCGAGGCCGAAAGGAAGAACCCGGTATTCAAAGTGCCCTAACGGAGTGTTAAACGCCGTCTTCCACTCGTCCCCCTCCCTGATGCGCACGAGATGGTAAGCGTTACGAAGGTCCAACTTAGTGAAAAACCTGGCTCCCTGCAGGATCTCGAAGGCTGAAGACATAAGAGGAAGCGGATAACGATTCTTCACTGTTATGTCATTCAGCCCTCGATAATCTATGCAGGGGCGCAGAGACCCGTCCTTCTTCTTGACAAAAAAAAACCCCGCTCCGGCGGGAGAGGAGGAGGGGACTATGGTACCGGCGTCAAGAGCTACAGACAAATAATCTTCGAGAGCCTTACGTTCGGGAGCCGACAGAGAGTATAGTCTACCCCGGGGGGGGGTGGTTCCCGGAAGGAGATCAATACTACAATCATACGACCGGTGTGGAGGAAGAGAGGTGGCCCTGGACCGACTGAACACCGTGCGCAGATCGTGATATTCCTCCGGCACCCCTGTCAAATCACCAGGCTCCTCCTGTGAAGAAGAGACAGAGGAAACAGGAGGGATAGCAGACATTAAACATTTCACATGACAAGAGACGTTCCAGGAGAGGATAGAATTACTAGACCAATTAATGGAAGGATTATGACAAACTAGCCAGGGATGGCCCAAAACAACAGGTGTAAAAGGTGAACGAAAAATTAAAAAAGAAATGGTTTCGCTATGATTACCAGAAACAGTGAGGGTTAAAGGTAGCGTCTCACGCTGAATCCTGGGGAGAGGACTACCATCCAGGGCGAACAAGGCCGTGGGCTCCTTTAACTGTCTGAGAGGAATGTCATGTTCCCGAGCCCAGGTCTCGTCCATAAAACAGCCCTCCGCCCCAGAGTCTATTAAGGCACTGCAGGAAGCTGACGAACCGGTCCAGCGTAGATGGACCGACAAGGTAGTGCAGGATCTTGAAGGAGAGACAGGAGTAGTAGCGCTCACCAGTAGCCCTCCGCTTACTGACGAGCTCTGGCCTTTTACTGGACATGAAGTGACAAAATGACCAGCGGAACCGCAATAGAGACAGAGGCGGTTGGTGATTCTCCGTTCCCTCTCCTTAGTCGAGATGCGGATACCTCCCAGCTGCATGGGCTCAGCACCCGAGCCGGCAGAGGAAGATGGTAGTGATGCGGAGAGGGGGGCGACGGAGAGCGCGAGCTCCTTTCCACGAGCTCGGTGACGAAGATCAACCCGTCGCTCAATGCGAATAGCGAGTTCAATCAAGGAATCCACGCTGGAAGGAACCTCCCGGGAGAGAATCTCATCCTTTACCTCTGCGCGGAGACCCTCCAGAAGACGAGCGAGCAAGGCCGGCTCGTTCCAGCCACTGGAGACAGCAAGAGTGCGAAACTCAATAGAGTAGTCTGTTATGGATCGATTGCCTTGACATAGGGAAGACAGGGCCCTGGAAGCCTCCTCCCCAAAAACAGATCGATCAAAAACCCGTATCATCTCCTCCTTAAAGTCCTGATACTGGTTAGTACACTCAGCCCTTGCCTCCCAGATTGCCGTGCCCCACTCACGAGCCCGTCCAATAAGGAGAGATATGACGTAGGCGACACGAGCAGTGCTCCTGGAGTAAGTGTTGGGCTGGAGAGAAAACACAATATCACACTGGGTGAGGAACGAGCGGCATTCAGTGGGCTCCCCAGAGTAACACGGCGGGTTATTGATTCTGGGCTCCGGAGAATCGAAAGCCCTGGAAGTGGCCGGTGGATCGAGGCGGAGATGGTGAACCTGTTCTGTGAGGTTGGAGACTTGGGTGGCCAGGGTCTCAACGGCATGTCAAGCAGCAGACACTTCCTGCTCGTGTCTGCCTAGCATCGCTCCCTGGATCCCGACGGCTGAGTGGAGAGGATCCGAAGTCGCTGGGTCCATTCTTGGTCGGATTCTTCTGTTACGGTGAGTGAATGAGGACCCAAAAGCGAATTAACTTAAACAGAGCTTCTTTAATTACCAAACATAGGTAGGCTCAGACGGACCGGCAGATTCCGACAGGACAAGACAAGGTTACAGCAAACATGACGACAGTCTGGTTCAGGCATGAAACACAACAAACAAGAATCCGACAAGGACAGGAACAAAAACAGAGAGAGATATAGGGGACTAATCAGAGGGAAAAGGGGAACAGGTGGGAGAAGGGGTGACGAGGTAGTCAAGAGGAGACAAGGAACAGCTGGGGGAAAGCGGGGGAGAAAAGGTAACCTAACAACGACCAGCAGAGGGAGACAGGGTGAAGGGAAAGGACAGAGACAAGACACAACATGACAGTACATGACAATAAGACAGAATGTTCTATTTGATTATATTCTACTCATGATCTATTCTCTTCTACCACTATTCTATTCCAGTGTTTCCCCAACCTTGGTCCTCCAGTACCCCCAACAGTACACATTTTTATTGTAACCCTGGACAAGCACACCTGATTCAACTTGTCAGCTAATCATCAAGCCCTCAATGAGCTGAATGAGGTGCGTTTGTCAAGAGCTACAACAAAAAATGTGTACTGTTGGGGGTACTCGAGGACCAGGGTTGGGAAACACTGTTCTATTCTACCGGTATTCTACTCTATTCTATTCTACTCTACTCTACTTTATTCTACTCTACTGCTCTATGCCACACTATGTGCGTTTGTCAAGAGCTACAACAAAAAATGTGTACTGTTGGGGGTACTCGAGGACCAGGGTTGGGAAACACTGTTCTATTCTACTCTATTCTATTCTACTCTACTCTACTTTATTCTACTCTACTGCTCTATGCCACACTACTACTCTACTCTACTCTACTCTATTCTATTGCTTGACAGCTTGGGACTTGAGCGTGCGGACAGTGCCTGGGGGGTGGTGAGTGTGATCACTGGTCTGCTGGAGCAGCACGGCCAGGGGGGGCCATGCAGGGAGGACCCGGCTCCCTTCAGCTACCACAACTCCTTCCTCCTGGTGGACCGCAATGAGGCCTGGGTCCTGGAGACCGCCGGAAAGCTCTGGGTGGCACAGAAAGTCACAGGTGAGGAAATTGCTGTAACACCGTGGGAGCTGAAGTGTGAATGGATGTTTTCGGGGGGGGGGGGGGGGGGGGGGGGGCGCTGGGGGTGGCACAGGAAGTTACATGGTGCGGAAATTGCTCTAACATCACTGGAGCTGTAGTGTGGACAGATGTTTTGAAACAGGTTTGTTTCGGGGTAGTCTCTGTTAAGAAGTAAAATCTCACGGAAATTGGTCAGCCGAGTGATTAATTTATTTGTTCATACAGTCCGTATTAGAAATTGAGAGTGGCAAATATGAAGTCTCCACCCTCGCATAAAGAAATCTCAGCCAAAGCACCCCCCCCCCCGGGTTGTGTGGGCACACGTGCGAACCAAAGCAGTTTAAGCACCGCCTTCGCCCAATCCTGATACGTGCAAATAACCAGTGACAAAAACCCCAAAACCGGAAACCAATGCTGCTCCTTATCTCACACATCCCATTCAGTCTCTGCAGATTCTTCAGTCTACACGCAAAATCTGCCCACGGGAGACTCGTTTTGTGGTTTCACCCTTACGGTTATGGTTAGGATAGTGGGAGGGTAAGGTGATCATAGAACTGTGCATCTCTGAGCAACTTCTACCAGCAGCATACAACTATGCACCCCCCCCCCAACCTGTCTTTGCTTCCCACAGAGGGGGTGAAGAACATCTCCAATGCGCTGACCATCGGGACGGATATCTCGGCGGAGCACCCAGAGCTGCGGAGTGTGGCCCAGGCCCAGGGTTGGTGGAGCGGCGAGGGAGAGTTCTGCTTCAACGAGGTGTTCAAGTCTGAAAACCCCCCCGCCAGGATGGAACTGGCCAAGAAGCGCCACAGTGGGGGCACACAGCTCCTCCAACAGCATGATGGTGAGGGAGATGATTCTTTCTATTATATTCTAATCTAATTCAACACTTTCAACTCCTTATAACTGTAAAAACTCCCAAAATGATGTTAAAGCAGGCTCTGTTAACAACCCTATACATGGTTGGATTGGTTGTCGTATTGCTTATACAGCTATTTTTAATAATGGCTTGGTATCCCCTCTTACCATAGAAAGTACGTTGAATGTAACAAGCTTATGAAATTTCCTGTCTCCTGCCATTTTCTCTCCGGTCGGCTTTCCCATAAAAATAGACGACTAATAACCTACTTAGACAATACCTTTTCTGGTTTCCCCAGGTTCTGTGACGGCCGAGGTGATGATGTCCATCCTGAGGGACAAGCCCAGTGGGATCTGCATGGACTCTGGGGGGTTCCGCACCACTGGCAGCATGGTGTCCATCCTGCCCCGCGATCCCAGCCTGCCCTGCATCCACTTCCTCACTGCCACCCCCGACCCCTCCAGGTGTGTCACCTCACCGGCCTGGTCCCAAACAAATCACTCTGACCCTAACCCCATTGCTGTCTGCTCCTTGTGTTTAATCTAAATGAGCTGGATAAGTCTGTGACAAATGTTTAGGAAAATCCTCCTGGCTAACCAGAGAGCTGGAACCCCTCAGGCTGGAACCCCAGGAACCCCTCAGGCTATCTGGAAGTGCTTCTTAAGATTCAGACTCAGATTCGCTCTTTGTCTTTTATCTCTCTATTGCTCTTTTTCATCATCATTTCCTCCTTTGGCAAAACTGCGTCCTGATAGGAGTGTCTGTGTCTGTGTGTTTCATTTGGCCCTTACCACCTCCCCTCCTTCTCCTACCGGGCTGTCTTCCGTCCTGCCAGGTCTGTTTTCAAGCCTTTTATCTTCTCTGAGTCTGTGACCCCAGTGTCGAGGGTGATCTCCCCACAGTACGGCCCAGACGACCCGGTCAGGAAGCAGCCGCGCTTCCAGAGCCTAGTGGACCGCAGGCACGACTTGTACAAGGCCCATGAGGGGGCCCTGCAGACTATGGAGACCAACCCGGTACGTGTAGGAGGGGTTAGAATCAAATATGGGTAGAGTATGCCATGGCCTAATGTAATAGGCAACACTTTCATCGTGTTATATATATATTTTTACATGAGTGTGGGTATGGACTGATGGATATTATGTGACGTATGTTACCGACTATGAACTTTCAGAATTTCCTATAAACGTCACAAATTGCTGTTTGTCAGGTCTTCTCCGCTTGTGCTTGTGTGTGGGGGCGTTAAATGTGTGTATTTTTGCACGTGTGTGTTTCTGTCCCTCAGGACGCAGGGAATGCTCTGACTGAGACGTTGAGGATGTTGGAGGGCCAGTGTCTGACGGACATATCAGCCCTGCTCAGTGGAGAAACACCAGCAGAAGAGGAACTGGGGGACCTGTTCTTTGACTGTGTGGACACAGAGCTGAAGTTCTACCAGTGAGGAGGTAAGAACCGTGTGTGTGTGTGTGTGTGTTGTTGTTGTTGTAGTAGTAGATGTCACTGTTTCAGAAGTACAGTAACCTCATTACGCCAATGCTGCCTCCAGTTGCTCTCTGTTACAGCGCCCTCATGTGGAGATCGCTAGTGCTTGCAGATCGGCAGGAGATGGCCCTGGGACTGTTTCGTCCTGTTAGATTGGCTCCCTCCTGTCTCATGCATAAGAACCCTCTTGATGCCATTCCATCCATCATTGACACAGAATATAAATGTCTTAACGTTCCATGGGATTGGAGCATCATTGTCATTTGGGAGCAACGCTCGCCCCACATTAGTGAGTATGTGATAGACCACTACAGGAGTGTACAGTTCCAGTCAAAAGTTTGGACACACCTACTCATTCAAGTGTTTTTCTTATTTTACTATTTTCTACATTGTAGAATAATAGTTAAGATGTCAAAACTATGAAAACACATATGGAGTCATGTAGTAACCAAAGTTTAAAAGTTTAAACCAATCAAAATATATTTGATATTCTTCAAAGTAGCCATCCTTTTCCTTGATAACAGCTTTGCACACTCTTGGCTTTCTGTCAACCAGTCTCACCTGGAATGCTTTTCCAACGGTCTTGAAGGAGTTTCCACATATGCTGAGCACTTGTTGGCTGTTTTTCCTTTACTCTGCGGTCCAACTCATCCCAAACCATCTCAATTTGGTTGAGATCGGGGGATTGTGGAGGCCAGGTCATCTGATGCAGCACTCCATCACTCTCCTTCTTGGTCAAATAGCCCTTATACAGCCTGGAGGTGTGTTGGGTCATTGTCCTGTTGAAAAACAGAGTCCCGCTAAGCGCAAACCAGATGGGATGGCGTATCGTTGCAGAATACAGTGGTAGCCATGCTGGTTAAGTGTTCCTTGAATTCTAAATAAATCACTTAGTGTCACCAGCAAAGCACCATCACACCTCCTCCTCCATGCTACACAGTGGGAACTACACATGCAGAGATCATCCATTCACCCACTCTGCGTCTCACAAAGACACAGTGGTTTGAACCAAAAATCTCAAATTTGGACTCATCAGACCAAAGGACAGATTTCCACCGGTCTAATGTCCATTAATCATGTTTCTTGGCCCAAGCAAGTCTCTTCTTCTTATTGGTTTCTTTTAGTAGTGTAGTAGGATGTCCCTTGGGGGTATACGTACCTATGTAGGACATGCGAGGGTTAGGTTAATAAACAGGCTGGCGCTAGAACCTCGTTTTCGCGCGTCTTTATTTTAGATCATACTACATGGTGTCATAAAATTCACATAAATGTGAAGAACGTACCAAGTAAATCATACATTCAGGCTGTTTCAAAGCAGGGAGGGCACAGTGTTGGAGATAAAACAGCGCAGATCATTATTTTGCTAGCTAACGAGCAAGGACTAAGCTACTGCTAAGCAACATGTTGCAAGAGGAAGAAGCTGGCGGGATTTCAGGGTTTGCGACTCCCAAGTTCAACGGGCTCTGGCGCAAACACGGACAGGCCAGTGGCTAGGTGCTGACGGATTTCGCATTAGTCCCCCGGAGAATTTTGTTTGTATGGACATTCGAAACTGGCCGAAATGGATCAGGCGATTTGAAAGGTACAGGGGTAGCATCAGGCTTAAACATGAAAAATGAGGCATTTCAAGTTAATACACTGATCTACTCTATGGGTGATGAAGCCGAGGATATATTAAATGCTTCAACGTTGACCGAGGAAGAGAAACTTAACTACAGTGCCGTTAAAGACTGTTTTGAAACGCATTTTGTAGGGAGACGCAACATTATTTTTGAGAGAGCTAGGTTTAATATGAGCAAACAGGAGCAGGGTGAAACCACCGACAGTTTTATCACAACTGTTCACAAACTAGCAGAACATTGTCCGTTTGGCGCGCTCAGGGAAGAGCTGATCCGAGATCGGATTGTAGTCGGAATAAGAAATATCTCACTTTCTGAAAAGTTACATTTGGATTCCCAGCTGACCTTGTCCAAAGCTGTAAACCAGGTTAGGCAGAGTGAGACAGTAAAAAGACAGCAGACGATGCTGCGCGACAGCAGCTCCTTGCAGAACGAAGAGAGTGAGGAAATAAATGCATTTTCATACAGAGCTAAAAAAACGGAGGGGAACACAGAACAGAGACAGACGTGGAGAAAACTAATCACAGACAGCACCAGTAGCTAGTTCAAATGTTTGTCGCAAATGTGGGAAATCCCCTTTCCACAGATGGAAAGATTGCCCAGCAAAGGATGCGGAATGCAGGAAATGTCACAGGAGAGGAACTTTTCAGTTGTCTGTCGATTAAAGCAAATGCATGAGGTCTCAGAGGAGGTACAGCAGGACAGCATCTTTCTGGGAGAAGTAAAGGGAAACAATACTGGCTGGCATTCAGACATTAAACTCAATGGGGAGTTTGTGTCATTTAAACTAGACACTGGGGCAGCAGTGACAGCTATCCCAACTAGGCTGTATAGCAGCAATAGCAGAGATGGCCCTTTGCTCTCTACAAACAAAAAACTGTACGGGCCCAGTAATAACATTTTACCAGTGGTAGGGCACTTGGTGATTCAACTGGAGAGTAAAGACAAAAGTGCCATCCAGCCTGTCTTTGTCACTGACTCTCTAGCCAGACCGTTACTGGGGCTGCCAGCAATTGAAGCATTGCAACTCATTGAGAGAGTGAGCGAACTGGAGGACCCAGGTGAGGTTTTCAAAAAGAAATTCCCCAAAGTGTTTTCTGGTCAAGGAAGGCCTGAAAGAAGATGCTGTTCCCTATGCCCTTACCACCCCCCGCCGTGTGCCTATCCCTTTATTGGCCAGAGTAAAGGAAGAGTTGGGGAGGATGGAAGACCATTGGGGCGGTGTCTAAAATAGAGAGTCCCACAGACTGGTGTGCAGGGATGGTGGTGGTCCCAAAAGCCAATGGGGAAATAAGGATCTGTGTGGACATGACTAAATTGAATGAGGCACTCTGCAGAGAGACACACATCTTACCATCAGTGGAGCAGTCACTGGCTCAGTTGGATGGCTCACAAGTCTTCACAAAGCTAGATGCCCGCTCAGGTTTCTGGCAGATACCGCTGTCATCACAGAGTAGTGCACTCACAACGTTTATAGCACCGTTTGGCCGGTACTGTTTTAACGTTTTGCCATTTGGAATCGCTTCCGGTCCTGAGCATTTCCAAAGACGCATGTCCCAGCTGTTGGATGGGCTGAGCGGCGTCATAGTCCACGTGGACGATGTGCTCGTGTGCGGAAGGGACAGAGCAGAACATGATGTAAGTCTCACAGCAGTTCTGACCCGACTCCAGGAGACTGGCCTGACACTCAATGAAAAATGCACTTTTGCACAATCAGAGGTCTTGTTCTTGGGACACAAAATCAGTGCAGCTGGAATAGAGCCGGACCCAGAGAAAATCAGCGGCATCACAGATATGCCCAGACCCCAGAATGTGGCTGAAGTCAGGACCTTCTTAGGCATGGCCACATATGTGGGTAAGTTCCTCCCACAGTTCTCAGATACAACCAAACCTCTGAGAGACTTACTAGCCAAAGAGAATGACTGGACATGGGGTCACATGCAACAGGTAGCGTTTGACAAAATCAAAGGAGATCTGGCCTCACAGAGAGTGCTGGCCCAGTACCGTCCCCACGCTAAGACAACAGTATCAGCAGATGCATCATCCTTTGGGCTAGGGGCGGTCCTCACACAGATGCAGGACAACATGGAGTGTCGTCCAATAGCATACATCTCCCAAAGCTTATCCGACACAGAGCAAAGATATGCTCAAGTGGAGAAGGAGGCGTTGGCTATCCCATGGGCATGTGAAAGGCTCAGCCAATATCTTATTGGCCTGCAGTTTTCAGCAGAGACTGACCACAAACCACTGTTGGCTCTGTTAGGGACAAAAGCACTGGACGACTTGCCTCACAGAGTTCTGCGCTTCCGCCTCAGATTACTGAGGTTCACCTACAAGATGGTGTATGTGCCAGGGAAGGCACTGATCACAGCAGATGCACTATCTAGGGCCCCAATTAAACGTCCATTATCAGAGGAGGAGCCATGTCTAGAGGGTGAGGTACAGGTGTCCATTAATGCAATAAGGGACAGTCTTCCTGCATCTCAGACCAAACTGCAGCAGATTGCAGAGGAGCAACAACAAGACCACATCTGCCAACAGATAGTGCAAAAAGGGATGGCCCAGGCAGGAGGAACTGCCTCAGCTGCTGAAGCCCTATTGGGTGCACCAAAGTGACTTCCACTGTAATGGAGACCTTCTCATGAAAGGACTACGGATAGTTATCCCAGAGACTCTACAACCAGAAATGCTAGACAGAGTGCATGAGGGACCCATGGGGTTAACCAAATGCAGACTGAGGGCTCAACAGTCAGTGTGGTGGCTTGGTCTGAGTACTCAGATTGCCAAGCTAGTGGCCCAGTGTGAGGTCTGTACAAAATGTCAACCTTGTCATCCGGAGCCAATGATGGCAACGGAGCTGCCAAAACGGCCATGGCAAAAGGTAGGGGCGGATATGTTCTATTGGAAAAATGACACTTATCTGCTAGTGGTAGATTACTACTCAAGATACATTGAAATAGCAAAGACACCCAAAACCACATCAGCTGGTGTTATCAATGGATTCAAGTCAATTTCTTCCAGGCAAGGGGTCGCTGAGGTCCTGGTTACAGATAACGCTCCCCAGTTCTCTGCGAGCTCCTTTTCTGCTTTTGCCGCAGAATATGACTTCATACATGTGACCAGTAGCCCCTACCATGCACAGAGTAATGGTGAGGCACAGAGAGCTGTGAAAACAGTCAAGGGACTGCTGAAAAAGAACAAGGATCCATACAGGGCTCTGTTAGCTTACAGAGTTACACCACTGCATCATGGGCCGTCGCCTGCCGAGCTCCTGATGGGCAGGAGGCTGCGTTCCCCATTGCCTGTCTCGCCGGCTCAGCTTAAACCCCGATGGCCTAACAGGAAGGCCTTCGCTGAGAGGGACAAACGGCTGAAACAAACGCAAACTGGAGACTTTTTAATCGGAGACACCGTGCTAAGGAGAGGCCAGAGCTGGCAGAAGGTCAACGCGTGTGGATTACAAACTCAAAGACACCAGCAATAGTGCTGAGGAAAGCGGATGCCCCACGCTCCTATGTGGTGGACAGAGGCTCAGAAGAGGTACAAAGGAACAAAACACACCTCAGAGCTCTTCCAGATCTACCAGCCACACAGACCGAGGCCACAGAAAATGCACAAAAAGAGGGTGAAGGAGAGAGAATGCTCACAGAGCCACAAGCGCGCCCAAAAAGGGATGTGAAGCCACCAGAGTGGCTGAAAGACTATGTTACGTGAAGAGAAAACATACTGCTGGGGAACATACCCAGCAAAAAGAGACTGTACCTAAGTTAATGTTCATACTGTGTGATTTAATGCTTTCATACTGTTTCAGGATGGGAAGTAGCATGTTAGAGAATAATACTGGTTTCCAAATTGCATTTCACTTCAGTGGTTATGCATGTTGAGTTCTTGTTCATGGGAGAGGGGAAGATGTAGTAGGATGTCCCTTGGGGGTATCCGTACCTATGTAGGACATGCGAGGGTTAGGTTAATAAACAGGCTGGAGCTAGAACCTCGTTGTCGCGCGTCTTTATTTTAGATCATACTACAAGTAGTGGTTTCTTTGCAGCAATTTGACCATGGAGGCCTGATTCACGCAGTCTCCTCTGAACAGGTGATGTTGAGATCTTGAGTGTCTTACTTGAACTCTCTGAAGCGTTAATTTGGGCTGCAATCTGAGGTGCAATTAACTCTAATGAACTTATCCTCTGTACCAGAGGTAACTGTGGGTCTTCCTATTCTGTGGTGGTCCTCATGAGAGCCAGTTTCATCACAGCGCTTGATGGTTTTTGGGACTGCACTTGAAGAAACTTTCAAAGTTCTTGAAATGTTCCGGATGGACTGACCAGTAATGATGGACTGTCATTTTCTCTTTGACTATTTGAGCTGTTCTTGCCATAATATGGACTTGGTCTTCCTCAGGGCTATCTTCTGTATACCACCCCTACCTTGAAACAACACAACCGTTTGGCTGTAATGCATTAAGAAGGAAACCAATTCCATAAATTCACTTTTAACAAGGCACACCTGTTAATTGAAATGCATTCCAGGTGACTACCTCTTGAAGCTGGTTGAGAGAATGCCAAGAGTGTGCAAAGCTGTCATCAAGGCAAAGTGTAGCTACTTTGAAGAATCTCAAATATAAAATATATTTTGATTTGTTTAATACATTTTTGGTTACTACATGATTCCATGTGTGTTATTTCATAGTTTGGATGTCTTCACTATTATCCTACAATGCGTAAAACAGTAAAAATAAAGAAAACCCCTTGAATGAGTAGGTGTGTCCAAACTTTTGGCTGGCACTGTATGTATGTGACTTTGCAGATCTGTTTCACATTAAACACCTGTAAGTACGCCATTTGTCAAATGTGCTATTCATTGTTACAAGTGAATGGGGGTTAGTTGACTGACTGCCCCCATGTGAATTAACTAATAAAATATTAGCTCTGTCTGCTGATGTGTCCTGTATTTATTAACACTGTAGTTTAAAACGAACACTGCAGTATTCAATTCAGTAATTCAGTATGTACTGACGTATTTAGTCAAGTTAAGTAAAGAATTCAACAAATGTTGTAGTTTTGTTAAAGTTGGGGAAATTCTAATACCGTCCTGTTGGTGGCAGTGTTGCACTTCCAATCCTATAAAATATCCCAGCTAACAACTCTAGAAGGAACCTAACCAAAGATTGTCTATTATATTGACAAGATTTTTGAGTGACCAATCTAACAGTGGAAATGACATGTCCCTCAAAGATTGAAGCCAGGTTGGAGGAGGCGAGGTCAGGTGGGACCATTCAGCCAATGAGAGGGCAGATGCGTTTAAACAACAGCCATAGAGATTGAAAGAAGACTCATCTTTGTATCGGTGCTATTATTGTATCAGTTCATTTTCTTTTTCATTGTCTGATTTCTTCCAACTCATAGGAATACCCACCCAGTTGACTACTTTAAAATAGTGGAAGCCTTCAATTTCAATGTCCACGATGTGTCCTTCTATTTCCATAGCCCAACTCCAATATAAAGTCGTTATTTTTTTAAATTGCCGAAATGCCACGTGCATACACTTATATCAGTGCATTCGTATCAACCTATTTCCTGGGCTTATTTTAATTGCTAGATTTTGTGGCGGAGTAAAACCTCACTCTTTGCCTCTTGCTCTCTGACCCCACATTCGTTTATCAGTGGAAACGGAAGTTAGGTTGAAAATACTGTATCCGTGAAAACCGGAAACATCCGCTTTCTCCCAACCCCGCTGGAGACGTATGACTGGAAAAGCTAACTAGCTGTAAAACTATAGTTTATAAACCTTTTTATTTCTACACTATAATACTACAATCTGGTTTTCAAGTCAAAGAGCTCAGTGGTAGGGCGATAAAATATCTGAACCCTCAAAATCCAGAATGAGACGACACACAACATATAATGATGAAGACATGCGCGATGCTACCAGGAGGAAGGGAGAGAAGGTAAATAATCCGATTTTGTCCGTTCTTGCACATGCATTTCCAGAAGTATTGGCAATGTGACTATTTACATTTGGTGATTTAATTTATTTGCCGGTACCTTCCTGACTGGCATATTTATGTTTAAATAGCCAGCCTGCTCTGAAAAAGACATTAGCTAATGTTAGCTAATCTGACGTAAACTAGCTAACGTTAGTTGCTAGGAAACTCTGATCTGCTTCTAAAATATGTGGACTGGATTTATTTTATATCATGTTTTTACAAGTGTAATTCAATGTAACGTGTATGACGACCAACTAAACTGTCTGACCTACCATATGCATGCACATCCACATCCAAGCATTCCTTACCAATTCTCTCAATTACCAAACTTCAGGTTTTATTTTGACGATGTATATATTATACATTTTGCAAGTTAGGAAAATAGTGTGGTTTGCCAAGTGGATTCTTCTCTTCCATGCGCTGGCAGTCGAAATACAGAACAGAGAACCGAGTGTAGGATAGAGTTTCCTCAATGTTCCTCCACACAAAACTCACGCACAGCTAACCCTCTCACTTACTATATACTACATCTACTACTACAAACCAGTTTAGTATTTTATTAGGCACCCCGTTAGCTGTTGTCAAGGCAGCAGCTACTCTTCCTGGGGGAACACAAAACATCACATCTTGCAAAACCTTGTGCATCATACAAATCCACATTCCCACCACTACATCACAAATGTACATTGTTCCACTACTACATTACATTTTGGGAGAGATTTCCACGTAGTCATGGCTCTATATAGTACTGTGCGTTTCCTAGCCTCTGTTCTGGGGACTGTGAAGAGAACCCTGGTAGCATACTAGCATGTCTTATGGGATATGCCTTGGTGTCTGAGCTGTGTGTTAATTTATTGAACAGATAGTTTGGTACTTTCAATACCTCAATACCCCCGGTGTAACACAGTTCCCCCCCCTCCCTAAAATAAACGATGGCTGTCCATGGTGCTGAAAGTGCGATAAATGTTTATTGGTAGTAATTTTCTCATGTTAAGTCTAACATTTCACGAACCTATACATGACGCAATGCTGCCATTTGTAGACTGCTGACTGGTGGCAATAATGTAATTACATGTTCAATAATTAAAATTGGAAATTCAGATTGCAAATTCATGTTTTTATGCAACCGCATACTAATCAGCTACCAATGGATTTTTAAAATAATATACAACTGTCCTGTATAGGCTACCTGAACCTGCCTGTCATGAGCCGTCCTCCTGCTCTCTCCTAGTTTAGATAGAACGTTGTTGTGAGTAAAACCAGTCTATTAATGCCAAATAAGTCAGTCCACCCACAAAACACTAGTTTACTGGGGATTCAGTGTACTATCTATAGCTATGTACTGTATTTAGCTGCTATTTAGCTGCTTTTTATAAAAGTAGCAGGTAGCCTAGTGGTTAGAGCGTTGGACTAGTAATCGTTTGCTTGATCGAATCCCCAAGCCAACAAGGTAAAAATCTGTTCCTAGGCCGTCATTGTAAGTAAGAATTTGTTCTTAATAACTGACTCGCCTAATTAAATAACGGATACATTTTAAAAAATTGCCAAACAAGTTTTCTTCCCGAGTGGCACAGAGGTCTAAGACACTGCATCTCAGTGCTAGAGGTGTCACTACAGACCCTGGTTTGATCTCGGGCTGTATCACAACCGGCAGTGATCGGGAGTCCCATAGGGTGTCGCATAATTGGCCCAGCGTTGTCCGGGTTAGGGGAGGGTTTGGTCGGGGTAGGCCGTCATTGTAAATAAGAATTTGTTTTTAACTGACTTGCCTAGTTAAATAAAATTTAAAAAACAGAGGAAAAAAAGTACTTGGCTTGAGGGTAAAATCAGCCACTATTTATTTATTGTTGAACTTGTCTGGCTAATAGCCTACACAAATGGGCTGCAATATTCAAGGTAAATTAAATCTAACTTTAGAGTCTCCTGAAATCCTCCATTTTTTTTTGTGCAAATCTTTTCACAGCGGCCTGGAGATCCAGTTTGCTGCCCGACTTTTCTATACGGAGTATTGCCAACCCAGACAGTCTTTCCTGACATGTTTCATTATAGGCCTATGTCCATTGCGCTGCACAAAATGTAAACGTATTCTTGAATAATGTATGCCAAGATATACCTGAGATAAGGGACTGTTGATATTTGCAACCACACAACTCAAACACCGGTTCACCAGTATGAATGAAATCTCAAACCGCTTTCTTTTTGTCTGTCCAGTATCCAGGACGACCTGTCCCCAGAGCTTCGAATACCTTTGTTTATTTCCATAACGTGTTGAAGCCGGCAATTAAGGAGAATGAGGGGCTCAATTAAAGATGTTGCAGAACTGCTGTATTTGAAGCACAACTCACTTCTGCCCAGTTTCCCAGATGTTGCTATGGCAATCAAGCTGTGTTTACAATCCTGTAACAGTCGCTTCTGCGGAGAGATCGTTTTCTAAACTAAAACTCAGAAGGAACTAACTGAGTTTTAATTAGGTTCTCGGTCTGATATGAAGCTATTGAACCCCTGAGTAAGTGCCACTCATTGCACTGGCGCCGTCGTAGCCTTAACCACGGCATTTGTTCACCGATATCCCCTCAATTAGTGATTTATTTTTGTTCAAGGCCCGAGGCACTTTTTCATTCACATTCCCGAAGCCCAAGAAACTAAAACTTAGCTTACCTATGGAAATTAAAAGCGTTAATATTAATTACCTTTTTGAGGGTAACTGTCAAAATTCTGGATTCAATTAAAGAAAATAGACAGACTACTTTGAGCCAGGAGAGACTGACTTACATGTTTTGGATGTTAGCCCTCTGTGTACATTTAAGGGCCAGACATGCTACTCTGTTCTAGGCAAAGTACAGTTGGCCCATGTCCTTCTTTGCAGAACGTGACCATATAACTGGTACGAATCGAGTATGAATCATGTCAACCTTCATCCATTTTTAAGCTATAAAGCAAGCAGCTGTCTTAGTAGATGGTTATCCATTGATATTTTCTCATGTATCCTGTTAGGTCCCTGAGGATAAACAACACGAATCCACCATTTACTCATTCAGGACACAGGAGCAGGACACAGCAGCCACAGGCTTCCAGCGCTTCCTCAATGTCCTCAACAAAGGGGTGGACATCAACAAGCTCTCAAAGATTGTCAACAACGTGAATGAGTTACCCCCTATACAGGAGGCCCATCCCAAGACTGCCTACAGGAGTGAGTATAAGGAGGCCCCAGCTCAGAACTCTCAGGATTGCTTGGGGCCCCACAGTAGAGCTCTGCCACAAGACCAGAGTCCCTCTCACATTCGTGAAGAAAGGAGGCTGGATCTCCCACATGGCCAGCTCCAGAGCCTGCTGGAGTCCATCGGGCTAGACCTGGGGGTGGAGGAGTTGGGCCGACTGACAGACCGGACCAAGGAGAGGCTGTACGGGATGAAGAGAGACCAGGAGAGGAGCCCGTTGAAGTCAGACAGGCACTCTAGTACTAGAGACTGGGACAGAGAACGAGACGAGGACACAGAGAGGGAAGGATCTAAGAGAAATGGAGAAAGGGAACGGGACAGAGACTGGGCCAGTTCTGAGAGAGACCGAGAGAGAGACGGGGAAAAATCTGAGAGAGACCGGGACAGACACTCTAATACCAGGGACAAGCGCTCTGGTCCCAGGGACAGGCACTCTAGTACCAGGGACAGGCGCTCTGGTCCCAGGGACAAGCACTCTAGTACCAGGGACAGAGACAGACGCTCTGGTTCCAGGGACAGGCACTCGGGTACCAGGGACAGCAACAGGGACAGGCGCTCTAGTACCAGGGACAGCCAGAGAGATAGGCACTCTGATACCAGGGACAGTGAGAGAGACAGGCACTCTGGTTCCAGAGACAGGGACAGGCACTCGGGTACCAGGGATAGCAACAGGGACAGGCGCTCTAGTACCAGGGACAGTGAGAAAGATAGGCACTCTGATACCAGGGACAGTGAGAGAGACAGGCACTCTGGTACCAGGGACAGGCGCTCTAGTACCAGGGAGAGAGACGAGGACAGACGCTCTAGTACCAGGGAGAGAGACGAGGACAGGCGCTCTAGTACCAGGAACAGAGACGAGGACAGGCGCTCTAGTACCAGGGACAGTGAGAGAGACAGGCACTCTGGTACCAGGGACAGGCGCTCTAGTACCAGGGAGAGAGACGAGGACAGGCGCTCTAGTACCAGGGACAGAGACGAGGACAGGCGCTCTAGTACCAGGGACAGAGACGAGGACAGGCGCTCTAGTACCGGGGACAGGCGCTCTAGTACCCGGGACAGGCGCTCTAGTACCAGGGACAGGTGCTCTAGTACCAGGGACAGGCGCTCTAGTACCAGGGACAGAGACAGGGACAGGCGCTCTAGTACCAGGGACAGGGACAGGCGCTCTAGTACCAGGGACAGAGACAGGGACAGGCGCTCTAGTAACAGGGACCGAGACCGGGACAGGCGCTCTAGTGACAGAGACCGGGCCAGGCGCACTAGTAACAGGGACAGAGACAGGGACAGGCGATGTAGTACCAGGGACTGGGACAGAGATGGTGACTGGGAAAAAGAAAGTGACATGGATTGGTATAGGGACAAGTCCAAGGAAAGCTCTTCTGAGCTCAACACACACAAGGACCCTATATATCCTTTTTCTCACCCTCCTAATGCATCTATGATGGCAACCTTCTCCACCACCCAGTTCTCTCTGTATACCAGCAGCCCCTACGCCAATGCCTTCCCTCCAGGTTGGGGTTATGCCCCTGGCACCATGCCCCCTGTTACCATGCCCCCTGTTACCATGCCCCCTGTTACCATGCCCCCTGGAACCATGCCCCCTGGCACCATGCCTCCTGGCCTTATGCCCCCTGGTAGCATCCCCCCTGGTACCATGCCCCCTGGCCTTATGCCTCCTGGTACCATGCCCCCTGGCCTTATGCCCCCTGGTACCATGCCCCCAGGCCTTATGCCCCCAGGCCTTATGCCCCCTGGTACCATGCCCCCTGGCCTTATGCCCCCTGGTCTTATGCCTCCTGGTACCAGGCCCCCTGGCCTTATGCCCCCTGGCTTTATGCCCCCTGGCTTTATGCCCCCTGGTATTAGGCCCCCTGGTTTTATGCCCCCTGGTTTTATGCCCCCTGGTTTTATGCCCCCTGCTACCATGCCTCCCTTCCCATACCCCCCCCCTGGGTATCCACCCTACCCCAGCGCCCCACCACATTACTCTAATAGCACAGCAGCCTTAAGCCAGACATACGCATACACCCAGGCTGCTAGCAACCTCCAGCTCTCATCTACTCAGCCTGCCAGTAACCACCAGTTAACATCTATCCCACTCCCATACAACCAGCCCACTGGCAACCTGCTCCAGCTCATGAACCTCCAACTCCCAAACAGCAAGCCCGCTAGCACCCGCCAGCTTACATACATCCAGCCAGCTAACAACCCCCAGGGCAAATCTACCCAGCCTGGTGGGACCCGCCAGCTTACATACTTCCAGCCCGCTAGCAACCCCCAGGTCACATCTACCAAGCACGCTAGCACCCGCCAGCTTACATACATCCAGACTGCTAGCAACCCCCAGGTCACACCTACCCAGCCCGATAGTGAACTCAAGGTCACAAGCACGGCTGTACCGACGCCAGCACTGAAAGTGTTGACCCCAGGCCCCATCTCCTTGAGCAAGGCCCAACAACTGAAGGAGCCATCACCCCCCCGCTGTCTGCATTACGTTAAGACGGTGGTGCCCAAGGGCATCAAACGCCGCATGAGACGGTCAAGAGTCACGAGAAACAGGCAGGCGCTTGAAGAAAGGTGTAATAAATACAAGAAAGAGGTTCTGAGAAAGAGGAGAATATATCGAGATCTCCAAGGGAAGAGAGATGGACTGATTGCAAGAGCTGCAGCGAAAGTGGCCGCTCAGTTGGCGGCAAAGTACCCCAGGGCCCTCTCTGAAGCGGAGGCAGAGAGCGAGGTTGAAGGGGAGAAAAAAACAATGCCCGAAGAAGCGATTAAGGGGAAACTAAAGAAGAAGGTTTGTGTAATTACTTCTGGAAGTACAGTATTGTCTTTGGTAGGAAAGACCTTTGCTTACTTCTATGCTGTTCTCACTTTTGTCGTTATTGCTTGTGTCTTTTTTTGCTAGCGATATTATTCACCATTCGGTCATATTTTTGTTGACATGCGAGTGTATACCCTTTCTCAGCTTGAAGAGTTCAACCTGAAGATGAAGCGGAAATCGACGCAACAAACACCAACATAAACTCGAAGGCAGTTTGTTGTAAGTAAAAGCAGTAGAAATACTCATCTATTTCGCCAAAGAATGTGTATACTGGCGTGTTCACTCCATTTTGGAGAAATTTGGAAAATAGAGTTGTGTCTTAAGTTAATGACCCTGGAATATTTGATTTGGGTCAGTTATGCAATGATTCTATGCGATGATTGTTTTTCCGTCGTAGCAAGTAATTTGTCTGAACTCTTTCTCTTTTCTGCAGATCTTCACTTGGCATCATGAGCTCATCTCCCACTAGAATAGAACCTGCTGCTGACCCATCTAGACCCTATGGACATCAGTTGGCTTACATTGTTACCTATCAACCATTTATAGATTTGTAATGACACTAGCAAAGGATTTGTTATCTTTGAGCCACATCCTTTAAGGCTACATAGTAAAGATTTTTTTTTCAGATTGGGTTTATCTGTAGTAGCATGGGTACGGTCAGGGGCTTTTCTTGACAACGTGATCTGACTAGCAAAAATGATTGCCTATATAGGCTTTTCGCTTTAATTAGGTCCTGGATATTTTCCTAGGCTGGTCATTTGGTCAGGAAAAACTCTTAACCCATTTCTGTGGATCCTCTTTCACTGTGTATATATACAAAATAAAGAGTTATTTTATTTCTTTTTCTCAAAAAGTTACTTCAATATGGAAGTCATGCTGATGCTATAAACTGTCACACTCCGTCCTGTTGGCGGCAGTATTATAATTTTAATCATAAGAAGGTGGGGGGAGAAATCTACAGAAGCAGGTACAGCAGAAAAATAAAATACTTTTTGTCTTTGACTAGCTAGATCGTTACTTTTGTGTTCGCTAATATATACATTTTTATGCAATTGTATTTGAAGTCGAGCACCCTGTCAGGCTTTGGTAGGGTACGTGGAACTTGTTTGACGCCTCAAAATCCGAAATGACACGGCGAACATACACTCTTTCAGGCCTAAGACAAAGAGCGCGGGTGAGGTTGCAGACAGGAAGTAAACACTCGTTTTATAGTTACTGCTTGCACATTCTTTTTTAAGACTAAGGTCATGTGTTTGGTTATGATAAAAAAAAAATATTGGGCTATATGCTTCTGTCACGCTCACAGCATATTCTGAAAATGACAGCTTGTAGCTAACGTTTGCTACCTAGCTTAGTAGCAGAGGTTCTGCATCAGATTCATGCAGCTCTAGTATTCTGAACATAGTTAGCATTTATGAGGCCAGCAATCACGTTCCTCACATGCTAGGAACGGATTTCCTCAAGTTGTAATGAAAAGGTGCCAGTCTGTCCCAAAACACAAGTTTTATGGAGACTTGTGGGAGGTGTGCTTATAACGTCGCCACCTGTATGCGCTTGCATCCAGACTGAGAAGTCCGCAATGGTATTCCTGACCACATCCTGAAGTGGTCAGCAAGATCTGAACACAATCAGCACAAAGCCACTTCTGTGCGTCTAGACCCCTATGAGATATTCATATTCTGAGAGCCAGGGGCGCAACTTTAGTTTTAGAAGTGAAGGGGGACGCCAGTCTCAACGTCAACAGTGAAGTGGGGACTCTGGGATTCTGGCCTTCTAGGCAGAGTTCCTCTGTCCAGTGTCTTTGTTCTTTTGCCCATCTAAATCTTTTATTTTTATTGGCCAGTCTGAGATATGGCTTTTTCTTTGCAACGACCTGGTGTCTACACTTGATACTTACATGTGACTTCTGCTACAGTATCAGAATATGGAAATCCCATTGAAAAGACTGGTCTAGACACACAAAAGTTGCTATGTCATCTGATTTGTGTTCAGATCTTGCCTGGTATGGCAATAGGACTGCCCTCGATCACATGGCGCCAAATAGGGTGGTGCGGACAGTCCAGTACATCACTGAAGCTGAGTTTCTGCCATCCAGGACATCTACACTATATATACAGTACAATGACATTCTAGACGATTCTGTGCTTCCAACTTTGTGGCAACAGTTTGGGGAAGGCCCTTTCCTGTTTTAGCATGACAATGCCCCTGTGCACAAAGTGAGGTCCATACAGAAATCGTTTGTCGAGATTGGTGTGGAAGAACTTGACTGGCCTGCACAGAGCCCTGACCTCAACCCCATCGAACACCTTTGTGATGAATTGGAACTCCGACTACGAACTAATCGCCCAACCATCTGTGCCCGACCTCACTAATGCTCTTCTGGAGAGAACCAAGGGCTGAATGGAAGCAAGTTCCCGCAGCAATGTTCCAACATCTAGTGGAAAGATGTTTTCTAGCTATGCCGGGCATTATCAGCTCATTGTTATGGATGTATCCAAATTAATGTCAATAGAAAACAGCTACTTTGCTGTTATTCTGCCTGCAGAGGTAGTGACTGTGTTAGCCGCAAGGGATAGGAATGTTGCCAGCGAGCATGATGACAGAACATAAAGAACGAATGACTAGGTCGCGTTGCTAGCGACCAAAAGATGATAAAAGTATGAATTTGTTTATATAAATGAAAATGTCCACAAAAGATATGTAATTTTACCGGGAAATGTGTGTTTTCATATTGTTTTCTTTGGCAACTACGGTATAAGCGGGATAAACGCCTCCGTTCTGTACATTACCTTGGAAGAAGGGACTCTGTCCACCTTGTCCAGCTGCATGTAATGTACAGAACTTCTGTGTTTATCCCTTACATGTACCACGGGTATGACAAAACAATTATTGTACTCTTCTAATTACATTGTTAACCAGTTTATAATAGTGATAAAGCACCTCCTGGCGTTTGTGGTATATGGCCAATATACCATGTCTAAGAGCTGTATCCAGGCACTCCGCATTGCGTCCTGCATTATAACAGCCCTTACACGGAACCCAAACCGGCTGCGCACGTGCGCCATCGTGCATAAATTAATGTTGTCGTCCCACACCAAACGCGATCACGACACGCAGATTAAAATATCAAAACAAACTCTGAACCAATTACATTAATTTGGGGACAGGTCAAAAAGCATTAAATATGTATGGCAATTTAGCTAGCTAGCTTGCACTTGCCCAAAGTCCTCAACTGCGACAATTAATCCACGCATAAAATGGTCAACTGAATCGTTTCTAGTCATCTCTCTTCCTTCCAGTCTTTTTCTTCTCTTGACTTTCATAAATTAGGGGTATTACTGCCACTGACCTCGTTCGTCTTCGGTCACCCATGTGGGTATAACCAATGAGGAGATGGCACGTGGGTACTTGCTTCTACAAACCAATGAGGATATGGGAGAGGCAGGACTTGCAGCGCGATCTGCGTCAGAAATAGAACCGATTTCTATTTTAGCCCTTGGCAACGCAGACGCTCGTTGGCGAGCGCGCAATAATCGAATAACATGGATTTCTAAATTCATTTTGTAACGCTCGCGCAGGTGACGCGAGCGCTGTGGTCAGCCTATTATGCTTCGAACACACCCCACAGCGTCATTGCGCAAAATGCAGTGGTTTGCGAAAGTATTCATACGCCTTGGCATTTTTCCTATTTTGTTGCCTTACAACCTGGAATTAAAATAGATTTTGGGGGGGTTTGTATCATTTGATTTACACAACATGCCTACCACTTTGAAGATGCAAAATATGTTTTATTGTGAAGCAAACAAGAAACAAGACAAAAAAACAGAACTTGAGCGTGCATAACTATTCATCCCCCCCAAAGTCAACACTTTGTAGAGCCACCTTTTTCAGCAATTGCTGCCACCACCATGCTTCACTGTGGGGATGGTGTTCTCTGGGTGATGAGAGGTGTTGGGTTTGCGCCAGACATAGCGTTTTCCTTGATGGCCAAGTTAGCTCAATTTTAGTCTCATCTGACTAGAGTACCTTCTTCGATATGTTTGGGGAGTCTCCCACATGTCTTTTGGGTAACACCAAACGTGTTTGCTTATTTTTTTCTTTAAGCAATGGGTTTTTTCTGGCCACTCTTCCATAAAGCACAGCTCTGCGGAGTGTACGGCTTAAAGTGGTCCTATGGACAGATACGCCAATTTCTGCTGTGGAGCTTAACAGCTCCTTATCTTTGGTCTCGTTGTTGCCTCTAATTAATGCCCTCCTTGCCTAGTCTGAGTTTTGGCAGGTTTTTTGTGGTGCCATAATATTAAATTGTTTTTATAATGTATTTAATGGTGCTCTGTGGGATGTTAAAAGTTTCTGATATTTTTTTATACCCCAACCCTGATCAAGCGTTAACCGTGGTACAGTACATTCGGAAAGTATTCAGACCCCTTGACTTTTTCCACATTTTGTTACGTTACAGCCTTATTCTAAAATGTATTAAATAAAAACATTTCCTCAACACAATACCCAATGACAAAGCGAAACAGGTTTTTATAAATTTTTGCAAAACATAAATACAATAAAAACAAACTGTGTGGCAGGCTGACCACCTGTTATGCGAGTGCAGCAAGGAGCCACGGTAAGTTGCTAGCTAGCATTAAACTTAAATTGTTTTTTATAATCAATCTTCACAATCACTAGTTAACCTAGTAATATCATCAACCATGTGTAGTTAACTAGCTTGTCCTGCGTTGCATATAATCAATGCGGTGCCTGTTAAATTATCATCGAATTATAGCCTACTTTGCCAAACGGGATGATTTAACAAAAGCGCATTCGTGAAAAAAGCTGAATCGTTGCACGAATGTACCTAACTAACCATAAGCATCAATGCCTTTCTTAAAATTTATATACAGAAGTACATTTTTTTAAACCTGCATATTTAGTTAAAAGAAATTCATGTTAGCAGGAAATATTTTTATTTATTTTATTTAACCAGGTAGGTAAGTTGAGAACAAGTTCTCATTTACAACTGCGACCTGGCCAAGATAAAGCAAAGCAGTTTGACACATACAACAACACAGAGTAAAACATGGAGTAAAACAAACATACAGTCAATAATACAGTAGAAAAACGAAGTCTATATATAATGTGAGCAAGTGAGGTGCGATAAGGGAGGTAAAGGCAAAAAAGTAAGTAAATACAATATAGCAAGTAAACACTGGAATGGTTGATTTGCAGTGGAAGAATGTGCAAAGTAGAGATAGAAATAATGGGGTGCAAAGGAGCAAAATAAATAAATACAGTAGGGAAAGAGGTAGTTGTTTGGGCTAAATTATAGATGGGCTATGTACAGGTGCAGTAATCTGTGAGATGCTCTGACAGCTGGTGCTTAAAGCTAGTGAGGGAGATAAGTGTTTCCAGTTTCAGAGATTTTTGTAGTTTGTTCCAGTCATTGGCAGCAGAGAACTGGAAGGAGAGGCGGCCAAAGGAAGAATTGGTTTTGGGGGTGACCAGAGGGATATACCTGCTGGAGCGCGTGCTACAGGTGGGTGCTGCTATGGTGACCAGCGAGCTGAGATAAGGGGGCCTTTACCTAGCAGGGTCTTGTAGATGACCTGGAGCCAGTGGGTTTGGCGACGAGTATGAAGCGAGGGCCAGCCAACGAGAGCGTACAGAACGCAGTGGTGGGTAGTATATGGGGCTTTGGTGACAAAACGGATGGCACTGTGATAGACTGCAATTTATTGAGTAGTGTATTGGAGGCTATTTTGTAAATGACATCGCCGAAGTCGAAGATTGGTAGGATGGTCAGTTTTACAAGGGTATGTTTAGCAGCATGAGTGAAGGATGCTTTGTTGCGAAATAGGAAGCCAATTCTAGATTTAACTTTGGATTGGAGATTTGATGTGAGTCTGGAAGGAGAGTTTACAGTCTAACCAGACACCTAGGTATTTGTAGCCGTCCACAGAGTAGTGATGTTGGACAGGCGGGCAGGTGCAGGCAGCGATCGGTTGAAGAGCATGCATTTAGTTTTACTTGTATTCAGAGCAATTGGAGGCCACGGAGGGAGAGTTGTATGGCATTGAAGCTCACCTGGAGGGTTGTTAACAGTGTCCAAAGAAGGGCCAGAAGGATACAGAATGGTGTTGTCTGCGTAGAGGTGGATCAGAGACTCACCAGCAGCAAGAGCGACATCAATGATGTAAACAGAGAAGAGAGTCGGCCCAAGAATTGAACCCTGTGGCACCCCCATAGAGACTGCCAGAGGCCCGGACAACAGACCCTCCGATTTGACAGACTGAACTCTATCAGAGAAGTTTGACCGCTGACCCATTACAGATGCAGGCAATGAGGCAGTGATCGCTGAGCTCTTGGTTGAAAACAGCAGAGGTGTATTTAGAGGGCAAGTTGGTTAGGATGATATCTATGAGGGTGCCCGTGTTTACGGCTTTGGGGTGGTACCTGGTAGGTTCATTAATAATTTGTGTGAGATTGAGGGCATCAAGCTTAGATTGTAGGATGGCTGGGGTGTTAAGCATGTTCCAGTTTAGTTCGCCTAGCAGCACGAGCTCTGAAGATGGATGGGGGGCAATCAGTTCACATATGGTGTCCAGAGCACAGCTGGGGGCAGAGGGCGGTCTATAGCAGGCGGCAACGGTGAGAGACTTGTTTTTAGAGGTGGATTTTTAAAAGTAGTTCAAATTGTTTGGGTACAGACCTGGGTAGTAGGACAGAACTCTGCAGGCTATCTTTGCAGTAGATTGCAACACCGCCCCCTTTGATATTAACTAGGGAAATTGTATCACTTCTCTTGCGTTCATTGCACGTAGAGTCAGGGTATATGCAACAGTTTGGACCGCCTGGCAAACTAATATGCCAGAATTTTTGATAATTATGACATAAAATTGAAGGTTGTGCAATGTAACAGGAATATTTAGACTAATGGATGCCGCCCGTTCGATAAAATACAGAACGGTTCCGTATTTCACTGAAATAATAAACGTTTTGTTTTCGAACTGATAGTTTCCAGATTTTACCATATTAATGACCAACGGCTGTATTTCTGTGTTTATTATATTATAATTAAGTCTATGATTTGACAAAGCAGTCTGACTTAGCGGTGGTAGGCGGCAGCAGGCTTGTATGCATTCATTCAAACTTTACTGTGTTTGCCAGCAGCTCTTAGCAATGCTTGCTTCACAGCGCTGTTTATGACTTCAAGCCCCCCCCCCCCCCCCCCCATACTTATGTCATGCAATAAAATGCAAATTAATTACTTAAAAATCATACAATGTGATTTTCAGGATTTTGTTTTAGATTCCTTCTCTCACAATTGAAGTGTACTTATGATAAAAAATGACAGACCTCTACATGCTTTGTAAGTAGGAAAACCTGCAAAATCGCCAGTGTATCAAATACTTGTTCTCCCCACTGTATAAAGCTATGATGGTACAATTTTATTAATGCCAAAAGATAATTTGGTCGTTTGACGTGGTGGGATCTTTTTGTGTAGGTAAAATGTATTTAGCAAGAAATGCGCAAATATTGATCTAATAACCATCATATTAAATAAACTTGGAGTCACAATGATACTGTGTGTGTGGTCCTGCCACTATGACTACTATGAAACCATGCAGTTTATTAGACTACAGATGAGTTATGATGAACTTCACAGTGTGGTGAAAGTAAATGGTGGTTCTGAGCAATTAGTGCTTTTTGAGGTAGGTTTTGGGTTTGATTATTAAAACATAACGGTTTTCGATTTAGGTTTCCATGATTTTTAATTGACATTCACTATGCATTATGTGGGTTGAATGATGTAACATAGAATAAAACAATTAATTAAAGTCCCATGATGGTAGTGCCTGCCAATTACTGCTTATCACTTATTAACCATCATTTATTCAAATATTTCACTTGTGTATATTACATTTGTTTTATTTGATGACTATTATTTCATTCCAAGTCACCATCTCATCTCTATAGAGCTGCTGTCTGTACTGTCTGACAAAACCACTATTTTGTAGTTCTTCAAAGTCAAAAATGCATACTTTTATGACTGCTGAATACCAACTATCGATCACTTTTAGATCATGTATTTTCAGATAGAGATACCGTGCAAAGCAATAGCTGCTCTCTACATCCCCACGTGATGGCGCATTCTTCTGCCTCTTCTGTAAAAGAAACACAGACCGGACAAGTAGCTGCACAATGAATTGTGTTTATTGTAGTTAATTGCCATGTTTTATGCGATAAACTATGATGAATATTGGCCCTGTTGGAAACTAAAACTCCCTACCACATCGCACAGGTCAGACTGGATCTGATTTATCTCTACAGAAACTGCAATGTGTGCATTGAGCTCACAGTAAAACCCTCGAACAACATGGTATTCAAGTAATTGAACCGACATTGGTCAATTAGTTGAGGTTGTTTAAAAAAACAAAATATTGTCGTTTAAAAACGGAAAAATAACCTACATTTAATTGCTCAGCACTAGTGCATGGTTATCTTGATGCTCCTATCCAATAAATATCGAAGGTCTTATTTAAGTGACAATGTGATCGATGCTTGACCTGCTATTTGACAAATCAAAATATTCTCGCTCTTATCCATAATAATCTCATCATGTAGACTAGCCTACCTGCACAACCTACCTATACTCTGTCTGCGAGCTGTTGGCTAGAGCGCATGTGCCAGTACCAGAGTAGGCACATTTGCTATTTTACGCAACACAGTTGAAAATGCAATAGAATGAAATTCATGAAAACCTAAGCGAAAATGTACATTTTGTGTGCACAATATCATCACGCAGTGATTTCTATCACACCACTGGTGGAAAAATGCACATTTGTTTCTTTATCCAGATTCTAGAATATTTGCATGAAATGGATGGAAACCTAGCTAGTGACAGTCATTATTGAAGTTGTTTGTGGTAATGTCAAAATTAGGGGTGTTGTCAAAGTCATCAGCGATGGATAATTTCTAACCAATCAGACTATCAAAGCCAATAACGAATTTTAAAAACAGTGCTTTACCCACATGTGTTCAGGCCCAATTGATCGGTTTCTGGGACCAATCAGAGCGGTTAGAATGTGATTTGTGTTCTAGAAATTGTCGGGTGGTACTCAGATCCAGACTGTCGTCACTAGTTATCACAAAGTCATAAACCCTATTTCTAAAATGTCTTTCAAATCTAAGTCTGACCAAAACAGATAGTTTTTCCTGAATCTTTACGATACAGCTGCAGCTGTACATAGTCCATCGGTAAATAGCCCACCCAATTTACCTACCTCATCCCCATACTGTTTTTATTTATTTACTTTTCTGCTCTTTTGCACACCTGTACATGACCATCTGATCATTTATCACTCCAGTGTTAATCTGCTAAATTGTATTTATTCGCCTGCCTCCTCATGCCTTTTGCGCACAATGTATATAGACTCTTTTTTTGTGTGTGTGTTTTTTTCTTATTTTTTTCTACTGTGTTATTGACTTGTTTATTGTTTACTCCATGTGTAACTCTGTATTGTTGTCTGTTCACACTGCTATGATTTATCTTGGCCAGGTCGCAGTTGTAAATGAGAACTTGTTCTAGCCTACCTGGTTAAATAAAGGTGAAATAAAAAAAATATAACCAATTTTGACTTCGTGGCTGTGGTAACTAGTGACAACCGATCCAGACTCATTGCAGATACATAAATGAACGTCCTTGGGCATAGCGTTTGGCCGGAGCAAGGGGTTTGGGTAGACAGGCAACCTAGCACAACAGTACACAACAACATGTAGCTTACATTAAGCTCACTAATGTCTTCTTACATGTTTATTTTATGCTGCAGTGAACCTGAAGACAGGGGCGAAAATCTGATATCAACTTTGGAGGGGACAATTACATGAACATTTCTCAAGAGCAATTCCTGAGGGGGACACCAAAAGTAGTGCTGTAACACATAGCCTACGTTGTAATATGTTAAATGTATATTGAGGAACCATAATTACTACTACTGGATAATTGGTAGGTACAGTAGTTAAATGAAGGGTTGTCCCAACTTGTTAAAATGTTTAAATCATTATAATACTGCTAATACAGACAAAATTCTGATCAGCACCTCAACTTGGTCAACCAACCCTTGCACCTCCACTGGAAGCCTCCTGAGGACCTCTGCTGCCTCTCAACTGCTGCTACAGGGGTATTTGTTGTGAAAGAGAGGCAACTGCACTGAAAGAGAATCTATGTTCAGCTCAGGGTACTGATCTAGAGATTCATCCAACTCCCCCGTGAGAAGCACTCTTTCCAACTTTTACAGAATGTTTAGACTGTCCTGGTCAAAACAGTCGCCAAACTGAACCTCCACACCATCCAACACTTTAAAAAATTCTGCCCTATAGTGATCCACTGCTTTGCCAGCAAATTGTTTTGAGTGTGTCTCAATGGATTCAATCAATGTTGTTGCTTTCTCATACAGTGCAAGGTAGCTTTCGTCATTTCTTTACCCCATGCACTGGATAACTGGACACTGATTGGATTTAGCTTGTGTGCTGTTACAGTTACACAGTGGCGGTGGGTTTGGCAGTTTTGATGTGCTGTGAATTTTACAATGGCTTTTCTCCAGTTCCTAAATCCTGCACTAATGAAGGCAGCATCGGCTCTTTGGCCAAAAGATGGCTGGCTTGAAAACCCTTGGCTACAGTGAAAACACAACACTCCTTTTACTGATGGATTATAATGGAGCCAGGGGAAATCGCCAAACCATCTCTCTTGAAACGTCAACACTCTGTTGGCAAGAGTTTGCGGTTCTATAAATTGTGGGTGTGGCTAATATGGTTTTGTGCCATCACTGAGGTAACTGGACAATGTTGTGCCACTGTCCCCTATACTGGTGCTGCTGGCAACAAGGTTGACACCTGGTCCTGCCGTGGCTGTGACACTGTCCCCTATACTGGTGCTGCTGGCAACAAGGTTGACACCTGGTCCTGCCGTGGCTGTGACACTGTCCCCTATACTGGTGCTGCTGGCAACAAGGTTGACACCTGGTCCTGCCGTGGCTGTGCCACTGTCCCCTAAACTAGTGCTGCTGGCAACAAGGTTGACACCTGGTCCTGCCGTGGCTGTGACACTGTCCCCTATACTGGTGCTGCTGGCAACAAGGTTGACACCTGGTCCTGCCGTGGCTGTGCCACTGTCCCCTATACTGGTGCTGCTGGCAACAAGGTTGACACCTGGTCCTGCCGTGGCTGTGACACTGTCCCCTACACTGGTGCTGCTGGCAACAAGGTTGACACCTGGTCCTGCCGTGGCTGTGCCACTGTCCCCTATACTGGTGCTGCTGGCAACAAGGTTGACACCTGGTCCTGCCGTGGCTGTGACACTGTCCCCTACACTGGTGCTGCTGGCAACAAGGTTGCCACCTGGTCCTGCCGTGGCTGTGACATTGTCCCCTATATTGGTGCTGCTGGCAACAAGGTTGCCACCTGGTCCTGCCGTGGCTGTGACACTGTCCCCTACACTGGTGTTGCTGGCAACAAGGTTGACACCTGGTCCTGCCGTGGCTGTGACACTGTCCTCTGAAGTCTCTCCTTGTCTCTTTCCCTTTCACCACCCTCACTGCCTCACAGTCTGTCTCTAGAAAAGAAATAAGGTGTTTGCCGTACTCCTAACTACCGGTACCCAAAACTACACAATTAATCACAACAGCAATACCATTGCCTTAAACAAATCTTAGTTCAGTCACCAGTTTAAGTTGAGAGTGGGGGTATCCATGGCATTTTCCAATTATGCCCCTATATTACAAGTCAAAAAAATGTAGAACCTTTCATAATGTTGCCAAACAAAGACTCAACAAACTTATCTGAGACTCCCTGTCTCTGCCAGTCTGTCCCTGCCCATCTGTCCCCAGCTCTGCTGTCTGTGTTCCCCCTGTCCCCAGCTCTGCTGTCTGTGTGCCCCCTGTTGCCTGATCTGCCAGTCTGTCCCTGTCCATCTGTCCCCAGCTCTGCTGTCTGTGTGCCCTCTGTCCCCAGCTCTGCTGTCTGTGTGCCCCCTGTTGCCTGATCTGCCTAATGACATCAGTGTGAAACGTTTCCATTAGCATTTCACTTCTTTCTGATGAACATTTTATCAACTAGTCTTAGGCTACTAGGGTTCTTGCTTTGCGTTTTGGTGTACTGAAAAATACTCTGATGTCTGTCTTTTGACTTTTTTCTTACATTCTTCTCCCTGGCAGGCTGGCTATCTGCACAAACACACACACAGTGTGTAGGTTATTTACAGTAGGAGATGGGCTTCTATCATCTTATCTTCTATCATTCTATATGGGCTTCCATCTAAAAGGTATCTAGCAAATGTGAAACGGATTGCAGTGACGAGAGTTGACAGCTATGAGTTCACTATTTACACAACATATGCTGCAACCTTTTGTCATTTTAATATAGTTTGTTTCATATTGGCTGGCTTCCAACAATAGCTGAATTTGCAAAGCTAGCGAGCACCAATTCCGTTTCTGTGGTGTTTCCTATAATCTTTGCTATTGTCAGTTTACTCCAAGATCAGCACACATGCTTCAAAGTCCCATAGCGACGATTTAGTTTTTGCAACGAGACCATTAAAGATATTTAAGACAATGGTAGAAGAGAGTGTAGTTCTGTTCAGTTGGGAGTTCAGTTTATCGCTAACCTTATCACATGGACTTTGAAGCACTACAACTGCATGCTGATCTTGGAATAAACTGACGATAGCAAAGATTGCATCTTCGACGACGCCACATAAATGGAATAGATACAAGCTAGCTTAATAGTTAATGTTTGCCCGCTAGCTCTGAAAATTCAGCTAGTGTGTGAGTAAACCCTGCCAACATATTTTTTTAATAAAAAAAACATTGCTATGGCGCGATTGACTGGATTAACCTCACGTCAGTTACGTGCCTTTCAGAAAGTAGATACTAATATCTGTTGGAAAAAAGGTTGGATGTTGCCACACACATACCTACCTAATTGTTAACAAAATTAAGGAAGTTTGCTTTAAAATTACCACTATATGAAGAAGTTTAAGGAAAACATCAACTCAAATTGCTCCTTTTGTAATGACCACCCAGAAACGGTTTTGCATATTTTTTGGCATTGTATGCATGTAAGAAAACTGTGGCAAGACATCAGTAGGTTTATAATTTAACACATTTATGAAGATTTTACACTATTGTGGAGAGATATACTGTTTGGATTCTTTACATACAATAGAAATAGGCGGAAATAAGCGGAAACATTTTTATGTAATTAATTTCATTATTCTTTTGGCCAAATTTCATATACACCAATTTAAATTTACAAACAGAAAACCACATTTTCGTACCCTACAAAAAGAAATCGAACTGTATTTTAAGAAGATTAAATGCTCTACTAACAAAAAAGCTGTTAGAATTGTAAGTATATGCATGTCCTTGTGTAATTGTAATATGATATTGTACCCCCTAGCTCGATTGTCCATTGTTTGTAATCTATGTATGCTTGTGTTCCCTCGTGAGCTTTATGTATCGATTTGTTGGAACCCTCTATTACCTGCTAGATAAGGAACAGGCAGTGGATCAAACCATTGTGAGGCAAAGGGCGGGGGGTCGCAATCTTTTGAAATCCTTTAATCTTTTAAAAACACGCTATTAAGTGTCTATAATCAGTGCAAGTGCTTTCATTGCCTATTATTCATATTATTGAAATTACATAGTTATGTTTACAGTGATATATTTGGAGAGACAAATCATATTTTTCCCAGGATGGGAGGTCGTGTCCCCCCCCCCCACCGCCCCTGGGATTTCCGCCTATGCCTGAAGAGTCATCCCAGCTCAGGCACGCTGGAAGATAACATACCCAATGGATCCAGAGAGGTACAGCCCGCGGTGGCAGTAAGGATAAGCAAGTGGGGATTCGGAGGAGTACCCTCTGATATGAGCTACATCATGGATCCATTGTCCAGGGACTGTAACAAAAGCTCATTGAAGGGTAGCAGTGCTCCCTTCTCCCCAGACACAGATGGGGACGTTGACGGAGATCCTGTGCAGCCCAGTGTGGAGGACCTGGAACTCGCTCGTAAGAAGAAGGAGCTGGAGGTCATAGAGGAGAAGAAGCTCGCAAGAAAGCTGTTCTTGCTACACGAGAGCTTGAACACGGAGCTAAGGACACGCCTAAAAAACAGACTGCATCCACAACAGTGAAGGGCATGTCTAAACAGACCAATATGGACAATACAATATTCAAAACATACAACAATGTCGCCGACAGGTCGTCACGCGTATGCCTACCTCTTAAACGGAGGGTGCTGGACATTCTAAGTAAGTTCAGAAGAACACCGGTACGGTACCTACTGCGTAAGGTAACCTATTAGTTCTGTATTTATTAATTAGGGTTGGGGTCAATTCTGAATTTAGTTGCTAATTGGTCTCACATTTCCATAAAATGTTGTGATTTGAATTGGCCACACTCCACATGAAGCAGAATTTAATTAGAATTTAAGGGATAGATTTGGGTCAAATTCCCTTTACTTTGTGGCCTGGAGATATGTAAATATTATTTTGTAGGTTGTCTCCCTTACACACTGAACAAAAATATAAATGCAACATGTAAAGTGTTGGTTTCATGAGCTGAAATAAAAGATCCCAGAAATATTCTATATATATATATATATATATATATATATTACTTCCCTTTTAGTGAGCATTTCCCTTTTGCCAAGATAATCCATTAATCTGACAGGTGTGGCATATCAAGAATCTGATTAAACAGCGTGATCATTACACAGGTGCACCTTGTGCTGGGGACAAAGGCCACTCTAAAATGTGAAGTTTTGTTACATAACACAATGCCACAGATGTCTCATGTTTTGAGGGAGCTTGCAATTGGCATTCTGAATGCAGGAATGTCCACTAGAGCTGTTGCCAGAGAATTGTATTTTTTATTTCTCCAGCAAGAGCGACATCAATGATGTAAACAGAGAAGAGAGTCGGCCCAAGAATTGAACCCTGTGGCACCCCCATAGAGACTGCCAGAGGCCCGGACAACAGACCCTCCGATTTGACAGACTGAACTCTATCAGAGAAGTTTGACCGCTGACCCATTACAGATGCAGGCAATGAGGCAGTGATCGCTGAGCTCTTGGTTGAAAACAGCAGAGGTGTATTTAGAGGGCAAGTTGGTTAGGATGATATCTATGAGGGTGCCCGTGTTTACGGCTTTGGGGTGGTACCTGGTAGGTTCATTAATAATTTGTGTGAGATTGAGGGCATCAAGCTTAGATTGTAGGATGGCTGGGGTGTTAAGCATGTTCCAGTTTAGTTCGCCTAGCAGCACGAGCTCTGAAGATGGATGGGGGGCAATCAGTTCACATATGGTGTCCAGAGCACAGCTGGGGGCAGAGGGCGGTCTATAGCAGGCGGCAACGGTGAGAGACTTGTTTTTAGAGGTGGATTTTTAAAAGTAGTTCAAATTGTTTGGGTACAGACCTGGGTAGTAGGACAGAACTCTGCAGGCTATCTTTGCAGTAGATTGCAACACCGCCCCCTTTGATATTAACTAGGGAAATTGTATCACTTCTCTTGCGTTCATTGCACGTAGAGTCAGGGTATATGCAACAGTTTGGACCGCCTGGCAAACTAATATGCCAGAATTTTTGATAATTATGACATAAAATTGAAGGTTGTGCAATGTAACAGGAATATTTAGACTAATGGATGCCGCCCGTTCGATAAAATACAGAACGGTTCCGTATTTCACTGAAATAATAAACGTTTTGTTTTCGAACTGATAGTTTCCAGATTTTACCATATTAATGACCAACGGCTGTATTTCTGTGTTTATTATATTATAATTAAGTCTATGATTTGACAAAGCAGTCTGACTTAGCGGTGGTAGGCGGCAGCAGGCTTGTATGCATTCATTCAAACTTTACTGTGTTTGCCAGCAGCTCTTAGCAATGCTTGCTTCACAGCGCTGTTTATGACTTCAAGCCCCCCCCCCCCCCCCCCCCCATACTTATGTCATGCAATAAAATGCAAATTAATTACTTAAAAATCATACAATGTGATTTTCAGGATTTTGTTTTAGATTCCTTCTCTCACAATTGAAGTGTACTTATGATAAAAAATGACAGACCTCTACATGCTTTGTAAGTAGGAAAACCTGCAAAATCGCCAGTGTATCAAATACTTGTTCTCCCCACTGTATAAAGCTATGATGGTACAATTTTATTAATGCCAAAAGATAATTTGGTCGTTTGACGTGGTGGGATCTTTTTGTGTAGGTAAAATGTATTTAGCAAGAAATGCGCAAATATTGATCTAATAACCATCATATTAAATAAACTTGGAGTCACAATGATACTGTGTGTGTGGTCCTGCCACTATGACTACTATGAAACCATGCAGTTTATTAGACTACAGATGAGTTATGATGAACTTCACAGTGTGGTGAAAGTAAATGGTGGTTCTGAGCAATTAGTGCTTTTTGAGGTAGGTTTTGGGTTTGATTATTAAAACATAACGGTTTTCGATTTAGGTTTCCATGATTTTTAATTGACATTCACTATGCATTATGTGGGTTGAATGATGTAACATAGAATAAAACAATTAATTAAAGTCCCATGATGGTAGTGCCTGCCAATTACTGCTTATCACTTATTAACCATCATTTATTCAAATATTTCACTTGTGTATATTACATTTGTTTTATTTGATGACTATTATTTCATTCCAAGTCACCATCTCATCTCTATAGAGCTGCTGTCTGTACTGTCTGACAAAACCACTATTTTGTAGTTCTTCAAAGTCAAAAATGCATACTTTTATGACTGCTGAATACCAACTATCGATCACTTTTAGATCATGTATTTTCAGATAGAGATACCGTGCAAAGCAATAGCTGCTCTCTACATCCCCACGTGATGGCGCATTCTTCTGCCTCTTCTGTAAAAGAAACACAGACCGGACAAGTAGCTGCACAATGAATTGTGTTTATTGTAGTTAATTGCCATGTTTTATGCGATAAACTATGATGAATATTGGCCCTGTTGGAAACTAAAACTCCCTACCACATCGCACAGGTCAGACTGGATCTGATTTATCTCTACAGAAACTGCAATGTGTGCATTGAGCTCACAGTAAAACCCTCGAACAACATGGTATTCAAGTAATTGAACCGACATTGGTCAATTAGTTGAGGTTGTTTAAAAAAACAAAATATTGTCGTTTAAAAACGGAAAAATAACCTACATTTAATTGCTCAGCACTAGTGCATGGTTATCTTGATGCTCCTATCCAATAAATATCGAAGGTCTTATTTAAGTGACAATGTGATCGATGCTTGACCTGCTATTTGACAAATCAAAATATTCTCGCTCTTATCCATAATAATCTCATCATGTAGACTAGCCTACCTGCACAACCTACCTATACTCTGTCTGCGAGCTGTTGGCTAGAGCGCATGTGCCAGTACCAGAGTAGGCACATTTGCTATTTTACGCAACACAGTTGAAAATGCAATAGAATGAAATTCATGAAAACCTAAGCGAAAATGTACATTTTGTGTGCACAATATCATCACGCAGTGATTTCTATCACACCACTGGTGGAAAAATGCACATTTGTTTCTTTATCCAGATTCTAGAATATTTGCATGAAATGGATGGAAACCTAGCTAGTGACAGTCATTATTGAAGTTGTTTGTGGTAATGTCAAAATTAGGGGTGTTGTCAAAGTCATCAGCGATGGATAATTTCTAACCAATCAGACTATCAAAGCCAATAACGAATTTTAAAAACAGTGCTTTACCCACATGTGTTCAGGCCCAATTGATCGGTTTCTGGGACCAATCAGAGCGGTTAGAATGTGATTTGTGTTCTAGAAATTGTCGGGTGGTACTCAGATCCAGACTGTCGTCACTAGTTATCACAAAGTCATAAACCCTATTTCTAAAATGTCTTTCAAATCTAAGTCTGACCAAAACAGATAGTTTTTCCTGAATCTTTACGATACAGCTGCAGCTGTACATAGTCCATCGGTAAATAGCCCACCCAATTTACCTACCTCATCCCCATACTGTTTTTATTTATTTACTTTTCTGCTCTTTTGCACACCTGTACATGACCATCTGATCATTTATCACTCCAGTGTTAATCTGCTAAATTGTATTTATTCGCCTGCCTCCTCATGCCTTTTGCGCACAATGTATATAGACTCTTTTTTTGTGTGTGTGTTTTTTTCTTATTTTTTTCTACTGTGTTATTGACTTGTTTATTGTTTACTCCATGTGTAACTCTGTATTGTTGTCTGTTCACACTGCTATGATTTATCTTGGCCAGGTCGCAGTTGTAAATGAGAACTTGTTCTAGCCTACCTGGTTAAATAAAGGTGAAATAAAAAAAATATAACCAATTTTGACTTCGTGGCTGTGGTAACTAGTGACAACCGATCCAGACTCATTGCAGATACATAAATGAACGTCCTTGGGCATAGCGTTTGGCCGGAGCAAGGGGTTTGGGTAGACAGGCAACCTAGCACAACAGTACACAACAACATGTAGCTTACATTAAGCTCACCAATGTCTTCTTACATGTTTATTTTATGCTGCAGTGAACCTGAAGACAGGGGCGAAAATCTGATATCAACTTTGGAGGGGACAATTACATGAACATTTCTCAAGAGCAATTCCTGAGGGGGACACCAAAAGTAGTGCTGTAACACATAGCCTACGTTGTAATATGTTAAATGTATATTGAGGAACCATAATTACTACTACTGGATAATTGGTAGGTACAGTAGTTAAATGAAGGGTTGTCCCAACTTGTTAAAATGTTTAAATCATTATAATACTGCTAATACAGACAAAATTCTGATCAGCACCTCAACTTGGTCAACCAACCCTTGCACCTCCACTGGAAGCCTCCTGAGGACCTCTGCTGCCTCTCAACTGCTGCTACAGGGGTATTTGTTGTGAAAGAGAGGCAACTGCACTGAAAGAGAATCTATGTTCAGCTCAGGGTACTGATCTAGAGATTCATCCAACTCCCCCGTGAGAAGCACTCTTTCCAACTTTTACAGAATGTTTAGACTGTCCTGGTCAAAACAGTCGCCAAACTGAACCTCCACACCATCCAACACTTTAAAAAATTCTGCCCTATAGTGATCCACTGCTTTGCCAGCAAATTGTTTTGAGTGTGTCTCAATGGATTCAATCAATGTTGTTGCTTTCTCATACAGTGCAAGGTAGCTTTCGTCATTTCTTTACCCCATGCACTGGATAACTGGACACTGATTGGATTTAGCTTGTGTGCTGTTACAGTTACACAGTGGCGGTGGGTTTGGCAGTTTTGATGTGCTGTGAATTTTACAATGGCTTTTCTCCAGTTCCTAAATCCTGCACTAATGAAGGCAGCATCGGCTCTTTGGCCAAAAGATGGCTGGCTTGAAAACCCTTGGCTACAGTGAAAACACAACACTCCTTTTACTGATGGATTATAATGGAGCCAGGGGAAATCGCCAAACCATCTCTCTTGAAACGTCAACACTCTGTTGGCAAGAGTTTGCGGTTCTATAAATTGTGGGTGTGGCTAATATGGTTTTGTGCCATCACTGAGGTAACTGGACAATGTTGTGCCACTGTCCCCTATACTGGTGCTGCTGGCAACAAGGTTGACACCTGGTCCTGCCGTGGCTGTGACACTGTCCCCTATACTGGTGCTGCTGGCAACAAGGTTGACACCTGGTCCTGCCGTGGCTGTGACACTGTCCCCTATACTGGTGCTGCTGGCAACAAGGTTGACACCTGGTCCTGCCGTGGCTGTGCCACTGTCCCCTAAACTAGTGCTGCTGGCAACAAGGTTGACACCTGGTCCTGCCGTGGCTGTGACACTGTCCCCTATACTGGTGCTGCTGGCAACAAGGTTGACACCTGGTCCTGCCGTGGCTGTGCCACTGTCCCCTATACTGGTGCTGCTGGCAACAAGGTTGACACCTGGTCCTGCCGTGGCTGTGACACTGTCCCCTACACTGGTGCTGCTGGCAACAAGGTTGACACCTGGTCCTGCCGTGGCTGTGCCACTGTCCCCTATACTGGTGCTGCTGGCAACAAGGTTGACACCTGGTCCTGCCGTGGCTGTGACACTGTCCCCTACACTGGTGCTGCTGGCAACAAGGTTGCCACCTGGTCCTGCCGTGGCTGTGACATTGTCCCCTATATTGGTGCTGCTGGCAACAAGGTTGCCACCTGGTCCTGCCGTGGCTGTGACACTGTCCCCTACACTGGTGTTGCTGGCAACAAGGTTGACACCTGGTCCTGCCGTGGCTGTGACACTGTCCTCTGAAGTCTCTCCTTGTCTCTTTCCCTTTCACCACCCTCACTGCCTCACAGTCTGTCTCTAGAAAAGAAATAAGGTGTTTGCCGTACTCCTAACTACCGGTACCCAAAACTACACAATTAATCACAACAGCAATACCATTGCCTTAAACAAATCTTAGTTCAGTCACCAGTTTAAGTTGAGAGTGGGGGTATCCATGGCATTTTCCAATTATGCCCCTATATTACAAGTCAAAAAAATGTAGAACCTTTCATAATGTTGCCAAACAAAGACTCAACAAACTTATCTGAGACTCCCTGTCTCTGCCAGTCTGTCCCTGCCCATCTGTCCCCAGCTCTGCTGTCTGTGTTCCCCCTGTCCCCAGCTCTGCTGTCTGTGTGCCCCCTGTTGCCTGATCTGCCAGTCTGTCCCTGTCCATCTGTCCCCAGCTCTGCTGTCTGTGTGCCCTCTGTCCCCAGCTCTGCTGTCTGTGTGCCCCCTGTTGCCTGATCTGCCTAATGACATCAGTGTGAAACGTTTCCATTAGCATTTCACTTCTTTCTGATGAACATTTTATCAACTAGTCTTAGGCTACTAGGGTTCTTGCTTTGCGTTTTGGTGTACTGAAAAATACTCTGATGTCTGTCTTTTGACTTTTTTCTTACATTCTTCTCCCTGGCAGGCTGGCTATCTGCACAAACACACACACAGTGTGTAGGTTATTTACAGTAGGAGATGGGCTTCTATCATCTTATCTTCTATCATTCTATATGGGCTTCCATCTAAAAGGTATCTAGCAAATGTGAAACGGATTGCAGTGACGAGAGTTGACAGCTATGAGTTCACTATTTACACAACATATGCTGCAACCTTTTGTCATTTTAATATAGTTTGTTTCATATTGGCTGGCTTCCAACAATAGCTGAATTTGCAAAGCTAGCGAGCACCAATTCCGTTTCTGTGGTGTTTCCTATAATCTTTGCTATTGTCAGTTTACTCCAAGATCAGCACACATGCTTCAAAGTCCCATAGCGACGATTTAGTTTTTGCAACGAGACCATTAAAGATATTTAAGACAATGGTAGAAGAGAGTGTAGTTCTGTTCAGTTGGGAGTTCAGTTTATCGCTAACCTTATCACATGGACTTTGAAGCACTACAACTGCATGCTGATCTTGGAATAAACTGACGATAGCAAAGATTGCATCTTCGACGACGCCACATAAATGGAATAGATACAAGCTAGCTTAATAGTTAATGTTTGCCCGCTAGCTCTGAAAATTCAGCTAGTGTGTGAGTAAACCCTGCCAACATATTTTTTTAATAAAAAAAACATTGCTATGGCGCGATTGACTGGATTAACCTCACGTCAGTTACGTGCCTTTCAGAAAGTAGATACTAATATCTGTTGGAAAAAAGGTTGGATGTTGCCACACACATACCTACCTAATTGTTAACAAAATTAAGGAAGTTTGCTTTAAAATTACCACTATATGAAGAAGTTTAAGGAAAACATCAACTCAAATTGCTCCTTTTGTAATGACCACCCAGAAACGGTTTTGCATATTTTTTGGCATTGTATGCATGTAAGAAAACTGTGGCAAGACATCAGTAGGTTTATAATTTAACACATTTATGAAGATTTTACACTATTGTGGAGAGATATACTGTTTGGATTCTTTACATACAATAGAAATAGGCGGAAATAAGCGGAAACATTTTTATGTAATTAATTTCATTATTCTTTTGGCCAAATTTCATATACACCAATTTAAATTTACAAACAGAAAACCACATTTTCGTACCCTACAAAAAGAAATCGAACTGTATTTTAAGAAGATTAAATGCTCTACTAACAAAAAAGCTGTTAGAATTGTAAGTATATGCATGTCCTTGTGTAATTGTAATATGATATTGTACCCCCTAGCTCGATTGTCCATTGTTTGTAATCTATGTATGCTTGTGTTCCCTCGTGAGCTTTATGTATCGATTTGTTGGAACCCTCTATTACCTGCTAGATAAGGAACAGGCAGTGGATCAAACCATTGTGAGGCAAAGGGCGGGGGGTCGCAATCTTTTGAAATCCTTTAATCTTTTAAAAACACGCTATTAAGTGTCTATAATCAGTGCAAGTGCTTTCATTGCCTATTATTCATATTATTGAAATTACATAGTTATGTTTACAGTGATATATTTGGAGAGACAAATCATATTTTTCCCAGGATGGGAGGTCGTGTCCCCCCCCCCCCACCGCCCCTGGGATTTCCGCCTATGCCTGAAGAGTCATCCCAGCTCAGGCACGCTGGAAGATAACATACCCAATGGATCCAGAGAGGTACAGCCCGCGGTGGCAGTAAGGATAAGCAAGTGGGGATTCGGAGGAGTACCCTCTGATATGAGCTACATCATGGATCCATTGTCCAGGGACTGTAACAAAAGCTCATTGAAGGGTAGCAGTGCTCCCTTCTCCCCAGACACAGATGGGGACGTTGACGGAGATCCTGTGCAGCCCAGTGTGGAGGACCTGGAACTCGCTCGTAAGAAGAAGGAGCTGGAGGTCATAGAGGAGAAGAAGCTCGCAAGAAAGCTGTTCTTGCTACACGAGAGCTTGAACACGGAGCTAAGGACACGCCTAAAAAACAGACTGCATCCACAACAGTGAAGGGCATGTCTAAACAGACCAATATGGACAATACAATATTCAAAACATACAACAATGTCGCCGACAGGTCGTCACGCGTATGCCTACCTCTTAAACGGAGGGTGCTGGACATTCTAAGTAAGTTCAGAAGAACACCGGTACGGTACCTACTGCGTAAGGTAACCTATTAGTTCTGTATTTATTAATTAGGGTTGGGGTCAATTCTGAATTTAGTTGCTAATTGGTCTCACATTTCCATAAAATGTTGTGATTTGAATTGGCCACACTCCACATGAAGCAGAATTTAATTAGAATTTAAGGGATAGATTTGGGTCAAATTCCCTTTACTTTGTGGCCTGGAGATATGTAAATATTATTTTGTAGGTTGTCTCCCTTACACACTGAACAAAAATATAAATGCAACATGTAAAGTGTTGGTTTCATGAGCTGAAATAAAAGATCCCAGAAATATTCTATATATATATATATATATATATATATATATATTACTTCCCTTTTAGTGAGCATTTCCCTTTTGCCAAGATAATCCATTAATCTGACAGGTGTGGCATATCAAGAATCTGATTAAACAGCGTGATCATTACACAGGTGCACCTTGTGCTGGGGACAAAGGCCACTCTAAAATGTGAAGTTTTGTTACATAACACAATGCCACAGATGTCTCATGTTTTGAGGGAGCTTGCAATTGGCATTCTGAATGCAGGAATGTCCACTAGAGCTGTTGCCAGAGAATTGTATTTTTTATTTCTCCACCATAAGCCTCCTCCAATGTCATTTTAGAGAATTTGTCAGTACATCCAACCGGCCTCAACCGCAGACGATGTGTATGGCATTGTGTGGGCTAGCGGTTTGCTGATGTCAACGTTGTGAACAGAGTGCCACATGGTGGCGGTTTGGTTATGGTATTGGCAGGCATAAGCTACGGACAACGAACACAATTGCATTTTAATTATGACAATTTGATAGCACAGAGATATTGTGACGAAATCCTGAGGCCCATTGTCGTGCCATTCATCCGTCACCATCACCCCTTGTTTCAGCATGATAATGCACAGCCCCATGTCGCAAGGGTCTGTACACAATTCCTGGAACCTGAAAATGTCCTAGTTCTTCCATGGCCTGCATACACACCAGACATGTTACCCATTGAGCATGTTTGGGATGCTCTGGATCGACGTATAGGACAACGTGTTCCAGTTCCCGCCAATATCCAGGAACTTTGCACAGCGATTGAAGAGGAGTGGGACAACATATCACAGGCCACAATCAACACCCTGATCAACTCTATGCAAAGGAGATGTGTCGCGCTGCATGAGACAAATGGTGGTCACACCAGATACTGACTGGTTATCTGATTCATGCCTCTACCTTTTCTAAAGGTATGTGTGACCAACAGATGCATATCTGTATTCCCAGTCATGTGAAATCCATAGATGAGTGCATAATGAATTTATTTCAATTGACTGATTTCCTTATATGAACTGTTACTCTGTAAAATCTTTGTTTTTGTTCAGTATAACTCGCTATACATGTTATTAAATGTAATGATAGAAAAACATACATTTCTCAATTTCATGACAAAAATACAAACAAAATACTGTTTGACATCATTGAGTTATAATCAAACTAACATTTAAAATTGTATCTGTAATCTTTAGCAAGAGGTGGCAGGTAATTTTGGCAAAGTATTTGTCAATGGGTCGAGACTCATATTCATATCTCGGTTGAATTTCTTCGATTTGAATTAAATTCTACTTCCTTTATTTCAAATTCTGCTTCCTGTGGGGTGTGACCAATTCAAATTTCAATTCATGTGTCGAATATAATTTTAATTCTGAATTGACTTTAACCCTGTTATGAATAGATATTTCCTGATAGATCAAAAATAAGTTGCTGCTTGATAGTAAATAGTTCCAAAAAATGCATTTGTGCAAAAACACTTCCAGAGAATTAATCAAGGTGTGTAGTGGAAGAAAGTCAAAAGCCTTTATTGTTTACGGCTTATGCATAGCGAGAATGGCAAAAACCCGCACCATCAGGGTGACCACCAGATCTTTCTTGATGTTTGGATTCTGATGTTTCTACTACATGGACTTAGCAGAAGAAAAACCTGGTTCTTACATGAACTATTAAGAGTCTAAGAGGTAAATAAAAACTGACCTTGGATCACTATCCAGGGGCAACCTCATTACACATACTAAAATGGTGCTTTTAGTATGTGGTCCTTTTGTAGCACAGTTGGTAGAGCATGGCTCTTGTAACGCCAGGGTAGAGGGTTCGATTCCCGGGACCACCCATACGTAGAATGTATGCATAAGTCGTTTTGGATAAAAGCGTCCGCTAAATGGCATATATTATTCTAAAATATTGTCTATTTTCCTCCAGGATACCCCTGCCGAGCTGAAGAAACAAAACAAGAAGCGAGCATTGGAGCTGATGATTAGAGCTCCCCTAGAAAATGAAGAGGCCCGTCCTCTGAGACTGAGGGTTTTAATGAACCAGCGACGCTATCCCGACAATGAGGAGGTATGTAGCCATAACAAAACAGAGGTCGGTAAAAGTATCATAAGAATGAAGTCAAGAAAACCATGGCCCCCGATTTATACAATCGATTTCTGCGATTGACACCCATCCCACATACGCTAGATATTAAGTGTCTACCTACTTGTACACGTCATCTTTTTGTGTGTTCTTATAGGCCTACAGTGTTGTCTCGAATGTCATGGCTATATTCGCGTCATCTCCGTCGACCACCTGCATGAAAATGTTGTTATCCTTTCAGATGCATCAATTGCTACCTATCACACTAACAGTCATTGAGATGGACTTGTAGCATAGCAAGTCAGATAACAGCCAATCATTGCTGAATGAGTAATTATGAGTAAAATGCAGTTGACAGGATGCAACCAAATACTGTGCCCTCCGTAATTATTTGGGGACAGTGAAGCATTTTATCTTATTTTGTCTTTACTCCACAGGTTTGGATTTGAAATCAAATAATGTCTGTGGGGTTAAAGTGCAGACTGTCAGCTTTAATTTGAGGGTATTTTTTTTATCCACATTGAGTGAACCATTTAGAAATTACTGCACTTTCTATACATAGTCCCCCATTTTAGGGGACCAAAAGTATTGGGACAAATTCACTTATGTGTAAAGTAGTAAAAAGTGAAGTATTTGGTCCCATATTCACAGCACACAATGACCACATCAAGCTTTGTTGGATGCATTTGCTGTTTGATTTGGTTGTGTTTCAGATGACTTTGTGCCCAATAGAAATGAATGGTAAATAATGTATAGTCATTTTGGAGTCACTTTTATTGCAAACAAGAATAGAGTATGTTTCTAAAAACGTCTCCATTAATGTGGATGCTACCATGATTACAGGCGCTATGTCGGAAAGTGCTGTCATTTCTAAACGGTTCACCCGATTTTATAGATGAAAATATCATCAATTTAAATCTGACAGTCTGCACTTCAACTTCATAGTCAGTGTTTGATTTAAAATCCAAACTTCTGGAATATCGAGCCAAAAGAAGAAGAAAAATGTATTTACTGTCCCAACAATTATGGAGGGCACTGTACATCTATCGTGACATTCAGATAAGTATACCAAGCCCATGATAACACATAGGTAGTGTGAAATGCGCTCACAAGTGATACGTAAATGAAGGATACGTTTGATGGGCCATCTTGATGATGCAAGCAGATCATACACATGTTTGTTTGTAGCTGAAGTGGATAGATATTCATTGATATTTCCTCGTGTCTCCTGTTAGGTGGTCCCTGATGATGAACCGCATAATCCAACCATTCAGAGGCCACTTAATTCACTCAGGACACAGGAGCAAGATAAAGCAGCCACAGGCTTCCAGCGCTTCCTCAATGTCCTCAATGAAGGGGTTGACCTCAACAAGCTCTCAAAGATTGTCAACGACGAAAATGGGTTACTCATTGTGGGCGAAGAGCTACCACAAGTTTGGCCGACTCTGCCCGAGGGTCATGTTGACTCCAGCAGTAGATCCAAGTCTTCTCTAGTTGAGGAGAAGACGAAGGTGAGGCTTGAGGATGAGCAGCGGCACGAGCAGATGCAGACCCTGCTGGAGATGGTTGGGCTGGACTTGGGGGTTGAGGAGTTGGGTCAGCTGACAGACAGGACCAATGACAGGCTGTATGGGAAGATGGGAGACTTGAAAAGGAAGGAGTTCGAGAATGAGAAGGGGAAAAGAGAAAAAGGAAAGCGAGCCTTCATTTAAACATCTCAGTACTTCCTCATTACCATCAGACAGCACCAGCCCCCTTCTAAACCAGCACTCAAACATGACCGTTGAATACAGCAGCTCTAGTAACAGGGTATGGGACATAGAGAGACACCGGGACAGATCTGAGAGGGACTGCCACCGACACTCTGGTACCAGAGACAAGGAAAGAGGGAGGGAGGAGGATATAGTCAGAGAAATGGACAGATCTGAAAGAGAGGGAGATGGGCACAGACACTCTAGTACCGGAGAGAGAGACAAGGACATACCGGTAGTCAGAGAAACTAAGAGATCAGAAAGAAATGGAGAGAAAGACAGTGACAGATCTGAGAGAGTCAGAGACCCAGAGAGAGGCTGGGACGGAGGCCGAGCGAGAGGCTGGGACGGAGGCCGAGCGAGAGAGACAGATCTGACAGACACAGGGACAGATCTGACAGACACGGGGACAGATCTGACAGACACGGGGACAGATCTGAGAGGCACAGAGACTCTGAGATCGACGGGGACGGAGGCCGAGAGAGAAACAGCGACGGATCTGAGAGAGAACGGGTCAGATACAGATCTGAGAGGCACAGGGACAGAGCGAGGTGCCTGCAAAGGGACAGGGACAAACATTCTAGGACCAGAGACTGGGACAGTGAGAGCGACTGGAACAGCCTCTCTATTACTAGAGACTGGGACATGGAGAGATCTGAGAGGGATTGGAATGGGGATGAGTCCAGGGAAAGCTCCATTGAGCTCTACTCATACTCCATGGACCCTATATACCCTGTTTCTCATGCATCTATGATGGCATCCTGCTCCCCCACCCAGTACTCTCAGTATATGGCATACCACAGCAGCCCCTACACCATTGCCTTCCCTCCAGGGTGGGGTTATCCTCATGGTACTATGCCCCCTGGTACCATGCTTCCTGTTACAATGCCACCTGGAATCATGCCTGCTGGTGCCATTTCGCCTGGTAATAAGCCCCTCCTACCTAACCCCCCTGGGGATCCACCCTACCCCAGCGCCCCCCCATATTACTCTAATGGAACCACAGCCTTAAACCAGACATACGTATACTCCCAGCCTGCTAGCAACCTCCAGCTCACATCTGCCCAGCCTGCTACTAGCAACCTCCAGCTCATATCTACCCAGCCTGCTACTAGCAACCTCCAGCTCTCATCTACCCAGGCTGCCAACACTGCAGCAGTCTTGCCTCTCCTATGTAACCCCCCCCCCCATTTGTCACAAGAAACATGCTCCCTGGTATACAGAAAAAAAAAACATGCCCTGAAGCAAGTTTGTAGACAAATGGAACGGAAATGGCGCTCCACCAAATTGGAAGTCTTCCGACTAGCTTGGAAAGACCGTAAAGCCCAATATCGAAAAGCCCTCACTGCTGCTCGATCAGCCTACTTTTCCAACCAGACTGAGGTGGATAAAAACAATCGAAAATGTATTTTTGATACTGTCGAAAAGATAACTAAAAAGCAGCATTCCCCATGTGAGGATGGCCTTCACTTCACCTAAGCAGTTACATCCTGCCTGGTTAGCCCTGTCTGGGGGTATCATCGGACTGGGCCACATTTGACATTTACTGATGGAAAAAAGGCTTTCAAAAGTAAATTCATTTGATTGATTGACCTTAAGTCAGAGATACAACATACATCCAACCTGCTAGCAACCACCATCTCACATATACCCAGCCCGCTAGCAACCACAAGGAAAAGAGACAGAAGCATGCAGAAGCCGTAGTGAAAGTGAAAAGAATAAACATGGAATGGAAGAGACAGAAACATGTGAAAGTGTCTTGTCAGATGGTGACAAAGTCCCCCTCTGAACCGGGATGAATGAAGAGAGCAAAGGGGGTAAACAATATATTCCTCCCAGGTATTTTCATTTAGAGTTATCACAATCATCTAAGGAAGCGTCTGTGTAAGAGGAAACGGCTTTTGAAGAGGAGGAATAAGGCTCCCCAGCACAAAATAAAGTGACTGCTTGCAGAAGCATCAGGGAAAGTGACCCCTCAGGTCACTGCAACGGATTTCCCCTTTGAAGAGGAGCCCAAGATCCAGAAGGAGTAGCAATGATAGATGGGGAGAAACTAAATGCTGACACAGAAGAAGTGGTTCTTCAGGAAGCTAGATTTGTCATGACACTAGCAAAAGGATTTGTTATAGTTTAACCTCATCCTTCAAAGCTTCATGTTGAAGCTATTTTCAGTGTAATGTTTTGCATTGTGTGTGGTATGGGTAGGGCCAGGAGTTTTTCTTGACTATGATATCTGCTCAGCAAACGCATTTTCTTGCCCGTTATAAACCAAATCTTAAGGCCGTGGAGTTTACTTGGTCTGGTCATGTGGTCAGGAAAAACTCCTGGCCCTGGGTATAGTACATGTGTATCAATGCAATGAAATGTTTGTAAGTTCTCATGCCTGAAAGCTAAAAGCAAGAAAACTGCCCAGGTTTCACTCCCCAGTTCAGTCTATAGATCGTCTTTCACTTTGTATATATTTAAATTAATAAAATATTTTGTCTAATATTGTAAGTGTATGTCAAAAGTAATTTAACATTTCTTTTCAGGCATAATTTTCATTGGTTTGATCATAGAAAATGCCATGCTCTTCGCACTCCGTCCTATTGGTGGCAGTATTGGAATGTCGATCCTATGAAGCTGAATACAGAACTATTAGACGAAGTAGACAAGAAACGAGTTTGTTGTTTGACCAGTTGCCTTTATAACGAATTTAACACGATCTATACATTTTATATTGAAGTCGAAGCACTCCGATTTTTAAGAGAAACTGGTAATGCAAATTGTTTGACCCGACAAGATCCAGAATGAGACGGCGAACACAAGCCTGCGCGAAGGTAACAGACTCGAGGTAGGCAATCATTAGCTATAGTCGATGTTTGCCGCCACCTTATTATGGAAAATGTGTAATGTGACTATTTCAATGTGGCAATTTCATGTATTTGTCGACATTCTATCTGACATGCTTGCATTTACCATCGTTAGCTAGCAAGGTATATGCCAGCCTGCTCTGAAAATTACATTACAAACTAGCTAGGTAGTAAACCATGGCTAACGTTAGCTGGCTAACGCTAGCACATTTCAGCTGACATTCAGAACAATAACGTACAAGCAAGCTAAGTTAGCATTAAAGAAGACAAATGCAACTACTTGTATATTGGAACTCAACTTGTTTGTTTAAAACCCTTTTAATTCGTTTGAGGACTTATGTCTTGCCTTGAGCATGCATATATGGGCAAATAACAGCCAAAATAGCATCATCAAGGACCAACATGTTTATATTCATCACATGCTTAACGTTAGTCTTATAGTTGTCACCCAGACACACAGTACAGTTCACCGCCCCTTTATTCTCTGCAGAGTATCAGCCCAGCTCAGACACCTTGGCAGAATGTACCCAATGGATCCAGAGAGGCGCAGTCACCAGAGGGAGTATGAAGAACCAGAGAGGCACAGTCACCAGAGGGAGTATGAAGAACCAGAGAGGCACAGTCACCAGAGGGAGTATGGAGAACCAGAGCGATGCAGTCAGCGGAAGGAGTATGGAGAACCAGAGAGGCGCAGTCACCAGAGGGAGTATGGAGAACCAGAGAGGCGCAGTCACCAGAGGGAGTATGGAGAACCAGAGAGGCGCAGTCACCAGAGGGAGTATGGAGAACCAGAGAGGCGCAGTCACCAGAGGGAGTATGGAGAACCAGAGAGGCGCAGTCACCAGAGGGAGTGTGGAGAACCAGAGAGGCGCAGTCACCAGAGGGAGTGTGGAGAACCAGAGAGGCGCAGTCACCAGAGGGAGTATGGAGAACCAGAGAGGCGCAGTCACCAGAGGGAGTATGGCGAACCAGAGAGGCGCAGTCACCAGAGGGAGTATGGCGAACCAGAGAGGCGCAGTCACCAGAGGGAGTATGGCGAACCAGAGAGGCGCAGTCACCAGAGGGAGTATGGCGAACCAGAGAGGCGCAGTCACCAGAGGGAGTATTGCGAACCAGAGAGGCGCAGTCACCAGAGGGAGTATTGCGAACCAGAGAGGCGCAGTCACCAGAGGGAGTACGGCGAACCAGAGAGGCGCAGTCACCAGAGGGAGTACGGCGAACCAGAGAGGCGCAGTTACCAGAGGGAGTACGGCGAACCAGAGAGGCGCAGTTACCAGAGGGAGTACGGCGAACCAGAGAGGCGCAGTTACCAGAGGGAGTACGGCGAACCAGAGAGGCGCAGTCACCAGAGGGAGTACGGAGAACCAGAGAGGCGCAGTCACCAGAGGGAGTACGGAGAACCAGAGAGGCGCAGTCGGCGGAAGGAGTATGGAGAACCGAGCTCAGGACAATGGAACGATAGCCTTAAGAGAGACAGCGGCCAGGCTATGGCCAGAGAGCTCTACAGTGAATACTCCAGCATGAGGAGGACTAGAGAAGGTTGGGGGGACTATGGTGCTTCCTCTGATATGAGCTACATAATGGACCCATCGTCCAGAGACTGGAGCGAAGCCTCATTGAGGGGTAGTGCTGCTCCCTTCTCCCCAGACACAGATGGGGACGTTGATGGAGATCCTGTGGAGCCCAGTGTGGAGGACCTGGAGCTCATAGAGGAGAAGAGAGCTGTTCTTGCTTTGCAAAAGGTTAAACGCGGAGCTAAGGACATGCCTAAAACACAGACTGCATACACAACAGCGAAGGGCATGTCTAAACAGAGGAAGGCGAACAATAGAACATTCAACAGTAATGTCGCGGACCAGTCGTCACGCATACCTCTTAAACGGAGGGTGCTGGACATTCTGAGTAAGGTATGTACCTATTAGTGCTGTATTTATTAATCAGGGTTGGGGTTAATTCTGAATTGCTAATTGGTCTTTAATTCCCATAAAAGTATTAGATTTGAATTGGCCACACTCCACAGGAAGCAGAATTACATTTGAATTAAAGGGATAGTTCATGCAAAAATCTAGATTTGTGTCAAATTCGCCTTTTAATTTATTCCATACATCATTATGTTCATGTTGACATCATGCATTTTTACCAAAACTATGTTTGACATGTTGTAGCCCGACCAGCTCGCCATCATATATACAGTTAATAACGTGTAAGTACATTTATTTAACTTTCTGTCTTGGGGCGTGACATTGGAGAAGCGTTCAAGTCAAGTCACGCTGAAATGACTATTAATCAAAGATGGATTTCAAGGTTTGCTCGCACACCATTTCTGCTTCCTGTCTGTTGCAGCACGGCGCCCGTATTGCGAGGCTGATTAGTTAGGCCAAACAGGTGGGAGAAACAGGTGTGCGCGTAAAGCAAAAACAGAAATTGGAATCCATGTTTGATTTGGAGGGGAGGGGGGTTAACAATTAAATTGAATTATTTCCTGGGCACTGCTTGGCGACATAACCGTCTACCAACCACGGAAATTCCCTCCTACTTGGGGAAAGTGTCACCAAACAGGCACAGTCTAGGTTCGGGAAATAAGAGGCAAGGTGGGTAAGTGCTATTTTATTTACATTTTTTCACCTTTATTTAACCAGGTAGGCCAGTTGAGAACAAGTTCTCATTTACAACTGTGACCTGGCCAAGATAAAGCAAAGCAGTGCGGCAAAAATGCCATACTGCTAGACCCCTGGGCTAAACCTTTTTTTAACTCATCCCCCTAAAACAAGTTACAATTACAGTGGTCTGGAGATATATGCAAAGTTAGTTATGGAGGTTCTCTAATTATGAATCATTCACTTTACATGTTATTACATGTAATGATAGAAAAACATACATTTCTCAGAATCCATTTGAACAAACACTCCAGATTGGAAGGAACATTTCATGACAAAAATACAAACAAAATACTGTTTGACATCATTGAGTTATAATCAAACTAGCATTTAAAATGGTATCTATCCTTTAGTAAGAGGTGTCAGGTGATTTTGGCAAAGTATTTGTCGAAGGATTGAGTCTCATATGGCCATATCTAAGTTTAATTTATTTAAAATTCTACTTTATTAAAGAAATCTGCATCCTGTGGGGTGTAAACAACTCATTCAAATTTCAATTAATGGGTTGAATTGAATTAAATTCTGAATTGATCTCAACACTTATGAATAAATTTTCCCTGAGAGATCCAAAAGAAGTTGATGGATAGTAAAGAATGCCAAAAAAGCCTTTGTCCAAAAAAATCCAGGCACTGGCGTGTAGCGTAAAACATGTTTTTTTTAAATTTATTTAATTTTTACCCCTTTTTCTCCCCAATTTGGTATCCAATTGTTGTAGTAGCTACTATCTTGTCTAATCGCTACAACTCCCGTACGGGCTCGGGAGAGACGAAGGTTGAAAGTCATGCGTCCTCCGATACACAACCCAACCAAGCCGCACCGCTTCTTAACACAGCACGCCTCCAACCCGGAAGCCAGCCGCACCAATGTGTCGGAGGAAACGCCGTGCACCTGGCAACCTTGGTTAGCGCGCACTGCGCCCAGCCTGCCACAGGAGTCGCTGGTGCGCGATGAGACAAGGACATCCCTACCGACCAAGCCCTCCCTAACCCGGACAACACTTGGCCAATTGTGCGTCGCCCCACGGACCTCCCGGTCGCGGCCGGTTACGACAGAGCCTGCGCGCGAACCCAGGGACTCTGATGGCACAGCTGGCGCTGCAGTACAGCGCCCTTAACCACTGCGCCACCCGGGAGGCCTCAGCGTAAAACATGTTAAGCCTTTTATTGTTTGTGGCTTGTGCATAGCAAAAATAAACACATCCACCAATGCGTTGCGGCTACAACAGCCTTCGTCAGGGTGACCATCAGATCTTTCCTGATTCTGATGTTTCTGCTACATGGACTTAGCAGCAGAACCCCTTTTCGCCAAACACAGATCTAAGATCAGCTACCCAAAACCATTAAGAGTCTAAGAGGGAAATAGAAACTGACCTGAGATCACTATTCAGAGACAACTGCATTGCACATACTAAAATATTGTCTCTATTTTCCTCCAGGATACCCCTCCCGAGCTGAAGAAACAAAACAAGATGCGAGCATTGGAGCTGATGATTAGCGCTCCCCTAGAAAATGAAGAGGCCCGTCTTCTGAGACTGAGGGTTTTAATGAACCAGCGACGCTATCCCGACAATGAGGTATGTAGCCATAACAAAACCATAGAGGTCGGCAAAAGTATCATAAGAATGAAGTCAAGAAAACCATGGCCCCCGATTTATACAATCGATTTCTCCCATTGACACCCATTTCAAATTGGCAGGAAATGAAGTGCCTACTTAATTGTACGCTTCATAATATTTTGTTGTGTTCTTATAGGCCTATATTTTTTTTTCTAAAATGTCACCGCTACATTAGTGTTATCCCTGTCAGCCACCTGATGCATCAATTGCTACCTAGCTTGAGAGAACCTGTAGCACAACTAGCCAGCTAAACACCAATCATTGCCGAATGAGTCATTATGCAACCAAATGCATTCATTGTGACGTTCAGATGAACACAGCCAAGCCCATGATAACACAAAGGTTGTGTGTGTGTGTGTGCGAGCATTTCACAAGTGATACGTAAGTGAAGGATACGTTTGATGGGCCGGTGTTGATGATGCAAATCGAACACATTTTGATTGTTTTAGTGCGGAGCGATTAGTGCTTTTTCAGTTTTATCATTTTTTAACATGAAATGCATTGTGGATTATGTGGGTTGAATGCTCTAATAGAGTAAAACTATTAATAAAAGCCCCATGATGGTAGTGACTGCCAATTACTGCTTATCACTTATTAACCTTTAATTTATTCACGTTACTTTAATTTAATAAAATATTTAATTTGTGAATATTACATTTGTTTTATTTGATGACCTTATTTCATTCCAAGTCATATCATCTCTATAGAGCTTCTGCCTATGCTGTCTTACAAAATCACTATTTCCTTCAAAGTAAATAAGGCATACTTTTATGACTGCTGAATACCAACTAGATTATGTATTTTCAGGGAGAGAGACCTCACAAAGCAACAGTTGCTCTCTATATCACCTCACAATTGTGCATTCTTCTCTCTTCAATAGATGACGTGAAAGAAACAGACCAGACAAGTAGATGGATTATGGTCATTGTAGTTATGCGCTAAAGCATGCTGAATATTGGCCTGTTGGAAACTACAATTCCCAACTAAAAAAAACTGAACGAAGTGGTATTCAAATAATTGAACATACGTCGGTCAATTAGTTTAAAAAAAGAAAAATACCCCAAATTTCGGTTAATCGCCCAGCACTAGTTTGTTGATAGCTGAAGTGGTTAGATATTCATTGATATTTCATCATGTTTCCTGTTAGGTGGTCCCGAATGATAAACTGCAAATTCAGAGGCCAGTTCATTCACTCAGGACACAGGAGAAAGACATAGCAGCCACAGGCTTCCAGCGCTTCCTCAATGTCCTCAATGAAGGGGTGGACCTCAACAAGCTCTCAAAGATCGTCAACAACAAAAATGGGTTACTCATTGTGGGCGAGGAGCTACCACAAGTTTGGCCGACTCTGCCCGAGGGTCATGTTGACTCCAGCAGTAGATCCAAGTCTTCTCTAGTTGAGGAGAAGACGAAGGTGAGGCTTGAGGATGAGCAGCGGCACGAGCAGATGCAGACCCTGCTGGAGATCGTTGGGCTGGACTTGGGGGTTGAGGAGTTGGGTCAGCTGACAGACAGGACCAATGACAGGCTGTATGGGAAGATGGGAGACTTGAAAAGGAAGGAGTTTGAGAATGAGAAGGGGAAAAGAGAAAAAGGAAAGCGAGCCTTCATTTAAACATCTCAGTACTTCCTCATTACCATCAGACAGCGCCAGCCCCCTTCTAAACCAGCACTCAAACATGACCGTTGAATACAGCAGCTCTAGTAACAGGGTATGGGACATAGAGACAGGGACAGATCTGAGAGGGACTGCCACCGAAACTCTGGGCAAGGACAGAGGGAGGGAGGAGGATATAGTCAGATAAATGGACACATCTGAAAGAGATGGAGAGGGAGATAGTCACAGACACTCTAGTACCAGAGATCGGGACAGAGAGGGAGACGAGGACAGAGTCAGAAAAGGGGACATTCCTGCGAGAGAGAGATACGGGCAAAGATGCTCTCGTACCAGAGAGAAGGACCGAGTCAGAGAAAGGGACAGATCTGAGAAAAACTGAAAGGGAGACGGGCACAGATACTCCAGTACCAGTGAGAGACAAGGACATACCGGTAGTCAGAGAAACTAACAGATCAGAAAGGAACAGAGATAAAGACCGGGACAAAGACCCAGAGAAAGACTGGGACGGAGGCCAAGAGGGAGACCGGGACAGATCTGAGAGACACCGGGACAGACTGTGACGGAGGCCGAGAGGGAGACCGGGACAAAGACCCAGAGAAAGACTGGGACGGAGGCCAAGAGGGAGACCGGGACAGATCTGAGAGACACCGGGACAGAGACCCAGAGAAAGACTGTGACGGAGGCCGAGAGAGAGACCGGGGCAGATCTGAGAAAGACAGAAACCGAGAGATAGACAAGGACATAGACAGGTGGCTGCAAAGGACCAGAGACAAACGTTCTGGGACCAGAAACTGGGACACCGACAGCAACTGTCACACTATTACTAGAGACTGGGACATAGAGAGATCTGAGAGGATTAGGCATGGGGATGAGTCTATAGACGGCTCCATTGAGCTCTACTCATACTCCATGGACCCTATATACCCTGTTTGCCATCATAGATGCATGAGGAGGATGAGAATCTACTGCCCCACCCAGTACTCTCCGTATATGGCATACCACAGCAGCCCCTACACCATTGCCTTCCCTCCAGGGAGGGGTTATCCCCCTGGTACCATGCCCCCCTGATACCACGCTTCCTGGTATTATGTCCCCTGGTACCATGCTTCCTGGAATCATGCCCGCTGTTGCCATGCTGCCTGGTAACAAGCCCCTCCTACCTAACCCCCCCCCCCCCCCATATTACTCTAATGGAACCACAGCCTTAAACCAGACATATGCATACACCGAGCCTGCTAGCAACCTCCAGCTCACATCTACCCAGCCTGCTAGCAACCTCCAGCTCTCATCTACCCAGCCTGCTAGCAACCTCCTGCTCTCATCTGCCCAGCCTGCTAGCTACCTCCAGCTCTCATCTACCCAGCCTGTTAGTAACCTCCAGCTCACATCTACCCAGCCTGCTAGCATACTCCAGCTCACATCTACCCAGCCTGCTACTAGCAACATTCAGCTCACATCTACCCAGCCTGCTAGCAACCTCCAGCTCTCATCTACCCAGCCTGCTAGCAACCTCCAGCTCACATCTACCCAGCCTGCTAGTAACCTCCAGCTCACATCTACCCAGCCTGCTAGCATACTCCAGCTCACATATACCCAGCCTGCTACTAGCAACATTCAGCTCACATCTACCCAGCCTGCTAGCAACCTCCAGCTCTCATCTACCCAGCCTGCTAGCAACCTCCAGCTCGCATCTACCCAGCCTGCTAGCAACCTCCAGCTCACATCTACCCAGCCTGCAAGTAACCTCCAGCTCACATCTACCCAGCCTGCTAGTAACCTCCAGCTCACATCTACCCAGCCTGCTACTAGCAACATTCAGCTCACATCTACCCAGCCTGCTACTAGCAACATTCAGCTCACATCTACCCAGCCTGCTAGTAACCTCCAGCTCACATCTACCCAGCCTGCTAGCAACCTCCAGCTCACATCTTCCCAGCCTGCTACTAGCAACCAGCCTGCTACTAGCAACATTCAGCTCACATCTACCCAGCCTGCTAGTAACCTCCAGCTCACATCTACCCAGCCTGCTAGTAACCTCCAGCTCACATCTACCCAGCCTGCTAGCAACCTCCAGCTCACATCTACCCAGCCTGCTAGCAACCTCCAGCTCACATCTTCCCAGCCTGCCAGCACTCCAGCGGTCTTAAGTCAGAGATGCACATACATCCAACCTGCTAGCAACCACCATCTCACATACACCCAGCCAGCTAGCAACCACAAGGAAAAGAGACAAGCATGCAGAAGCCGTAGTGAAAGTGTCCTGTCAGATGGTGACAAAGAAGTCCCCCGCGGTATTGACCACTCGGATAGCGACAAAGGAGTCCCCCTCTGAAACAGGGCCTAAGAAAGAACTAGAAGGCGAGGAACCACATGCTGACGCTGCAGAGAAAGTGGCTCCTCAGGTGACTGCAATGGACTCTGCGGTCCCCTCTGAATAAAATCTGCTAAAAATGTTGTATCCAGGTGTCTTCATGAGGATTCTAATCGGATGTCTAAAGAGGCATCAGTACAAGATGAAAGGGAAGGGGAAGCATCTTGCAAAGAGGAGGAAAAAGGCTTGCCAGTACAAAGGGAAGACGCCACTTGTACACACTAAGGAGAAAGTGCCTCTAGAGGCTGCAAAGGACTCAGGGGACCCCTCTGAGCCAAAGCCCAAGAAAAATAAAAAATAAACACTAGAGGAAAAAGGAGAGATATTCATAACGGTACACAGAACCTATTTGACAAGGGGGAAACTGTCAAAGGCAAAAGCAGATGCTAAAGGCACTGAGGCCAATTCTGAACCAGCACCCAAGATGGAAGGGGAGGGAGGAATGACAGAAGGGAAGGAACTGCTTGCAGACACAATAGAGAAAGTAGTTCCTCAGTTGATTACAAATGACTCTTGGCTTCCCTCTGAACCAGGGCCCAACAAAAAAACAGAAAGAGGAAACTGTTTGCAGATCATATGGAGAAAGTGTCTGCAAAGAGCCCTCAGGCCCTCTTGGAACCAAAGGCCGAGAAGGAGAGGACGACGCAATTAAAGATGGCGAGAAACTGCTAGCAGACCTTGTGGAGAATGTGGCTATAATGGGCCCTGGCTTTCTCTCTGAACCAGAGGCTGAGAAAGAGACGAGGGGAGAAACAACAAGTTCTCCCTTGGTTATCTGAAATACCCATGTTTTCACTAAGATGAGGTTCTGTTGACCTTTTATCTACCTATGACTTGGCGTTCACCATTCAACCACATTTTGTCCTTGTTATGGCAAAGCCTTTTAATGACATTGAATTTCTTAAATGTTCCTCAACTTGAAGAGTTCAAGCTGAAGATAGGCGCGCCTAACGCAGCCTCAAAGGATGGCTAGCTGTTGTAAGTAAAAGCACCAGAAATACATTGGTTTCAAGGGAACATGATTGTATTATATCATAGCAAGTCGTTCGTCTCAACTCTTTCTCTTTTCTGCAGATCTTCACTGGGCGTCATGAGCTCATCTCCCACTAGAATAGAACCTGCTGCTGACCCATCCAGACCCTATGGACATCAGTTGGCTTACGTTGTTACCTATCAACCATTTTATAGATTTGTAATGACACTAACAAAGGATTTGTTAAAGTTGAGCCTTGTCCTTAAATGCTTCACATTGAAGTTATTTTCAGTGTAATTTATTGGTATTGTGTGTATGTGGTAGGACCTAGGCCGCTCATATATGCTAAGTACCTTTAGCGTCTACTGACGATAGTATCTTCTGGCCGGGGGAGTTTTATTAAGACCCCAGACACTTGCACTAAATGTTAACATGCATCATTTCACACATCGTTTGCGGTACGATTTTGGAAACATAAGGAACTATCTTACACATCAGTGGAGAGAAACAAACGCCCGTTTATTGGGTTAGGGTTCCCCCACGGCCATATTTCCATGTTCCAGTGCTGGTTTACGGAAAACGTACAGAGACAGTTGACTACCTGTGCTAATTAGCGATCTGCGTCTCCAAAAACCTGTGTAGAAACGGAAGATGGACACCACAAACTCATCCCCGAAAAATACTGTCGGCTGCAACTGTTAAAACCGGTTTTATAAACTGGGTGGTTTGAGGCCTGATTTCTGATTGGCTGAAAGCCATGGTATATCAGACCGTATACCACAGGTATGACTAAACATTTAGTTTTACGGCTCTAATTACGTTGGTAACCAGTTTATAATAGCAATAAGGCTCCTCTGGGGTTTGGGATTAGGACCAATACCACTGCCAAGGGCTGTGTCCAGGCACTCTGTGTTGCGTCATACATAAGAAAAGACCTTAGCCGTGGTATATTGACCATATACCACTCTTCCTCTGGCCTTATTGCTTTTATAACACTGGAGTAAATTTATATTTTGCATATGAAAGTAGATGGCTTTATGTTTCTAGAACCGTACCTCAATTTAGATGGAGTATTTGGCTGCCAGAGACAATTTGCCTGTTTATAAACCAAATAAGGGCGTGGAGTTTACTTGGTCTGGTCATGTGGTCAGGAAACACTCCTGGCCCTGGACATAGTACATGTGTATCAATGCGATGAAAAGACTAGCGGCGGAATTATGTTTGTAAGTTGTCATGCCTGATAGCTAAAATAACTGCCATTGTTTCATTCCCCAGTTCAGTCAGCCCACCGATTTCTATAGATCATCTTTCACTTTGTAAATATGTAATTGAATAAAATATTCTGTCTAATATTGTAAGTGTGTAGTGTGTCATATTTCAACGCATTGAGCTTTAGTCCTTTTCAGGGACACCTTCCATTGGTTTTGTATTAGAAAATCCCATGCACTTTCGCATTCTGCCCTATTGGTGGCAGTATTGGAATTTTTGGTCCTATGAAGCTGAAATAATTTAACTCGAATTAGGGGCCTGGAAACGAGTTTATGGTTTGATCAGTTACCGTTCTAACAATTTACAATATACAATAGTATTTCCAAGTCAAAGCACTTCGATTTTTTTTCAGACTCTGGTTGTGTACGTGCACGTTATCGGTACCTCTGAAGATCCAGAACGAGACGGCGAACACAAAGGCCTGCGAAGGTAGCATTAGCGCGTTAGAAGGGGGCAGACGGGAGGTAAACAATTATTACAATCATTGCTTGCACCTTTTAAGTGGCAACGTGACTTTAGATTTGGATATTTTATATATTTTGTCGGTATTCTACCTGGCATGCTTACATTTGACAATATTTAGCTAGCAACTATATGCGGGCCTGCTCTGAAAATTAGATGACTACCTAGCACATTTCAGCTGACATTCAAAACAATATTTTACAAGCAGGTTGGCATTATATAAGTCAAATTTAACTACCTATATATTTGAACTTGTTTGTTAGAAGCCTGTTAATTACTTAGAGTCCTTATGTCTTGCCTTGAACAGGCATATATGGGCAAAGAACATCCAATGTAGCATAATCAACGACAAAACATGTTTATATTCATCACATGCTTAACGTTAGTCTCATAGTTGTCACCTAGACACACAGTACAGTTCACCACCCCTTTATTCTCTGGAGTATCAGCCCAGCTCAGGCACCTTGGCAGAATGTACCCAATGGATCCAGAGAGGCGCAGTCACCAGAGGGAGTATGAAGAACCAGAGACATGCAGTCTGCAGATGGAGTATGAAGAACCAGAGACATGCAGTCTGCAGATGGAGTATAGAGATTCAGAGAGATGCAGTCAGCAGATGGAGTATGAAGAACCAGAGAGATGCAGTCAGCGGATGGAGTATGGAGAACCAGAGAGATGCAGTCAGCGGATGGAGTATGGAGAACCAGAGAGATGCAGTCAGCGGAGGGAGTATGAAGAACCAGAGAGATGCAGTCAGCGGAGGGAGTACAGAGAACCGAGCTCAGGGCAATGGGACGATGGCCTTGAGACGAGAGGCAACGGCCAGGCTATGGCCAGAGAGCTCTACAGTGAATACTCCAGCATGAGGAGGACTAGAGAAGGTTGGGAGGACTATGGTGCTTCCTCTGATATGAGCTACACAATGGACCCATCGTCCAGAGACTGGAGCGAAGGCTCATTGAGGGGTAGTGGTGCTCCCTTCTCCCCAGACACAGATGGGGAGGTTGATGGAGATCCTGTGGAGCTCAGTGTGGAGGAGCTGGAGCTCCTTCGGAACAGGATGGAGCTGGAGATCGAGGAACAGATTGCCCATAAAAAAGTTGTTTTTGCCATGGAATTGGTTGGGCCTGAATCAAAGGCCATCTGTAAACAGAAGACGAAGGACAAGGACCTTGAAGTGTTACCAACAAATGTTTCCGATAACGATGTTACTCTTAAAGAGAGGGTGAATTGCATTTTGAGAAAGCGGGCATGGACCAATGAATGTCGCTCAAAGGTATGTGCTTGTTACTACATCTGTATTGATGAATCAATTGATTTCCTGATGTTTGATGCACTGTTCTGTTCCATTACATAGACTAAGGAGAGGCAGTTAAATAACCCCCAAGTGAAGATCTAGAATCAGTTACCCATAAACCTGTCCCTATTAACCATTTAGAGATAAAAAAATATTAAACTGATCTTAGATCAGTATTCAGGGACAACGTAGGCTTGATAAGCATCATACATCTTCAAAGTCTTTCTTAGTTCTTTGTGTGTCCTTTTCAGGAAATGTGTCTTACATCGCAAACTCAACAGCACAACTTCACCACATATACATAAATACAATAGGGATGTGCATCTTTCCCTTTCAAGACGATTTGACATGCATGTGCTCTGATACGGGAACGATACATTTTAGTTTGAAACGATTCGGTTTGATTAGAGAATTAATAGATTTGGGTTTGATACACTCACATTTGTAGCATAAACACATACATTTTTCATTCTGAATTGAAACGTGCTGCTGATTTAGCTCATAAGCTGGGCCTCTCAGAGCTGGAGCTGTGTGTGAGTAAACTATATACAGTGCCTTCGGGATGTATTCATACCCCTCGACTTTTTCCACATTTTGTTACATTAGTCTGATTTCTAAAAATGATTAAATCAAATTTCTCCTCACACAATCTACACATCTACACACAATACCCCATAAGGACAAAGCAAAAACGGGTTTAGGCATTTTTGCTAATTTATCATGAGGGGAAAAAGAAACCGCACACTGCTCTTGATAGTATCACCGATTATATAAAAAAATAAAAAAAACTGAAATCACATTTACATAAGTATTCAAACCCTTTACTCAGTACTTTGTTGAAGCACCTTTGACTGCGACTACAGCCTCAAGTCTTCTTGGGTATGACTACAAGCTTGGCACACCTGTATTTGGGGAGTTTCTCCCATTCTTCTCTGCAGATCCTCTCAAGCTCTGTCAGGTTGGATGGGGAGCGTTGCTGCACAGCTATTTTCAGGTCTCTCCAGAGATGTTCAAGTCTGGGCGCTGACTGGGCCACACAAGGACATTCAAAGACTTGTTCCGAAGCCACTCTTGCGTTGTCTTGGCTGTGTGCTTAGGGTTCTTGTTCTGTTGGAAGGTGAACCTTCCAGCGCTCTGTAGCAGGTTTTCAGCAAGGCTCTCTCTGTACTTTGCGTCAGTCATCTTTCCCTCGATCCTGACCAGTCTCCCAGTCCCTGCTGCTGAAAAACATCCCCACAGCATGATGCTGCCACCTCCATGCTTCACCATAGGGATGGTGCCAGGTTTCCTCCAGACGTGACTCTTGGCATTCAGGCCAAAGAGTTCAATCTTGGTTTCATCAAACCAGAGAATCTTGTTTCTTTAGGTGCCGTTTGGCAAGCTCCAAGCGGGCTGTCATGTACCTTTTACTGAGGAGTGGCTTCCAACTGGCCACTCTGCCATTTAAAGCCTGATTTAGTGGAAGTTTCTCCCATCTCCACAGAGACTCTAGAGCTCTGTCAGAGTGAACATCGTGGTCACCTCCCTGACCCAGGCCCTTCTCCCACGATTGCTCAGTCTGGCCTCGCGGCCAACTCTAGGAACAGTCTTGGTGGTCCAAACTTCTTCTATTTAAGAATGATGGACGGCACTGTATTCCTGGGGACCTTCAGTGCTGCAAAAATGTTTTGTTACCCTTCCCCAGATCTGTCTCGTAGCTCTACAGACAATTCCTTCAACATCATGGCATGGTTTTTGCTGTGACATGCACTGTCAACTGTGGGACCTTTATAGACAGTTGTGTGTAGAGGTCGACCGTTTAATCGGAATGGCCGATTAATTAGGGCCGATTTCAAGTTTTCATAACAATCGTAAATCTGTGTTTTTGGGCGCCGATTTCCTTTCTTTTTTACAATTTTTGTTTGTTTGTTATACCTTTATTTAACTAGGCAAGTCTTTCAATTACGGCCTAGGAACAGTGGGTTAACTGCCTTGTTCAGGGGCAGAACGACAGATTTTCACCTTGTCAGCTCAGGGGATCCAATCTTGCAACCGTACAGTTAACTAGTCCAACGCTCTAACCATTGAACTCCACAAGTAGCCTGCCTGTTACGCGAATGCAGTAGAAGCCAAGGTAAATTGCTAGCTAGCATTACACTTATCTTTAAAAAAACAATCAATCGTAATCACTAATCAATTTTAGCAGGCAATATTAACCAGGTGAAATAGTGTCATTTCTCTTGCGTTCATTGCACTTAGAGTCAGGGTATATGCGACAGTTTGGGCTGCCTGGCTCATTGCGAACTAATTTGGCAGAATTTTATGTAATTATGACATAACATTGACGGTTGTGCAATGTAACAAGAATATTTAGACTTAGGGATGCCACCCACCCATTAGATAAAATACCGAACGGTTCCGTATTTCACTGAAATAATAAACGTTTTGTTTTCGAAATTATAGTTTCCGGATTCGACCATATTAATGAACAAAGGCTCGTATTTCTGTGTTATTATGTTATAATTAAGTCTGATTTGATAGAGCAGTCTGACTGAGCGATGGTAGGCAGCAGCAGGCCCGTAATCATTCATTCAAACAGCACTTTCGTGCGTTTTGCCAGCAGCTCTTCGCAAGCACAGCGCTGTTTATGACTTCAAGACTATCAGCCTAATGGCTGGTGTAACGAATGTGAAATGGCTAGCTAGTTAGCGGGGTGCGCTAATACCGTTTCAAACGTACGTTACTCGCTTTTAGATTTGGAGTAGTTTTCCCCTTGCGCTACAAGGGCCACGGCTTTTGTGGAGCGATGGGTAACACTGCTTCGAGTGTGGCTGTTGTCGATGTGTTCCTGGTTCGAGCCCAGGTAGGAGCGAGGAGAGGGACGGAAGCTATACTGTTACACTGGAAATACTATAGTGCCTATAAGAACATCCAATAGTCAAAGGTATATGAAATACAAATGGTATAGAGAGAAATTGTCCTATAAATACTATATTAACTACAACCTAAAACCTCTTACCTTGGAATATTGAAGTCTCATGTTAAAAGGAACCACCAGCTTTCATATGTTCTCATGTTCTGAGCAAGGAACATAAACGTTAGCTTTTTTACATGGCACACATTTTTACATGGCACATATTGCATATTGGCACATACTACTTTCTTCTCCAACACTTTGTTTTTGCATTATTTCAACCAAACTGAACATGTTTCATTATTTATTTGAGGCTAAATTGATTTTATTGATGTATTATATTAAGTTAAAATAAGTGTTCATTCAGTATTGTTGTAATTGTCATTATTACAAATAAATAAATTGGCTGATTAATCGGTATCGGCTTTTTTGGTCCTCCAATAATCAGTATCGGTATCGGCGTTGAAAAATCATAATCTGTCGACCTCTAGTTGTGTGGCCTTCCAAACCATGTCCAATCAATTGAATGTACCACAGGTGGACTCCAATCAAGTTGTAGAAACACCTCAAGGATGATCAATGGAAACAGGTTGCACCTGAGCTCAGTTTTGAGTCTCACAGCAAAGGGTCTGAATACTTATGTAAATAATGTATTTCAGATTTTTATGGGGTATTGTGTGTGTGGATTGCTGAGGATTATATATATATTTTTTGTCAATTTTGGAATAAGGCTGTAACGTAACAAAATTTGGAGAAAGTCAAGGGGTCTGAATACTTCCCCAAGGCACTGTATGTCTATGGTGTGTGTACTATGTAGGCACCTGATCTGGCCGTAAGGGAGACTAGGCACCCCCCTGGCAGATTTGGGTGGACAATGTTTTATGGTTCTGAAATCGGCATAACCCACTAACTAACTTCATTTTTAGTTAGTGGGTTATCTCAAAATTGAATGGTTTCAAAATCAAATGTTTTTTCTTTCTGTTGGTCAGAATAGTTTGTTTAATTCTCTGATACTGGTGGTGCCGGTACATTCAATATTTTCCTCAATTTACTCCAGGAGGCTGCCAACCAGAAGGTCCCTCCCAAGCTTGTTCTCCATCCGCCCAAAGTGGTCAAAAGCTTTGTGGAACGGATGAACGAGTCCATCCTGCACAAAGACAGCAGATTGAAGGGCAGCCTTACCCTGGACGTCCATGAAGAGGAGCATCCTCTGAAACTCAAAGTGGAGGCTTTATTGGCGCAGCGACGCAATCCCATGGTGAATAAGGAGGTGTGTACTATGTACCATATCTGGGATCAATTGTGTTTTGGAAGCGGACCAGCATACACGTTTAAAATGTATATAGCTGTTGCAGTGGATGGTTATTTGTTGATGTTTCCTCATGTTTGGTCCCTTATCCCATTGTTCAGGACAAAGCAGCCAAGGGCTTCCAGCACTTCCTCAATGTCCTCAACAAAGGGGTGGACATCGACAGGCTCTCAAAGATTGTCAACAATTTCAAGGATTTACCCTCTATGGGAGAGGAGCTGCCACAAGGTCAGCCGCCTCCACTTCATGGCCAGCTCGAGACCAACTCTAAGAGTGAGAGGAAGGTGCCCTCTCGCAAAAGGCGCTCCCGATTTGATGAGTTCCCACAAGGTTCGTTCAATATACTCTGGGGTCAGCCCACACTACTCGGGGTTCAGCCCAATCCGTTTGGGGATCTGTTGCGTCAAGTGGCCCAAGCAGGTAACGTTCTGCCACAGCACCGCAGTCTCTTACAAAGTGGAGGAGGAGAGATTGGGCAACATAGCCTTAGTTTAGGCTTCATCCAGGCTATGGATAGCCCAAAAAACAAAAAGCCCAAGTCTACACAGGTGGAGGAGAAGAGGAAAGGGAGGCTTAAGTCCAAGTCTCCACCTGTTGAGGAGAAGAGGAAAGGGAGGCTTAAGTCCAAGTCTCCACCTGTTGAGGAGAAGAGGAAAGGGAGGCTTAAGTCCAAGTCTCTACCTGTTGAGGAGAAGAGGAAAGGGAGGCTTAAGTCCAAGTCTCCACCTGTTGAGGAGAAGAGGGAAGGGAGGCTTAAGTCCAAGTCTCCACCTGTTGAGGAGAAGAGGAAAGGGAGGCTTAAGTCCAAGTCTCCACCTGTTGAGGAGAAGAGGAAAGGGAGGCTCAAGTCCATGTCTCCACAGGTGGAGGAGAAGAGGAAAATGAGGCCTGAGGATGAGCAGAAGTACGGACAGATCCAGAGCCTGCTGCAGACTGTTGGGCTGGATCTGGGGGTGGAGGAGTTGGGCCGACTGAATGACAGGATCCAGGAGAGGCTGTATGGGAAGAAGAGAGACCTGGGGAAGAAGGGGGGCAAGAAAGAAAGCGTGTGGGGGGTTGAGAAAGAGGAGAGCAAGAAGGACAAAGAGGAGAGTGAGAAAGATAAACAGAAGGAGAAAGGGGAGAGTGAGAAAGATAAACAGAAGGAGAAAGGGGAGAGTGAGAAAGATAAACAGAAGGAGAAAGGGGAGAGTGAGAAAGATAAACAGAAGGAGGAAAAGGAGAGCGAGAAAGATAAACAGAAGGAGAAAGGGGAGAGTGAGAAAGATAAACAGGAGGAGAAAGAGGAGAGCGAGGAAGATAAACAAGAGGAGAGCGAGGAAGATAAACAGGAGGAGAAAGAGGAGAGCGAGGAAGATAAACAGGAGGAGAAAGAGGAGAGCGAGGAAGATAAACAAGAGGAGAGCGAGGAAGATAAACAGGAGGAGAAAGAGGAGAGCGAGGAAGATAAACAGGAGGAGAAAGAGGAGAGCGAGGAAGATAAACAGGAGGAGAAAGAGGAGAGCGAGAAAGGGAAAGATAAAGAGGAGAGAGCATGCTCAAGTAAATGTCACAGTATTACCTTGTTATCAGATAGCTCCAACTCCAGCCCTCCTTGCCATCGGTGGACCTCAAAATACAAACGCTCTAGCACCAGAGACCAGGACCGAGACAGAGACAGGGGTAGATCTGAGAGAGACAGAGACAGACGCTCAAGCACCAGAGACCAGGACAGAGAGAGAGACAGAGACAGGGGCAGATCTGAGAGAGACAGAGACAGGTGCAGATCTGAGAGAGACAGAGACAGACGCTCAGGCACCAGAGACCAGGACAGAGAGAGATACAGATACAGACGCTCAAGCACCAGAGACCAGGACAGAGAGAGAGACAGAGACAGATCTGAGAGAGACAGGGGCAGATCTGAGCGAGACAGAGACAGACGCTCAAGCACCAGAGACCAGGACAGAGAGAGAGACGGGGGCAGATCTGAGAGAGACAGACACTCTAGTACCAGAGAGCTGGATAGATATAGATGGTGGGAGACAGAAAGGAAAATACGCACTAGTACTAGAGACGGGGACAGAGAGTGGGACAGGAGCAGATCTGAGAGAGACAAGGACAGAGAGGGATGGTGGGAGCGAGACAAAGAGTGGGATGGGGACAAGGAAAGCTTCCGGGGGCTTTACCCATACTCCAACGATCCTACACACCCTCGTGCATCTTTGATGGCAACCGACCCAGTGCAGTACTCTCAGTACATGGCATACCACGGCGGCCCCTACGCCAGCGCCTTCCCTCCAGGGTGTAGCTTTCCCCCTGCTACCGTGTTCCCTAGTACCATGCCCCCGAGTATCGTGCTCCCTGGTACAGTGCCCCCCCCTAACCCCCTTGGGTATCCACTGTACCCCAACTGCCCACCTTCTTACTATAGTGGCACTCCAGAAAGATTTTTCCAGCCATACACACAGGCCACTGGAAACCCTCAGTTCACAAACATGGATGAACAAGTGAGGGACCCAGACGCATCCCTGAGCATCCCTGAACAGGAAGTAAAGACTGTGTGGCCCAGACTTGTCCATCCCAGCATAAACCAAGACTCAAAGCCTGCCGGACTAAACCGTTTGAGTATAAAAATGCAACTGAAGAGGCAACGCTATCGGATTAACTTGATTAATCGCAAAAATATACAAGAATTGAGGCAGCTTAAAGAAACTCCTCTGGTGGCTGCCAAGGAGCCCGGTACAAAGAAAGTGCCAGAAGGAGATGCAGTCATAGAAGGGGAGAAATTGCATTTTGTGGTCCCTCCGGTGGCTACAAAGTATTCTGGGGCACCCTCTAGAACAGGATTCCCAAATAGAAAAGGGAGAAAGGTGAAAAACCTGGAAGAAAAAGGAGGTTTATTCAACCAAGGTTTATCCATGAGAAACAGAGCCTATATGACAAGGTGGAAACTGCGTTTGGCGGAAGCGGTTGCAAAAGGCCTTGAGGTCCCCTCTGAACCAGAGCCCAAGACGGCGCCAGAAGCGGAGGACAAATCATTGACAGAATGGCAGAGGGTGTTTGCAGACTCTGTGGCGAATGTGGCTGCAACGGACCTATTTGCCCTCTCTGAACCCGAGGCTGAGAAAAAGCCAGACTGGGAGACAGAGCAGAAAAGGACAGACGAAGAGATGAAGGTGAAATTAAAGAAAAAGGTTTGTGACATTTAGAGTTTGAGACTACATTTGCTCGAATGAATCAAAGTACTGTCTTTGCTATGAAGGTACTTCACTAATTTGTGATGTCCCCTATTGGTTATGAAGAATGCATGTCTGCATCTATTCTAAACGTTAATACATTTCATCCCCAAAGAGTGGCAGAAACACCAAAACCTTGATATATGTCCCTCTTGATTTTCTACTAATCAAATAGTGAGGATTTGAGAGATCAATATGACCAAGCCTTTTTAAAGACAATAATTATGTTGTTTTTTTCCGCAGCTTGGTGAGTTCAACCTGAAGATGAAGCAGAAATCGACGCATTTAAAAGAAGTCCCATCAGAAGCCCCAACATAACCTGAAAGGGCGGATGTTGTAGGTAAAACAGCTTGAAATTCAACATCTGTTTCATGTCAATGAATGTGTAGTCAGATCACACCTTAAAATATAAGATGTCACTAATAATACCTAGAGAATCTTTTATTTGTGACACTCACGCAATGACATCATTCATCTCAAGTCTTCTTCTTTTCTGCTGATCTTCACAGTGCGTCATGAGCTCACCTCCCCTTCAAACCTGCTGCTGACCCATCCAGACCCCTTGGACATCCGTTGGCTAACATTCTCTTTATCTAATATACACTCACTGGCCAGTTTATTAGGTACATAACGGGTCGGATCCTCCTTTTCCTCCAGAACGGCCTGAATTGTTCGGGGCATTCTACAAGTTGTCTGAAATGTTCCACAGGGATGCTGGTGCGATGGCATCACGCAGTTGCTGCAGATTGGACGGCAATACATTCATGCTGCAAACAGCCCATTCCATCTCATCCCAAAGATGCTGTACTGGGTTGAGGTCTGAGGACTGCACAGGCCACTCAAGTAAACTGAACTTGCTGTCATGCTCCAGGCAATGTTTTTTCACTCCTCGATTGTCCAGTGTTGATGATCACATGCCCACTGGAGCTGCTGCTTCTTGTTTTTAGCTGTGGAACCCGGTGTGGTCGTCTGCTGCAATAGCCCATCCGTGACAAGGATCGACAAGTTGTGCGTTCTGAGATGCTGTTCGGCACACCGCCATTTTTTGTTTGTTTGTGGCCCGTCTGTTAGCTTACACGATTCTTGCCATTCTCTTTTGACCTCTCATCAACTAGTTGTTTTCGCCAACTGCTGCAGAATGGATTTAATTATTATTTTTTTTTATCATTCTAGTGGTTAGAGCGTTGGACTAGTAACCGGAAGGTTGCAAGTTCAAACCCCCGTGCTGACAAGGTACAAATCTGTTGTTCTGCCCCTGAACAGGCAGTTAACCCACTGTTCCTAGGCCGTCATTGAAAATAATATTTTGTTCTTAAACTGACTTGCCTAGTTAAATAAAGGTCAAATAAATTCTCGGTTAACACTAGACACTGTTGTGCCTGAAAAGCCCAGGAAGGTGGTCAGTTGTTTTGTACATTCTAACGTTCAATGGAACAGTAACTGAATGCCTCAATCCCTGTCTCCCTGCTTTATATAGCTGTCTGTAAGAGCGATCCATTTTCGTAAATGGGGTGGTGTACCAAATTAACTGGCCGATGAGTGAGTTGTTTTTGGGAGTATCTGTTCTTTATTTGACTTTTTTATTTTTGACCATTTTTACTTTGCTACATTCGTAAAGAAAAGAATGTACTTTTTACTCAATACAATTTCCCTGACACCAAAAAGTACTCATTACATTTTGAATACCTAGCAGGACGGGAAAATGGTCCAATTCACACACTTATCAGAACATCCCTGGTCATCTCTACTGCCTCTGATCTGGCGGCCTGAGTATTAGAGTGTGTCCCTGGCTATCCGTAAATTAAGAGAACACATTGTGCCGTCTGGTTGGCTTAATATAAGGAATTAGAAATTATTTTACCTTTTGATACTTAAGTATATTTTAGCAATTACATTTTACTTTTGATACTTCGGTATCTTTAAAACCAAATACTTTTTACGTAAGTAGTATTTTACTGGGTGGCTTTTACTTGAGTCATTTTCTTCAATTTTGCTCAAGTATGACGATTGGGTAGTTTTTCCACCACTGATTGCATTCTACCACCTGGAATGACATTGCATTCTACCACCAGAATATTTCTAGATTTGTACACTGAACAAAAACATAAACACAACATGTGAAGTGCTGAAGAAAAAACAAATCCAGGAAATGTTCCATATGCACACATTTGTTTACATCCATGTTAGTGAGCTTTTCTCCTTTGCCAAGATAATCCATCCACCTGACAGTTGTGTCATAAAGAAGCTGATTAAACAGCATGATCATTACACAGGTGCACCTTGTGCAGGGGACAATAAAACGGCCACTTTCAAATGTACAGTTTTGTCACACAACACAATGTCGCGGATGTCTCAAGTTTTGAGGGAGAATGCTGACTGCAGGAATTTCCACCAGAGCTCTTGCCAGATAATTTAATGTTGATTTCTCTACCATCTCCGTCGTTTTAGAGAAATTGTCAGTACGTACATCCGGCCTCACAACTGCAGACCACGTGGGGGGTGCTGTGGAGCATTTCTGTCTGTAGTGAAGCCCTTTTGTGGGGAAAGAAATATTTCTGATTGGCTGAGCCTGGTGGTGGGTGGCCCTGGCTGCCAAGTGGGTGGGCCTATGCCCTCCAAGGCCCAACCATGGCTACACCTCTGCCCAGTCATGTGAAATCCATAAATTAGTGCCTAATGAACTTATTTCCTTATATGAACTCTAACCCAGTAAAAACAGAGTTGCATGTTGCTATTATATTTTTGTTCAGTATAATAATACCACCATAGGTTTGTCTTTTGGCCATATCCTCTGAGGATTCATATTGAAGTTTTTTTTCAGTGTACTGTATGTTCAGATTGCTTTTATGGCATGGGCAGTACCAGGAGGTTGTTTTAGTTATAAAAGCCAGGGAAACTGTCTAACTATTTTCAATCCCAAGCTTATAGATCCTGTCCGGTTTCATTTTGTATATATTTAACTGAATAAACTGCTTTCTTTGTATCTCAGGACTAAGTGTGGAGTAATGTATAATTTCTACCTAATTGTGTCAATTAAAAAATGAATCATGAATTAAGTTATGGCGAGATATAAAACACATTTGAATTTAATAGAAGATAATGTCTGGCATTCATCTTTGTAAATTCATGTACAGTATATTTGTATAGTTAGTGTATAGTTTGAACTTCAGATTTGTGTGCGTTCTGTGTTCCCCTGTTTTCAGGAAGAGATGCAGTCTGAAGCACATGGCATTCATATTTTCCAGAACTCAAGACAAATACAAGATTGTATTGTAGTACACATTTTTTTGTAGATTTAAAAAAAATAAACCCAACAGTTGTTGCAAATATACAGCACTTGTTCTGTTAAACAAAACCAAGTAAAACACCAAATAAATTACACAAATAGCCAAAATATGAGTCTTTTGAAAAAACCCTAATCAAGTCGAATCTCCAGCAGTCATTTGGAGTGACGTATCATCCCATATTACTTGGTGAATAGGAGAGCTGTGTGTGTGTGTAACCCTAATTTAAAGCTCATCCCTCTCCTCTCCTTCACAGAGGCAGGCTTCCCTCTGGCTGTTCATGTAGGGCCTGCAGCCCAGAGTCCAGACTGTGTTGAACAGGGTGTCTGCTACCGTCTCACAGGCTTGAAGGTAAAGAGGGACATGGGGATGAGAGTTAATTACTGGCCTATTTAAACATCTTGAGCAAAATATCAATAGGCCTGATGAAAGTGCAATGAAGTTCAGGTATAGGGCTGTAGGTGTAATCTGTGGCTCTGTATGAAAAGTGTACAAGCTGTCAAATCTTAGATTTTTACTTAATTCCTTGCGCCCCCTCAAAGTTCATTGGAGAAAGTTTGAGGGGAGGGACGTTGGCGCCTCCTGCAATGGACTTCGAGAGGGAGTTGAGGAACAGAGGAATCGAGGGCTTGATGGCTTATACACTTTTCAGACTGTGGAACTCTCCATGTACACTGCATCAGGTTGACTGACCTTCAACCTTTGACATGAAGCCCAGGCTCTTCTTGAGGTCAGAGCAGATGCTGTGGAGACACCAGCGGAACTTGGAGTCGCAGCGGTACTTGTTGGAGCCACAGGTGTCGTAACACATGTCCAGCTGATTGCAGCACTTAGTCATGGCAGGGATACCCAGATCAACCTTGATGGAACAGGACAAGGGTGGTGAGTGTGTGTTTGTGGTGTGCTATAATGGTGTTATACACTAAGTGTACAAAACATTAGGAACCCCCTTGAATACTTTTGCCCTCAGAACAGCCTCCATTTGTCGGGGTGTGGACTCTACAAGGTGTCGAAAGCGTTCCACAGGGATGCTGGCCAATGATGACTCCAATGCTCAAGTTGGCTGGATGTCCTTTGGGTGGCGGACTATTTTTGATACACACAGGAAACGGTTGACCGTTTACAAACCCAGCAGCATTGCAGTTCTTGACACACTCAAAATGGTGCGCCTAGCACCTACTACCATACCTTGTTCAAAGGCACTCAAATATTTTGTCTTGCCCATTCATCCTCTGAATGGCACACATACACAGTCCATGTCTCACTTGTCTCAAGGCTTATCTTATCTTATTAAACCTATCTCCTCCCCTTCATCAACACTGATTTGAAGTGGATTTAGCAAGTGACATCAATAAGTGTTCACCTGGTCAGTCTGTCATTGAAGGAGCAGGTGTTCCTAATGTTTTGTACACTCTGCATGCATACTCTTCAATCTGTATATTATTGGAGTTGTATGACCAATGTACAAGTCGAAAAATACTTGATTGGGGAAATGTTTCACCGAGCATTAATGTGTGGGTGTGTATCCAATCATCTACATATGCATACACTATTGGGTACCGGAAGGCCTAGGAAGTAGGCGCTGCATCCGTTGGGCTCTGGCATCTGGTAGTCAGGGCGAGGAAGAGCAGCTTTACCTGAGGTAGAAAGAATGTTAGAGACATCAGTTCCCTTCAATTCAAGAAAGGAATATTTATTTCCACTTTTAATTTATTTTTAAATCCAAGGAGGAAAGTAGGAACTGGAATTTCAGTTTTACTTGATAAATTCATTGAATTGACTTGAAATGGAACTGAACCCATCCTTGTTTGCCATCCACACTTGATTGACCAACCCAGCAAAGGGAGCCCACTGGTCACAGATGTCAATTCAAAGTCTAATCCCCACTGGTTCAACCTAATTTCATTGAAATGATGTGGAAACAATGTTGATTCAACCAGTGTGTGCCCAGTGGGAGGTTGGATGTCCATAAATTGTATGTCAGACAACAGACGTTGTTGGAGAAGATTATCAGTTCATCAATGGTGGCAACCAAAACAGAGTCCATGGTCAACACAGGTAAAGCCCATGGGACATGTGATATCAAAGGTGAACACTACATCCTAGCTGTGAATCACTGAGTAGTTCACACTTTACCTCATGACACCTCTGCCAGCTCTCTCTCCTTGCTCATAGTCCACTGACTAAGGAGCATTATCAGATGTGAGGTGATAAAGGTTATTAGTAATGTCAAAGGAAATCCTAGTATAAGCTCTCCCCAATCATTTATATGGTGTCCTTGCATTTAAGAGTTTAAATGGCTTCAACATGAGGATGTGTTAAAAACCTCAGAAAATCTTAATGTCCATGTTTATCTCCATTGGGTACCATCTCGCTAATCTATAATGGATCTCTACCTGCCCGGATAATCGTTACGCAATTTGAATTTAGGATCACATGGAAGCGGTCTATACAGAACAGAATATCTCGGCTAACTAATCACTAGCCTGGTCTAGGTGGGCTTGTTTCGCCAACTCCTCTGACTATCGTTGGCATGCCACGCATATGATACATGTATGATAGGCTAGCCAGAGGAGTCGATCATGTTCTTACCATATCGACAGCGGTACTGGCACACTCCATCGCGTCCGCCCATAAGCTCCAGCACGGAGTCAAAGTATCCATTGACGGCTTCAAAGCCTCCCCTAACGGAGTTCAGTCCCCACTCGTCCTCATCCTCTGCCTGGGAGGGGTCGACAGGGGCCTGGCTTGGGTCCACTGGTGCAGGTTCCTCAGCGTCCTGGGAGAGGGTCCCCTGGGTGGAGAGGCTCAAAACCAGAAGGAGAGCAAGGGAGGCCCAGTGCGTCATTGTGGTTCAGAGAAGCGGAGGGACAGCTAGGGACACAGCGTTGACGATCCACCAAGTTCAGCTGGAGGAATGAGAGAAGCACAAACACACAGAGAGAGAGGGAACGAGACAACTCACTCTGTCACGTCAACCGGCACCCAGACCTGGACTTTGAGCTAGACACCGGGACAGCCTCCACTGTGGAGGAACGAAGGTCAGCTCCTATCTAGATTGTATTTCTGTTTCAAAGGTGTGCTATATGTATCTGTTTCGTTGTAATCATATTGGTCTCAGTGTTTTGACTATGATCCTATAAAGACTTGATGTTCTGTTTTGACTATGATCCTATAAAGACTGACGTTCTGTCACCAATTTTGACTAAATCAAAAGACTGGTGATTATGGCATGAAACCGTCAACTAACTAATTGTACTTCACACTTGTTCACTATTCAGTTTTCTTACAAATTATGGTTAGAAAAAAATCAATGCACTGCATTACTACACTTGACTTATTAAACAAATAACATTGGCAAAGCTTGGCCCAGAGACCTAATTGTGTCACGTATACTACTGATTATTTATCTTTCAACACGTTCTAGTGTGCTGATAGAACATGCCCTTTTTAAAAATTGTATTATTATTATTATTTTTATTAACAACAAATCGATACATAAAGCACATGAGGGAACACAAGCATACATAGATTACAAACAATGGACAATCGAGCTAGGGGGTACAACATCACATTACAATTACACAAGGTCCTTAAGGGACATGCATATACTTACAATTCTAACAGCTTTTTTGTTAGTAGAGCATTTAATCTTCTTAAAATACAGTTCTATTTCTTTTTGTAGGGTACGAAAATGTGGTTTTCTGTTTGTAAATTTACATTTGTGAATAATAAAATTAATTACATAAAAATGTTTCAGCTTATTTCTATTGTATGTAAAGAATCCAAACAGTACATCTCTCCACAATAGTGGAAAATCTTCATAAATGTGTTCAATTATAAACCTACTGATGTCTTGCCACAGTTTTTTTACATGCATACAATGCCAAAAAAGATGCAAAACTGTTTCTGGGTGGTCATTACAAAAGGAGCAATTTGAGTTGATGTTTTCCTTAAACTTCTTCATATAGTGGTTGGCAGGATAATATTTATGAATAATTTTAAAGGAAACTTCCTTAATTTTGTTAACAAGTAGGTATGTGTGTGGCAACATCCAACCTTTTTTCCAACAGATATTATCAATAAATCCATTCCAATAAGGCATGACATAAGGTATAGATACAGCATCCTGCTGAAACAAGGATCGTATCGCTCTGTTGTTGAATGGACCAAAAGAGAAACAAATCTTTCCTACTGATGAGTCAACAGGGGTAATGGGAGGTAGGCTCTGAGGGTCAGGTCTTGACACGTTCCTGAATAACATAGCAACACCTGGGGGAATGGCATCTAAAACAATTGCAAAATCTTTAGGTGTTACAGGGACCTTGTAAAGTGATAAGAATTCTTTATAACTGAGTAAAAGACCCTCTGCATTTACCAGTTGGCTCACCAATAGGATATTATTTCGGGAACCAATATTCTAAAAACAAAGAAGTATTTTTATAAATATATCCCGATTATTCCATATATAATATCTGTGTGGAGAAAAATTGTGTTTTAAAATTAAGGACCATGACAAGAAAACCTGCCGATGAAAAGCAGAAAGTTTCACTGGAACTTTGTCAATATTATAATTGCAAAACAACATGAAGTTAAGGCCACCAAAAGTAGAGAAGACATGAGGTATAAAATACCAGATAGAAGTGGGTCTTCTTAGGAATTGTTTTATCCAAATTGATCTTAAAAGTATTATTTAAAATAGTAAAGTCCAGAAAATTCAGTCCACCATTCTCATAAGTGTTCATTACAACAGTTTTCCTACTGTAATGGGTATGGTTTCTCCAAAGAAAGTTGAAAAGCATCTGGTCTATCTCCTTGCTTATTTTACTGTCAAGATATAAAGATAGAGTGCCATATGTTAGTCTAGAGATACCTTCAGCCTTGGTTATTAGGACTCTACCTTTTAAAGATAAGTCCCTCTGTAGCCATTGATTTAGCTTCTTCTGGGTTTTTTTAATAAGAGGGTTAAAATTTAGCCTCTAGACTTCTGATCCTTTGTAATGGTTATGCCTTATAATAATTTCCTTACCAGCTATGGAAATACCTTATTGAAAGAATTTGCAAGAAGTTGGGTGATTAATAAAAACAGGTACGGAGAGATAGGACAACCTTGACTAATACCTCTCTTTTACTCAAATCTGGGTGAGGTGCCATATTTCAATTTGATAGAGCTGTTACCATTTGCATAGAGTCTTAATAGCCTTACAGAAAAAAATCCCCAAAGCCAAGTCTCTCAAGGGAGTGGAAGAGAAACTGATGCTCTACTGTGTCAAATGCTTTATAAAAATCAAAAAATAATATGAAGCTATCCTCAGTTATTAGGTCTGAGTAGTCAAGTATGTCTAATACTAGTCTGACATTGTTAGAAATATGTCTGTTCCTCATAAAGCCAGACTGTGTTTCATCAATGATTGCATCCAGGACTTCTTTAATTATATTAGTAGTAAGGCTAATATCTTATAGTCATTATTAAGAAGACAAATTGGACGCCAGTTATCGATGAGCAGCACTTCTTTTTTAGGCTTAGGTATCAGTGTTATTAACCCCTGACTCATTGTAGGAGGGAGAACATTGTTTTTAATACTCTCTAAAAAGACTTCAAATAGGGAGCTACTTGTTCAGAAAATAATTTGTAAAATTCTGATGTAATTCCATCAACACCTGGTGATTTATTGTTCTTTAGATGTTTGATAGACTCTATAATCTCTTCAACTTTGATAGGTTCATCACACTGTTTAGATTCTATATCACTGATAGAGTGAACATTATTCAGTGAGTTAAAAAATATATCTGTGGATTCCTGACAATACGTAGAGCTATACAATTTTCTGTAAAAATTGCTACAGTATTTTGCGATACATTTTTGGTCATCTGTAATAACACCATCAATGTTTAACTTATGGATAGTGTTATTTTTAGAGTGAAATTTCTCAAGTCTAAAGAACTAGGATGAATTCTGTTCTCCCTCCTCAATCCATTTTTTCCTAGATCTAATAAAGGCTCCTCCTGCTTTTAATTTATATATATTATCCAGTTTATTTTGTAACTCAATTAGTTCCATCTTCTCCTCCCCCGAAAGGTCGGCTGGGGACCTCTGAGAAAGAGAAGTTATCTTAATGATCACCTTTTCCTCCTCAGCAAGATTACTACCATATTTTCTAAGGTATTTGGACCTTAGAAAGAGCTCCCAGTTCTTGCAATAAGATTTTTCTTCACAAGCCCTTTCCCAAAAGTGTGAGAACAGATCTTTAACCTCAAATTTAACGATATCATTATTTAATAATGAGCTATTTAGCTTACAGTAGGATGCTCTACCAAGGTTAGTATCGGGGGTAAATATTTTGATATCAATGTAAATAGCCCTATGGTCTGTGAGGGAAGTAGTACAAATATTTGTAGTATCACACACTCACTATCAATACATTTGAATATAAGCCAAAAATCTATTCTGGATTGTCTGGAACCTGTTTTGTTACTCCAAGTGAATGAGCTGTCGGCCGGAAACCTCTCTCTCCATATATCAGTAAGATCAAACTTTTCCATAAAAAGTATTAAACCCAAATTCTGATTGGTTGGCCTACCTGGGGGCCATCTATCAGTTGAATTATCTATTGTAATGTTAAAGTCCCCTCCTATCAATAATAACGATTTGGGAAATTTAGATAACCAATGAAGTATATGTTTCTCTATAGATTCAAGTAACTCATCATTCTCATGTTTGGTGTTGAACCCGTAGAAGTTGACAGTAATGAGTGTAATGTCATTGTAACTCATCATTCTCATGTTTGGTGTTGTACCCGTAGAAGTTTACAGTAATGAGTGTAATGTCATTGTAACTGATCACAAGACAAATAAAGTGACCAAAGGGGTCACATTCCGAGTGTAGAATATTACCACCAAAGGTGTTTTTCATTGTAGTGACACCGTCGGAGCGTTCAGATCCATGGGAGAGCCAAATATCGTTGCCCACACTGTGACCTCCAGAAGTTGGCACCAGCCGAAATTGAGTGAGACTCTTGAAAAAAGCAAAAATCTGTTCGAAATTGTTTAGCAAATAAAAATAAGGCCTTGCGCTTCACATTGTTTCGTAATCCCCTAGTATTAAGAGAAACTATAGACAAAGACAAAACAACAAAGATTATATAAAAGTATAAACTGTAGTAGGATGAGTCAAAGACGTAGGAGCAGTAAACGTAAACGACAAGGAACCGAGATCTACACCATTTAAATAAATTTAAAGTGAAAATAGCTTATTCCATAACCTTTGAGCTAGACGTTATCTGGCTTTGAAATTCAACTCAACTGAAAATTATGTTCAAGACCAAACCAAGGGTTCTTGTAGTAAGAGACGAAAAACCCCCTTTAGTGTAATCAGGAACTATTCTGAGAAATAAAATAACAAATAATAATTTAAATAAAAGGGTACCTACTATTTTAAGTGCATATGAAAACTGATCATAAAATAATTGAATAAAAAAATGTTTTACATATAAACGTTCCTAAGACCTTTTTTGGAAATAAGTATTAATAACTAAATAGAGCAATAACCGTGTAAAGTCAGAGCAGACCTGTATGCCATTTAAAACAGTATCTTAAGTTACTGTATACATAAATAAATACAGCTTTCAATCTTCTTGGTAAGTGTGTAAACAAAATAGGTCTTCTGGTCATACAAGAACAAACTAATCAATTGAAATACCTGAGTATTCCTGAAAAAGTCACCTGATGATTGTTAGGTAAACAACATAAGGAAAATGAGAATACCATGGCTGAAACCATCAACCTGTTCCTTCTAGTGAGATTTTAGGGAGGAATATGGATTTCTGAACCGTTGATGAAGCCTCGTCCTCCGACGAAGTAAGCAGCCTTTCCCTCATTTCGTGCTATCTTGATCGTTGGCCACAACTTGTTACTTCTTTCTATGTCCTCCGGGCTGAGATGGTCGGCGAAACGCATACCATGGCTCTGAAGGAAGGCGTTCTTTCTAGCAGCTTCCCAGACTGCATCCCTCTATAATCTGGCAGTGAAGAGGATGACGATAACCCCTAGGTCTTGAATCATTTTGAATCGTTTTGCTGTGGCCTTCGTTTTGCTGTGCCCTTCGTTTTGCTGTGCCCTACTTCTGAAGGAACGCAGTTGACAAGTAGGCGGCGACTTGGTGCACACGTGCTCGGAAGTAAGCAAGGAAAACGTCATGTCTTTCTCTGGCGAGCTGTTTGTCTGGCGATAGCACTGGCGTCGTAGTGGAAATTATATTTTGGGAGCGCTTATCGTGGAAACATTACGAAACGTGTTTGTGGTGTGCGCTCATCTAAGACGAACCGTTTGCAAGTGAAGTGCGCGAGCGTCAAGATAGAGCGGTGCAGGTGCACGAGCCGACACGCATGTGCAACGTTGTCTGCAGTGAGCATTTCGCGCTACATTATTTAGCTATAACCTCGACAGTTTGCCAGCTACTTTTTAAACCCGTTAGCAAGTTACCTGGCTAGCTACTGCAGTATATAACTATGACCTAGACACATTTTGTAGTGGTAATGAATGAAAACCACTCATTTCTATTTTGAGGAGAGGAGTAAGGCCTACCCGACACAACAGTGTATGTCAGCAACATGGCATTCACCAGCCTTTTTTCAAGTCTTCCAAACAAAGAATTTGACCCGACGCCTTGTGAGCCGAGAGAGAGGTAAGCTACTATAACACAAATAGTCATTATTTCGACTGTCTCTCTTCTACTATGCTGAATTAATGTAACAAGCTAACTAACCTAGTCAAGTATTTCAGCTTTGACTTGGAATACATAGCCAACAAAGAATTTGTTTCTTACATTTTTCGCAGATTTCAAAGGGATGAAAGACAACTGGAACCAGTTAAACTGGAGAAGGGGAACGAAAGGGATGCCCAGTCCAGAAAGTGGCCATTGCAACAGGGTCAGCAGAGTGGCCCCAGGAAGAGGAAAAAGAGGGACCAACAGGTGAGCGTGTCATGTACTAAACAGATGCTGAATAGGCCAATTCAGAATGGAGAAGTTTGTTTGCTAAACATTGACATAAGCCTAACTAACATAGGCATATCTTGTGTTTGTGCCGTGTTTTATACTACTAGGCGAATTGCACACCACATACCTGTAGATCAGGCCTCTCCAACCCTGTTCCTGGAGAGCTACTCTCCTATAGTTTTTTGCTCCAATCCCAGTTGTAACTGATCTGGTTCAGTTCATCAACCAGCTAATTATTAGATTGAGGTGCGCCATATTAGGGTTGGGGTGACAACCTACAGGACGGAAGTTCTCCAGGAACGGTGTCCGCAAGCCTTACTGTGGATTATAAAGTTAGTATAGAAATAGGCTGCAAACCGTTACCATTTGGTATTGCCCCTTTTGATGTTGTTGTAACGTTACCCTTTTTGTGTTTTTCTGCAGGAGCAGTGTGGCCAGGCCAAGAAAAGTAACCTTCATAAATGTCTACCACAATCTTATAAAGACTTTGACTCTGTGGCCCGAGACTTCATGGTGAAGTGTGATTTCGAGCAACCAAGCTTTGACTTCAGTAGAGAACTGGACTTCTACAGTGATAGCAAGGAGGGTGCATACCCAGGTCATGCTACAGAGAAGTCGGGTTGGAAGAACATGAGGCCCGGAGAAGCCAAGGGTGTGTGTTTATGGATTAACCCTTTACTATTAGCAATGTATTGACTTTAAAATGTGTGTAGGATTTTAATTGAACTGTTTCCACAGATCCTGATCAGAACAAGGATGTTCAAGGTGTAAACAAGAAGAAGGGACGGGAGCAGAAGAAGCAGCGATGGGAGCCTCAGCAGCAGAGACTTGACAACCAGGCCAGAGGCAGAGGGGGAAACTCTGCCAGGAGGGGTGGGGATTTTACCGGACTGGGTGGACACGGAACTAACCAGCCCAGAGTCTTCTCCAACAGGGGTGGAGGTGGTTCCAACAGGGGTGGAGGTGGTTCCAACAGGGGTGGAGGTGGTTCCAACAGGGGTGGAGGTGGCTCCAACAGGGGTGGAGGTGGCTCCAACAGGGGTGGAGGTGGCTCCAACAGGGGTGGAGGTGGCTCCAACAGGGGTGGAGGTGGCTCCAACAGGGGTGGAGCCGGTGGAGGTGGCTCCAACAGGGGTGGAGAGGGGAGCAATAGAGGCCAGGGCTGTGACAAGAGGGGCAGTTTTCTCCAAAGAGGTGATTGGTCAAAGCGAGGCACTGACCGGTCACGTAGTGGTGGACGACAGTTTCCAGATGATGGACGTTTAACACTGGTAATTCAAAAGGAAATCATGCAAACTTCCTTGTCAATTTCCATAGAAATGTCATTTGTAGCTTTACAATGCTCGGTTACAGCTAGGTAACCCAAGTCAGTGATTTCAGTCTTACGTACATTTTCACAGCTAATTCCAACCTCTTCCAGGAAACTTTGACAGGAAAGGGGAAGAAGAACATGACAAAGGAATTCAAAGACCAGAATGCTTTGGAGATTGACGGCAGGTTAATCTGTCGACATTTCCTCAGGGGAAAGTGCATCAAGGCAGGTTTCTATATTTTATGATTAGAAATTGTAACAATATTAATGGGCAATTGACAAATTGAACCTAAACCCAATATATCCAAATGATAGTCAGGTATGTTGATGTTGACATCTTTTACTGTCAGTGGCCTGACCCATTTTGTTTAGAGACCCCGTCAACTTATTTTGTTTTGCAGGGTGATGACTGCCAGCTAGAACATGCTCTGGACGTCAACTACTCGATCAACGAAGTGTGTAAATTCTACGTCCAGGGATCCTGTTCGAAAGGAGAGAGCTGCATATACATGCACAATATCCTTTTCTCAGCTTATTCGAAATGTCCCTTATGTTGTGGTTGCCACTGGGTGGGTGAGGGGGAAATGACTACTGTTTTTATACGGTTTCCTTGTGTATCTGTCCTACTACCTCGTTATATTTTGTGAAAAACTTCACATTTGATCACAAAACAATAACTTAACGACCCGTAGCGGACTGTGCCTTAACACCAACGTGGATGCCGTAGGGGTAGACGCAGATGTTTTTGCTTTCTTTCCTTGACCAAGTACCCACAGAGTTTCCCCTGCAAGTTCTTCCATACTTACGAGAAGTGCTCCCAAGGAGACCAGTGCAGGTTTTCCCATGAACCTCTGACTGAGCTCACCAAACAGCTACTGGAGGCAGTCAGTAACTGTCTACCCTGAGATGACACTCCTGCCCTTACACACTGACATATTGTTGCTCCCTGTTACCATTATCTACTAACTAGGGCTTATTTCTCCTATGCAGGCATTGAAGAGGGACAAGGACATTGAGGAACTGGCTAAAAAGGACAAGCCAATCTGCATGGAGGAGTCAGTGGCCACAAAGGAGTCGGCGTCAGCTGAGGAGACACAGCCTGTCATTAACATGTTCCTGAATCCCCTAAGGTTAAGAATGCGAGTGCGCGTGCACACGTTTCTTTTACTGTCCTTGTGGGGACCTAAAATGTATTTCCATTCATTTCCCCTAACCCTTAATCCTAATTGTAAACCTAAATTTATAGTAGACCTAGTCCTGAGAAATGTCCCCACGAAGGATAATTTCTTGTTAAACTATCCTTACTAGCCCACACTCCACAGTAGTTTGAATAGTAAGCCCCCCACACCACAGTAGTGTGTTAGAATAGTAAGCCCCCCACACCACAGTAGTGTGTTAGAATAGTAAGCCCCCCACACCACAGTCGTGTTAGACTAGTAAGCCCCCCCACCACAGTAGTGTTAGAATAGTAAACCCCCCACACCACAGTAGTGTGTTAGAATAGTAAGGCCCCCTCACACCACAGTCGTGTTAGAATAATAAGCCCCCCACACCACAGTAGTGTTAGAATAGTAAGCCCCCCACACCACAGTAGTGTTAGAATAGTAAGCCCCCCACACCACAGTAGTGTTAGAATAGTAAGCCCCCCACACCAGTCGTGTTAGAATAGTAAACCCCCCACACCACAGTAGTGTGTTAGAATAATAAGCCCCCCACACCACAGTAGTGTTAGAATAGTAAGCCCCCCACACCACAGTAGTGTTAGAATAGTAAGCCCCCCACACCACAGTAGTGTTAGAATAGTAAGCCCCCCACACCAGTCGTGTTAGAATAGTAAACCCCCCACACCACAGTAGTGTTAGAATAGTAAGAGCCCCACACCACAGTAGTGTTAGAATAGTAAGCCCCCCACACCACAGTAGTGTTAGAATAGTAAGCCCCCCACACCACAGTAGTGTTAGAATAGTAAGCCCCCCACACCACAGTCGTGTTAGAATAGTAAACCCCCCACACCACAGTAGTTTTAGAATAGTAAGAGCCCCACACCACAGTAGTGTTAGAATAGTAAGGCCCCCCCACACCACAGTAGTGTTAGAATAGTAAGCCCCCCCACACCACAGTCGTGTTAGAATAGTAAGCCCCCCCACACCACAGTGTTAGAATAGTAAGCCCCCCACACCACAGTAGTGTGTTAGAATAGTAAAAAAAAACACAGCAGTAGTGTTAGAATAGTAAGACCCCCACACCACAGTAGTGTTAGAATAGTAAACCCCCCACACCACAGTAGTGTTAGAATAGTAAACCCCCCACACCACAGTAGTGTGTTAGAATAGTAAGGCCCCCTCACACCACAGTCGTGTTAGAATAGTAAGCCCCCCACACCACAGTCGTGTTAGAATAGTAAGCCCCCCACACCACAGTAGTGTTAGAATAGTAAGACCCCCCACACCACAGTCGTGTTAGAATAGTATACCCCCCACACCACGGTTGTGTGTTAGAATAGTAAGGCCCCCTCACACCACAGTCGTGTTAGAATAGTAAGCCCCCCACACCACAGTCGTGTTAGAATAGTAAGACCCCCTACACCACAGTCGCGTTAGAATAGTAAACCCCCCACACCACAGTAGTGTTAGAATAGTAAACCCCCCACACCACAGTAGTGTTAGAATAGTAAGACCCCCACACCACAGTAGTGTGTTAGAATAGTAAGGCCCCCTCACACCACAGTCGTGTTAGAATAGTATACCCCCCACACCACGGTTGTGTGTTAGAATAGTAAGGCCCCCTCACACCACAGTCGTGTTAGAATAGTAAGCCCCCCACACCACAGTCGTGTTAGAATAGTAAGACCCCCCACACCACAGTCGTGTTAGAATAGTAAACCCCCCACACCACAGTAGTGTTAGAATAGTAAACCCCCCACACCACAGTAGTGTTAGAATAGTAAACCCCCCACACCACAGTAGTGTTAGAATAGTAAGACCCCCACACCACAGTAGTGTGTTAGAATAGTAAGGCCCCCTCACACCACAGTCGTGTTAGAATAGTATACCCCCCACACCACGGTTGTGTGTTAGAATAGTAAGGCCCCCTCACACCAGAGTCGTGTTAGAATAGTAAACCCCCCACACCACAGTAGTGTTAGAATAGTAAGACCCCCACACCACAGTAGTGTGTTAGAATAGTAAGGCCCCCCCACACCACAGTAGTGTTAGAATAGTAAACCCCCCACACCACAGTAGTGTTAGAATAGTAAGCCCCCCACACCACTGTAGTGTTAGAATAGTAAGCCCCCCACACCACAGTAGTGTTAGAATAGTAAGACCCCCTACACCACAGTCGTGTTAGAATAGTAAGACCCCCTACACCACAGTCGTGTTAGAATAGTAAACCCCCCACACCACAGTAGTGTTAGAATAGTAAGACCCCCACACCACGGTTGTGTGTTAGAATAGTAAGGCCCCCTCACACCACAGTCGTGTTAGAATAGTATACCCCCCACACCACGGTTGTGTGTTAGAATAGTAAGGCCCCCTCACACCACAGTCGTGTTAGAATAGTAAGCCCCCCACACCACAGTCGTGTTAGAATAGTAAGACCCCCTACACCACAGTCGTGTTAGAATAGTAAACTCCCCACAACACAGTAGTGTTAGAATAGTAAACCCCCCACACCACAATAGTGTTAGAATAGTAAGGCCCCCCCACACCACAGTAGTGTTAGAATAGTAAGCCCCCCCCCACACCACAGTAGTATTAGAATAGTAAGGCCCACCCACACCACAGTAGTGTTAGAATAGTAAGTCCCCCACACCACAGTAGTGTGTTAGAATAGTAGTGTGTGTATGTGGATGAGCTTTATATTTTACACTGTTGATAGTAAATTAAAGTTAATCACTCGTGTTTTATTGATTGGCTACATTTGTCTGGATTTCAGGCCAAACTTTTACAACAGTTCATCACCCTCTGAGCCACCTGCTGAGGAAAGTACCCCCATGTGTCAGAATGAAGTGTCAGCTGAGGTCGTGGAGAAGGAAATTGCCCCTCCAGAGTCCATTCGGTCTCCTGATCCTCCCCCAAGCTCTCCTGGCTTTAAGGAACCGGTTTCTTATTCAGTTGAGGCTGTGCTTGGGTCCCATAGGCCCCTGGAAAAACCCTTCCGCAGCTTCTTTGCAGCCTCTATCAGCCAGACCTCACAGACCCAACCAGATCCACTCACAACTACATTAGTTCCTCCAGACTCTATCCACACTCCTGATCCACCCCTAAACTCTACATGCAGCAAGAGAAATGTTCCTTATTCAGTCAAAGCTGTGCTTGGATTCCAGAAGCCTGTAGAAAAACCCTTCTGCAGCCAATTTTCAGGATCCATCACCCAGTCCTTCACACTCCCCACACAGATCCAATCAGATCCCCCCAGCACTACATTTGTTTCTCCAGACCCCATTAGTTTGTCTGGTCCTCATCTGAATAAGAGGCAGGCTTCTTATTCAGTTGAGGCTCTCTCTACGCCCCAGAAGCCAGTGAAAAAAACCTTTTGCAGTCTTTTTGCAGGACCGATCAGCCAGACCTTTACTAGACCTCTCATACAGAACTCTGCTAATTCTCCCATCAACACCCCAGGCTGTACGAGACCAGCTTCTTATTCAGTTAAGGCTGTTCTAAAGTCCCACAAGCCTGTGGAAAACCCATTTCGCAGCCTCGTTGCAGGCCCCATCAACCAGTCCTCTCGCCACCCTGATATACAGACCCAACTAGATCGTCCTAGCACTACATTAAATCCTCCAGACTCCATTCGGCCCCCTGATCCTCCTTCAGTCTATAAGAGGCCGGCTTATTATTCAGATAAAGCTGTGCTTGGATCTCCTAAACCTTTGAAACCATCCTTCAGCAGCCTCTTTGCAGGCCCCATCAGCCAGACCTCTCCCCAACCTCCCACTCAGACCCAAGCAGATTCTTCTAGCGCTACATTTGGTCCTTCAGACTCTGCTCCTCCTGCAGGCTGTAAAAGGCCGGCTTCGTATTCTGTTACGGATGTGCTTGAGCCCGATAAGCCTGTGGAAAACCCCTTCCGCAGCCTTTTTGCAGGAACCATCAGTCAGACCACTACCGACCCTCCCTCACAGTCCCTAAACTCCCTCGGTTGTAAGGCACCAGCTTCTAAAAAGCCCATGGAAAAACCCTTCCGTAGCATCTTTGCAGGCCCCATCAGCCAGACACCCAATAACCACCCTCCCAGACAGACCCGACCAAATCCCCCCAGCACTGCATTTAGTCCTCCAGACCCCGTTCGGTCTTCTGAGCCTCTGCCAGTCGGCAAGAGACGGACATCCTCAGTTGAGGCTGTCAGTGAGTCCCAGAAGTCCATTGAAAAACCATTTCGTAGCCTCTTTGCCGGCCCTCTCACACAGACCTCTACTTCTGGCCATCCAACACAGACCCAACCAGATCCCCCTAGAAACTTCACTGCTGAAAGACCAGCTTCTCATTCACTTGAGGCTATGTTTGAGACTCAGAAGCCAGTGGGAAAACCCTTTCGAAGCCTTTTTGCAGGCCCCATCAGCCAGACAACCCTCCCTGACCCTCCAACACAGACCTGGCCATATCCCCCCATAGTCAAGCCTAAACAGAAGGAGCGTGACCCAACACCATTCACCGGTAAGGCCCTGCTTTACTCAATACAATACTTTAAATGTCCCTTTATTGGAAATGCACCTATATTATTGACATTTCATCACCACTTCATGGCCTCCAGAGCCGTCCACAACCCATTCTGTTCTGAGGACCCTCTTCCTACGCCTGAGCCCATGCCGCCAGGAGGGGGAGCAGGCAATCAGTAACAGCTGCAAAGATCCAGGTACAGTCAGACACATCATGCTAGAAGTAGTGCATTTGTCCTTAAATGTTTTTTATATTTTTTACATAAATGCATTGTGGTAAGCTTGCATAGATATTTTTTATACTTATTTTCTCTCACCTACTTCTGGCTAAACTATTAGAATGTTTTGGCTCCTAGTGTGTATCAAAATATATTCAGGATTGTCTCCGTTACCGTTGGAAGTGTGTTAGACCTGTTGTGACCCCTTTCAGGAGGCGATGGCCTGTGTTCCAGTGAAGACGAAATCCAGAGAGGATCTACTTCCACAGGACAGCAGAGGCAGAGCCAGGAGGTGGAGGACATTGATGAGCTGGAGAGTGAGCGAGAGGAGCCGGAGGAGTGCGTTCTGAGAGATGAGCTGTTAGTAATTCCATTAGAGCCATTAGTACCTTACGTGCCACTTGGTGACCCTCGCCACCATCGCCAGGCTGATATCACCCTGCCACGGTCCACCTTCGCCCAGGACGTGGTGTGGTCCTTTGAAGACCTTACTCCCCTCTCACTCCATCACCAGCCGTCTGTCCCTCTGGCCTCCCGCTCTGCTGAGAGAACATCAGGTTCTGCTGTTGGACTGTCCAGTCCTGCAGGACTCAGGCCACAGCCTTCCCCACAGGACTCCAACTCTCAGGAGGCTGCAGGAGAGCATCTCATTCCCTCCAGGAATTCAGGTAGGGGACAGGTCCAGGTGGATACCCCCGGCGTTCACAACCTACCGATCCAAGCGATGGTACGGATCACTCGACATAACAGTGATGTACAACCAAAGAGACTGTCTGGACAAATGAGGTGCAAAAGTGGCAACGTGGGTGAAAAAAAAACACTGAAAGACCTTTTTAAGACTTTTGACCCCACATCATCTCCCTTCGGACAGTAACTGCATTTGGACTATGGCTCATATTGTATGCACTGTCGGTCAATGGACTACGCACCAAGACTTACACAAACACTTGTCCTTCATATGAATGCTTTTGCTCTAATGTATTTTCCCGCTAACATGTCAGAACAGAAATTCATTGCAAAAATGGTTGTGTAAAATGCAGGACGCCAATTATGCATGCACACACACAACCCTCTTTAACTACATTTGATGAAGTGTTACTCCCATATCTTTACTTAGCAACAGCTAATGTTACTGATGAATTGTCAACCTAGTCTGTCTCGGTGTGAATTGTTTTGGGATTTTCTTAGATGAGGCATGTTGATGTTTTTTTACTGACTAAATCATCAATCATGTACATTTTTAAGGTTTACAAAAACGAATGACATTTTATTTAATTTTTATTAAAGCAGGAAGTAACCTATTGGAACAATTAGCCAGTTAACTAGTAACTAACCGCTGCCCTCATCCTCCACTCCTGCTGACTACATTTCCTCTTATTTGATAAGTGAACAATGGGTTATTGCTCAACTGATTCGTATTCCTGTGTGGAAAATGTCATTATTTAAACTAATGGCACACCAGTTTTGCTCTGCATGTAGTGCTTCTCTTTTCTTATAGTAGGGTACTGTGCTGTGAAAAAGTATTTGCCAACCCTTTCTAATTTCCTCTACTTTTGCATATTATTTTTATATTGAATGCTTTCAGATCTTCAACCAAAACCTAATATTAGATAAAGGGAACCTGAGTTAATAATTACAGAATTACTACTTATTTCATAAACAAAGTTATGCAACACCCAATGCCCCAGTGTGAGAAATTAATTACCCACTTTTTTGAGAAAGCCTTTGATGTAATCACATTGAGTGATTTTCCTGGTTCTGTGGTCAGGTCGGACTATATTAATTTATTTAGCAGTTTGTCGTGGACATTTCCTGTATTTACCAAATCATGAGAGCAAACCACACAAGTCAGAGTTAGTTATCACAAAGTCCATCTTTAATTATATGAGCTCCATCACAACCCTGTGACTCTCAGATCAATTCAGTGTCTATATATGAATTCTCTGAGAGTCCCTTACACATTGCAACTGAGATCCTTCATAGCAAAGACACACATAGCAAGACCGCATTAGGCATAATTTATCGTTCAGCTTTGTCTCCTAAACTATGTTCTTTTCTCAAACTCAGAACCTAAACAAATCCTCCATATCAACAGGCATATATCAAATCCATCCTATCTTGACAAGATCAGAGACACATTGACTGGCACACAGACATTGTGGAGCCAAGAGATACACGCTTGACCTCTCCCCTCTCTCCGGCCTAAGTAAGACCTGGCATAGAACAGATAACTGCAACACCGCCACAGTATTATACAAAAATAAACATTCTGATGAGAAGTAACTTACAAACATATGATGAATATAAAACATCTTTCCTATGTTACCAACTAATTCTGATTTATTCCCCAACAGGTCATTCTCTATGGGGACTATTCCGACCCAAGTTAAGCGCACGTAACTCAAACTTAATTCCCTTAAATGCACTTTTCTCTCTATGCATATTCTGACCTTTAACTTAAGCATGAGAACAGCAGGTTATTCATCTGCTATTCGTTCAGAGTGGAGATCGTAAGACATTAAGGTGTGGAGGTGTGTCTAAAGATATGCTGTATTTTGACCTCGACTTAATTCCACCTTTACACGTGAGGAAACATGTATAAGGTCGAGCGAACCTACCGGTTTTAAGTGGAAAAAGCAGATAATAGATTTCTGTAGTTAATAGAAATAACAGCGTTCTCCATCCACTGTAATGTATAAATTGATAAGAGCTAGGTAAATGAGTAACCCGTTTGGAGACATGGCAATTCTTTTAGATTATTTTTCCCTACGATCACTGGAGACTGAAATCAGTCATATGGAAGCAAACTGAAAATCATGTCAACATGCTTATTGGGCGGGCCAGTCCATAGCATCAATGCCTTCCTCTTGCAGGAACTGCTGACACACTCCAGCCACATGAGGTCTAGCATTGATGCAGGGCGCCAGTGGCGAATTTGCCACTCTTGGTGTTCTCTGGCAAATGCCAAACGTCCTGCACAGTGTTGGGCTGTAAGCACAACCCCCACCTGTGGACGTCGGGCCCTCATACCACCCTCATGGAGTCTGTTTCTGACCGTTTGAGCAGACACATGCACATTTGTGGCCTGCTAGAGGTCATTTTGCAGGGTTTTGGCAGTGCTCCTCCTGCTCCTCCTTGCACAAAGACGGAGGTAGCGGTCCTGCTGCTGGGTTGTTGTCCTCCTACGGCCTCCTCCACGTCTCCTGATGTACTGGCCTGTCTCCTGGTAGCGCCTCCATGCTCTGGACACTACGCTGACAGACACAGCAAACCTTCTTGCCACAGCTCGCATTGATGTGCCATCCTGGATGAGCTGCACTACCTGAGCCACTTGTGTGGGTTGTAGACTCCGTCTCATGCTACCACTAGACTGAAAGCACCGCCAGGATTCAAAAGTGACCAAAACATCAGCCAGGAAGCATAGGAACTGAGAAGTTGTCTGTGGTCACCACCTGCTGCGGAACCACTCCTTTATTGGGGGTGTCTTGCTAATTGCCTATAATTTCCAACTGTTGTCTATTCCATTTGCACAACAGCATGTGAAATTTATTGTCAATCAGTGTTGCTTCCTAAGTGGACAGTTTGATTTCACAGAAGTGTGATTGACTTGGAGTTACATTGTGTTGTTTAAGTGTTCCCTTTATTTTTTTGAGCAGTGTATTTAAAACACAGACTCCAAGCAGCTAGCTTTTAGCTAGTTGAAAAGCAAAGCACGTGTCAGAAACAGAAAATGCTGCATAGACATCCGGTAAAACACAACTCGTATGCATCTGGTGGGCAATGGGCATTAGGCTTCAAGGCTGAAGTAGCAGAGTTTCTGTACTGTATACACTTTAGAATGTTTTAATTACAGTGCCTTGAAAAGGTTTTTGACCCTCACCACTTTTTCACATTTTACGTCACACTGCCTCAGATTTTGATGCGTTAGATTGGGAAATTGAGTCATTCTTCTTCAGAGTACGCCCCCCCCCCCCCCCCCCCATGCCTCAAGCTGTGTCAAGTTGTGGAACGGTGGACTGCAATTTTGAGGTCTTTCCACAGATGTTTGATGAGATTAAGGTCAGGAGTCTGACTGGGCCGCTCAAGGACATCTATTTTCTTTAAGCTACTCCAGTGTTGCTCTGGCAGTGTGCTTTGGGTCATTGTCCTGTTGAAAAACAAACTTCCACAGTACATTTTTTGGCAGAGGGGAGCAAGTTTTTATCCAGCATTTCTATCTATTTTGTATCATTCATCCTCCCATCAATCCTGACAATATTGCCAGTCCATGTTGCTGAAAAGCCACACATCCCGCTTGGCGTTCACCAGACTTCTGCCACAACTGCAGCATCTTCTAAGGGACGTTTTGCAAACTCTTTGCAGACAAGGATTTTCTTCACCCAGGGCTTCATCCTTGCTTCTCTCCCATAAAGACCCTTTTTGTAGAGTGCCTTGGAGATTGCCTTGTGGAATGCTTTGGAGACTGTTGATACATCAACATTGTCCATTGCAGCTGCTGATTAATAATATTACTCGGTCACAGTTGGCCTCCCAGTAGCTTCCCTAAGAAGTGCCTTTCTTGTCCGGCAACTAAGTTTAGAGTGGGGGCCTGATGTATGGAGTGTCGTGGTGGTTTTAATTTTTCCACTTGGACTGCACTGAGCTCAGAGACGTTGAAATGGTCGTGTACCCTTCCCCAGATTTGTGCGTCTTTTATAATCACGTCTGACTTGCTCTTTCTTTTTTAAGTCTCTCATACAGAGAGAGTGGTATTTATCCTTACAGATTAATTTAAGGCAGGTGATCTATTCATTTCTTACAGCTTGGAAGAGGATCAGAAGTCCAACAAATTATGACTTGTTGAGGAAATATATTGCACCTGAGCAAATTTAGGCTTGCAATTAAAAAGGGTATAAATACCTTTTTAATGATTTCCATTTTAACATTTTCAATTCACCATTTCGTACATTGCACCTGGGCTGCCACCATGAAGACATTTCAAAAGGAACATAACTACAAAGTATTGATAATTTTGATCATCTCAAAGCACTAATATCCAGCACAATACATTTTTTTATTGAACCTTTATTTAACTAGGCAAGTCAGTTAAGAACATATTCTTATTTACAATGACGGAAAATAAAACACAAAAGGGGGGCCTCCACCCCCACCAAGCCAACATGTTGCGCAATAATTTGGGAGCATGGCGCACGGCGACTGGACTATTGTTCAAAACTTTATTGTACACTTTTGATACACCTTCCCAAATTATGTATCGAATTTGACAACTTTCAGCTTGAATCAAACCATTTTCTTGCAATATATATTGTGCCTAAAGGCTCTCTAAAGCTGTGTTTTTATTTTTATGATTAATACTTTTCTAACCCAAAAAATGTCCCTAAATATACCGGCTGGTGCTGAACCGGCCATCTAATTATATGCATATTCATCTTTCATTGATCCATATATTCTGAACACGTTCTCTATGTCTAGCCTGTCGACACATTCGAATTAAAGCCACACTATTTAAAGGGATGGCTTAACATCAATATATTGAACCCTATTGAATGACAACTCCACAAGGAAATCTGTTGGCCAGCAAGTGGGAAGGTTTTCAGCTGTTTAATTATATGTATACGGTATGCCCAAGGAAACCATGCCTGCAAAGCCCATTGCACAGCTGCATAAGTTGTCTGAATACCAACTACTGCATAGGAAAGGAGTGCTTAAGAAAAGGCATACATTTCCTAAATCTGAGTTGGGCCCCTTAGAAAATGTATGCCCTTCTCAGTATAATGGTTTTAATACTGAAAGTTGCCATTCAGTAGTTCAATACATTAAATATTGGATAATATTTACATTAGATAAATGTACTGAAAACCCTATTGCATGAAAACTCCATGAGAAAATCTGTTGGCCAACAAGTGTGAGGGTTTTAGGCGGTTGAATTACATGTATTCAGTGTGCATAAGGAAGCAACATAAGTCTGAATACCAAGTACATTTCCTAAGTCTGAATCGGCCTGAGTTATTTTTTAAATGTTGTTGCTTAGACTACTACTCCTTTATCCTGCATCTGACACATCCTGTTTCTCTTTTGGTCCCTCCCCTGCCCCCTCATTGCAAGCGTGGAAACCATTTTTTACTGTCAATGTCAACAAGGAGAGGTTTTGGCTCTGCTCTCAGGCTGTGGCTGCTTCTCCAAAGTGTTAGCATAGACATTGTTAGCCTTAGCAGTGTCATCTTGCTCACTCTATTCCCCTTCATTCTCTTCATTATCAAGCCTTTTTCTCTGGAAGCATCCCATCTGAGTGGAAAGGAAAAAACAATGTTGAACAGTTCAACAATCAAAGTGTTGGTCCATTACATTGCAGAAGCAAAGTTTCTGTCGCAGCTTTGATACTCACCATATACATGGACATTGTGATGATGATCAGGAGGAAGAGTCCTACTCCAACTCCTGTCCCTATTATCAGGTTTCTATGGGGATGAATGATGAGCTCAGCCTGAACATCAATCTGGAGGAATACATTTTGAGACAATAAGTGATGATGGAACAAGCATTTTAAAAACAGTTCTTATACAGTGAATCAGTTTAATTCCACAAATGGAATTACCTGTGTTTGGTGGAAGCTTGAAGAGTTATCCTAATGAGCAAATAAATACATACAAAATTGATGCTTTTGTGAATCTTTCCTCAATAAATATTTATATCTTTGTTGAAAGTTTTTTTTTGACAGGAAACTTACCCTTGGGTCACTTGCTGTCTGGACATATCGTTTTTTGTCATAGCTGAGTTTGACAAAACTGATGAAATTGACTGTTTCTCTATCCCCAGTGAATTTCTTTGGCAATGACAAGCTCTGTAAAGTGAGATATTTTTAGTAGAACTAGGTGGTAATTTTACATTAAATAGGATGTTACTTGCTTCAGTTCTTAAAATATTATGTGGTAGAAGTGTTCTGAATTCAGATTTAAATAGCAGAGAAGTTATATAAAGCTCCAAGTTTTTGTCTTAACTTGTTGGGAAAGTGGTCAAAACGGCAGTTGTTTAAAAATAAAAAGTTCAGACAAAGTAGTTGTGGTTACTAGAACAGCTGTCTGATTTCAGATATGAATAGCGGAGAAGTAGACCAAGATGTCATACCCTCTAAGTTGTTGGGAAAGTAGCTTATTTGTCAGTTAATAAGCCAGGCAAGTGACGCGTTCCTACGTCATACTTCTGTGTTCCTGGTCTTTTGCATGGGCTTCAAGTTTATCATGAAATCGGATGCCTTTTATGACGTTGCTACGATTTTGCCCATTGAAGAAAAAGCCTACAAAAGTTCAAAAACTACAAGGCTACTTGCCACATCGCTTGCATTGTGTATTCAACAGTGGGAAGTCAACTTAATGAATGAAGTTGATGAGGTTATTCTGTATGTCTTGATTTGTATAATAGAATGTTGAAATTCATGGGAGTCTGTAACAATGGAACCTTTTGAATGTTGAAGAAATCCCATGGAAGTGGATGGAGGACAAAAAGATGAATAGTTTAAAAAGTATAATATATACTTAATATATACTAATATAAAAGTATAATATATACTTAATATATACTAATATAAAAGTATAATATATACTTAATATATACTAATATAAAAGTATAATATATACTTAATATATACTAATATAAAAATATAATAAGTTGTATGTAAGCACACTGGTCCTGACCACTCTGCACGTTTTAAATGGTGTAGCGTGCTATTGAATAATAAGCATGACAAAGATTTAAAGAGGGATGTTTGCTGTCCCAAAGTCTCATTCATTATTAGCATGTTGTTACTCTGTACCATCATTTGTTCAAGTTGTCTTAATACAGACCCTTGCATGTTGATCGAGGTCCTTGAAGGAAACATTTCCAGACAGCACAAATGTAACTGTCAAAAACTTCTCCAAAAGGAAACTTTCACACTCGATGGACTTGCAGTATTTTTCTGAAGAGCAGTACTGTAAACACAGTCAGAAGCAAAATGTGTGTTTCAGTAACATGATTTCTATACTGAGTTGTAATCTGATTGAATAGGTTACTACCAACAATGTCAAGAGTGAGTGGCATATTTGAATACTCACCTCTGTTGTTGAATTATTAACCTTTCCACATTGAGTATGGTTCTTAAAAGAAAGGAAACTTGTATTAGGCTGTTTCCTATTGAAATAAATTGTGGAGGTAAAATGTCAGCATTTTTGTAAGCAAGGTGAACAATTTACCTGTAAGACAGATATTTGGTAGTCCTTCATTTCAAATTTGTGCTCAAGCTTAGTTGGGAAAGTGAAGGTGACTGTGATGGGTACAGACTTAAATCCCAAGTTCTCCACCTGTAAACAGTGGGACATTTAATCACTCACCCATACTAACATTTGTATAGAGATTTCATACAAAGGCATTTGTCACAGAATTTGTAACAAAACATAGACCTTAACTCCCAAAAGAGCAAGGTTAGAGTGACAGACATTAAAATGGTTTGTTTTTGGAGTATAATAAGATCGCGCACATTACCCCCACATCGTGTGAATCACACTTTTAATGTCAGTCACAGCAATAGCAGTTGATTGTTTACCTCATATACATTCACCAGTCTTTTAGGTGATGTGTCCTCCAGAGTAAAGTTCATGTAAGTGGTGGAGTCTTGGGGAAGGCTTCAACAACAACAAAAAGATATATAAGTCACCTTCGATTATATTCAATGAACTTGATGGAGTCATTCTCAAACAAAATGTCAAGTATAGTCTTGTGAAGACTTACGCTTTTGCTACCAGGTCAACTGTAAATTGAACAGGGATGGTCCTGGTAAGGGAACCATTGGTTGAGTTTCCATTGTCGCTGTAAATAAAGCAAAGGCTAATGCATGTTTTGTGTACATAAATGGAATGCTACGAAGTCCTTCAGCTAATTGAGTAGAAGATATTGGGGTTGTATAAAAAATAGTTTAAATCAATGTATGTTCAATACTTTGACTGCATGGGGAAATTGGATTTTCTTGGACTGATTCTCTCTCTCATTCACATTGTGGAAGCAGATTTTCTACCTCAGGCCGATGACGGTCATCTCCATTGTGTCCTTCCAGTCGTATGTATTCAAAATATGGAATTTACTGGTGAACACTGCCTGAAAAGGAAAATGGCATCGTTGACAAAGTCAGACTTGATTTGAAATTGATCATAACTGTGGGAGTGGAAGTCATGCCCTCAGAAAGTATTCATACCTGTTGACTTATTCCACATTTTGTTACAGCCTGAATTCAACATGGATTAAATCAAAAAACCTCACCCATCTACATACAATACCCCATAATGACATAGTAAAAACTTGTTTTTATTATTTTTGTAAATTTAATGAAAATGAAAGCACTCATTTACATACCCTTGAGTCAATAGTTTGTTAAAGCAACTTTAGCAGAGACTACTTCTGTGAGTCTTTCTGGGTAGGTCGAAGCGCTTTCCTAGATTGTGCAACATTTGCCCATTTGTATTTTTTTTTTTTATTCTTCAATCTCTGTCAAATTGATTGTTGACCACTTTCAGGTCTTGCCATAGATTTTCATGTAGATTTAAGTGACAACTGTAACTCACTCCAGAACATTCACTCTTCTTGGTAAGCAACTCCAGTGTAGATTTGGCCTTGTGTTTTAGGTTATTGTCCTGCTGACAGGTGAATTCATCAGTGTCTGGTGGAAAGCAGACAATGGATATAGGATTTTGCCTGTGCTTAGCTCCATTCTGTTTATTATTTTTTTATCCTAAAACTCCCCAGTTAACTATTTACAAATATACCCATAACATGATGCAGTCACCACTATGCTTGAAAATATGGAGAGTGGTACTTAGTAATGTGTTGTATTGGATTAGCACTTGGTATTCAGGATAAAAAGTTTATTTCTTTGCCACAGTTTTTGCAGTATTATACTTTAGTGTCTTTGTGCAAACAGGATGCATGTTTTGGAATATTTGTATAATGTACAGGCTTCCTCCTTCAAATCAAATGTTTATTTGTCACATGCGCCGAATTCAGCAGGTGTAGACCTTACATGCTTACTTACAAGCCCTTAACCAACAATGCAGTTTAAAAAAATTAAATAAAAGTAACAAATAAAGAGCATCAGTAAAATAACAATAACGAGGCTGTGTACATGGGGTACCGGTACAGTCAATGTGTGGGGGTACAGGTTAGTCGAGGTTATATGTACATGTTGATTGTTATTATCTATGCATAGTCACTTTAATAACTAAGAGTAGCAGCAGCTTCAAAGAGGGGTGGGGGGATGCAAATAGTCTAGGTAGCATTTTGATTAGATGTTCAGGAGTCTTATGGCTTGGGGGTAGAAGCTGTTTAGAAGCCTATTGGAGCTAGACTTGGCGCTCCGGTACAGCTTGCTGTGCGGTAGCAGAGAGAACAGTCTATGACTAGGGTGGCTGGAGTCTTTGACCATTTTTAGGGCCTTCATCTGACACCGCCTGGTATAGAGGTCCTGGATGGCAGGAAGCTTGGCCCCAGGGATGCACTGGGCCGTACGCACTACCCTCTGTAGTGCTTTGCGGTTGGAGGCCGAGCAGTTGCCATACCAGGCAGTGATGCAACCAGTCAGGATGCTTTCGATGGTGCAGCTTTAGAAACTTTTGAGGATCCGAGGACACATGCCAAATCTTTTCAGTCTCCTGAGGGGGAATTGGTTTGGTCGTGCCCTCTTCACGACTGTCTTGATGTGCTTGGAACATGTTAGTTTGTTGATGTGGACACCAAGGAACTTGACGCTCTCAACCTGCTCCACTACAGCCCCATCGATGAGAATGGGGGTGTGATCGGTCTTCCTTTTTCCTTTAGTCCGCAATCATCTCCTTTGTTTTGATCACGTTGAGGGAGAGGTTGTTTTCCTGGCACCACACAGCCAGGTCTCTGGCCTCCTCACTATAGGCTGTCTCGTCATTGTTGGTGATCAGGCCTATCACTGTTGTCATTGGAAAACTTAATGATGGTGTTGGAGTCGTGCCTGACCGTGCAGTTATGAGTGAACAAGGAGTACAGGAGGGGACTGAGCTCGCACCCCTGAGGGGCCCCGTGTTGAGGATCAGCATGGCAGATGTTACCTGCCCTTACCACCTAAGGGTGGCCCGTCAGGAAGTCCAGGATCAAGTTGCAGAGGGAGGTGTTTAGTCCCAGGGTCCTTAGCTTCGTGATGAGCTTTGAGGGCACTATGGTGTTGAACGCTGAGCAGTAGTCAATGAATAGCATTCTCACATTGTCCAGGTGGGAAAGGGCAGTGTGGAGTGCAATAGAGATTGCATCTGTGGATCTGTTGGGGCGGTATGCAAATTGGAGTGGGTCTAGGGTTTCTGGGATAATGGTGTTGATGTGAGCCATGACCAGCCTTTCAAAGCGCTTCATGGCTACAGACGTTAGTGCTTCAGGTCAGTCATTTAGGCAGGTTACCTTAGTCCCTGTGCCTAAGAACACTATGGTGGTCTGCTTGAAACATGTTGGTTTAAAGGTCTTACTCACATCTGCTGCGGAGAGCGTGATCACACAGTCGTCCAGAACAGCAGATGCGCTCATGCATGTTTCAGTATTACATGCCTCGAAGCGATCATAGAAGTAATTTAGCTTGTCTGGTAGGCTCGTATCACTGGGCTGTGCTTCCCTTTTTAGACTAATAGTTTGTAAGCCCTGCCACATCTGCCGGGTGTCAGAGCCGGTGTAGTACTATTCGATCTTAGTCCTGTTTTGATGCTTTTCCTGATTAATGGTTCGTCGGAGGGCATAGCGGGATTTCTTAAGCTTCCGGGTTACAGTATCGCTCCTTGAAAGTTGCAGTTCTACCCTTTAGCTCAGTGCGGATGTCGGAACATATTCCAGTCTGCTAGCAAAACAGTCCTGTACCTTTGCATCTGCTTCATCTGACCACTTTTTTTTATTGATTGAGTCCCTGGTGCTTCTTGCTTTAATTTTTATTGTAATTATGGTCAGATTTGCCAAATGGAGTGCGAGGGAGAGCTTTGTATGAGTCTCAGTGTGTGGCGTAAAGGTGCTCTAGAGGAGTTTTTCCCCCCCTCTGGTTGCACATTTAACATGCTGGTAGAAATTAAGTTTCCCTGCATTAAAGTCCCCTGCCACTAAGTGCGCCACCTTAGGATGAGCGTTTTCCTGTTTGCTCAAGACGGTATATAGCGCATTGAGTGTGGTCTTAGTGCCAGCATCGGTCTGTGGTGGTATGTAGACAGCTACGAAAAATACAATCTCTAGGTAGATAGTGTGGTCTACAGCTTATCATGAGACTTCGAGACTTCCTTAGATATCGTGCACCAGCTGTTGTTTACAAATATACATACACCAACACCCCTTGTCTTACCACAGGCTGCTGTTCTATCCTGACGACAATGTATACCCACCAGCTGTATGTTATTCATGTCGTCATTCAACCACAACTCAGGGAAACGTAAGATATTAGTTTGTAATGTCCCGTTGGTAGTTTAATCTTGCTTGTAGGTCATCGATTTTATTTTCCAATGATTGCACTTTGGCCAATAGAACGGATCTCAGTGGGGGTTTAGTCGCTTGCCTACGAATTCTCCGAAGGCAGCCTGAGCCGGAGGCCCCCTTTTCTCTGTCTCTTCTTCACACAAATGACAGGGAAAGTACTATATCCTTCACGTCGGACTCGTTAAAGGAAAAAGCTTCTTCTAGTTCGTGGTGTGTAATCGCTGTTCTGATGTCCAGAAGTTATTTTCGGTCTTGAGAAGTAAGACCGAATTTTTTTTTTTTTTATAAAGTTACAAACGCAAAAAAAATCTGAATAGCATAGTTGGTTAGGAGCACGTAAAACATCAGCCATCCTCTCCGGCGCATTCTACATTCCTCAGTTTTCTCCTATCACAGTCATTAAACTCTATTTTAAAAGTCACCATTGGCCTCATGGTGAAGTCCCTGACCGGTTTCCTTCCTCTCTGGCAACTGAGTTAGGAAGGACGCCTGTATCTTTGTAGTGACTGGGTATATTGATACACCATCCAAAGTCAAATGAATAACTTCACAATGCTCAAAGGGATATTCAATGTATTTTTACCCATTTACCAATGGGGTCACTTCTTTGTGAGGCATTAGAAAACCTCCCTGGTCTTTGTGGTTGGATCTGTGTTTAAAATTCACTGCTCGACTGAGGGACCTTACAGATAATTTTGTGTGTGGGGTTCAGAGACGAGGTAGTCATTCAAAATTCATGTTAATCAATAGCGTCCAAGGCTCCTAACCCTGTTGTAGTGAGCAAATTATTTTGTCTTGCTTTTTTTTGTGTGGTTGTACTGATGGCACTAAGAAGATTAAGTATTTGTTTATTCTACTACTAGCCACACTGAGTTTAGATACTGTGGAGTGCACCAAACACTGATAGTGCAGAGACCTTGGTAACGTACAGCCAGGATGAACCTCATGCCCTACAGCCAAGTGAAGTTGGCCCACTACAGCTAGAGCTGCCCCCTGAGATGCAACCAAGGAAAAGGGGAAGCAGGGGAGGCTTATGACTACAAAACAAGAGAGGATATAAGCTCAATCTCCCATCCTTTATCATGGGAAATTTCCGCTCGCTTGTAATTAAGACGGAGGTACTATCGGCAACAACTTCGTATATGAGATTACATCAGCAAACAAGTCTGGTATGGTGCACGGAAACTTTGCTAATGGAGGTCATACCTGATTCTCATGTGGTGGTTGCTTTCACAATCATCAGAGCTGACAGGAGCTCAGAAGTTTCGGGGACAAGTAGGGGAGAGGCGTCTGCCTGTATGTGAACAATCAATGGCGTCACAGTGAAGATGATCTGTTCACCTCATGTGGAGGTGTTAGCAGTGGGCTGCTGACCCTACTATTTACCAAGAGTTCCCTAGCGTGACAGTGATTGTCTCCATCCTGCTGTCTGCAAGTTTTAAACTGGCCACAGACACTATCCACGAAGTCACCACATTACCTACTCAATTGATCACCCTACTCGGTTATCTCTGGAGATTTCAACCACCGTTTGCTGTCCGCAACACTTCCTACCTTAACAGTATGTTAAAGTTCAAACTCGTCTGGACAAGACCATTGACATTCTCTACACCAATGTGAAAGATGCCTACTGCTAGACTGCTCTGCCTCCACTGGACAATCTAACCACCTCGTCCAGCTGCTACCAAAGTACCGCCCACTGGTCCAGAGGTAACATGTCACTCAAGCGGGGATTCACGAATGGACACCTGAAACTGGAGAGGTGCTACAGAGCTGCTTTGAAGGTATAGATTGGATTCTATTTGTAGACGACTGGGAGGAGCATCTTAAGAGTCTCTGAATGCATAACGGACTATGTTAACTTCTCTACTGACAATATTGTGCCAAGCAAAATATGAATACATACTGATGTTAGAACGCAAGCTGCAAGCAAAAAACATGCAGGATATCTAGTATGGTAGGAAGAAAACCGGTTACAGCAACAGCGGACAACAGAGTTTATTTTTTTATTTTATTTACCAGATTCGATAAGTACGATTTGTCAGCAGAGCAACATCAGATGGGGGCGGTGCTGCACTCTGATCTGGGAAGCACTGAGCCCATGAGCATCTCGAAGAAACAAGTGAGGCAGCTGAAGAGGATCCATCCCAGTAAGTCAGCAGGGCCTGATGGAGTTGACACCAGAGTACTCAAGGTGTGTGCTAATCAAATGGCTTTCATGCTGCAGCATGTTTTCAACCTGTCCCTGACATGCTCAGATATTCCTACTAAATGGAAAACATCCTGCATAGTTCCCATCTCAAAGAAACCAGGAGGGACTGCACTGAAAGACTTAAGACCAGTGGCTTTGACATCACAAGTCATAAAAACCTTTTAGCAGGTTTTAATACCCTTATTAGGAGTCGAGGTGGCAGCCTATCTGGATCCTTTGCAGTTTGCCTACCACCCAAAAACTGGTGTTGAAGATTGGAGGAGACAGAGCAGACCAGAGTATATGAGCACCTGGAGAAGCCTGGCTGTGTTGTGAGAAGTGTTCTTTGACTTCTCCAGTGCTTTCATTACCATACAACCCCACATTTTTTCCCCAAAATGACATTCACGTAAACCCACACACAATCAAATGGATTGTGAACTACCTGACCAATAAGACCACAGTTCGTAAGACTGAACCAGGCAGTATCAGATTGGATGTGTACAAAGATGGGTGTGCCGCAGGGGACTCTCCTGTCACCTTTTGTGTTTACCATTTTACACATGACTTCTCACACAACAATGAACTGAGCCACTGGGGAAGAGATTGCCACTGTTGACACTTATATGTTCTTAGGTGTAACAGTGGACAACAAACTGAACTGGAAGGAGGATTCTCCGTGGCTTCAAAAGCCCAATCCAAAATGCACTTAAGGAAGTGTTGATCTTTTTAAAGTATGTGACAAAATGGTTTGTCTGTTCCATAGCAATGTCGTGGCGAGTGTAGCGACCGATGCCATTGTGTGCTTTTAATGAGTAATTGATTAACTGTTATGAGGTCTTCCTATTGGAAAATGTTGTTGCTTGTTTTATTTCTTTCCCAAAGTAGGATAAGAAGACAGCACTTGAATCAGATTCTTATTTTAGGGATACTATGTGCCTTTTCGTCTTAATGTTTGGTTTTTATCATGTTGGTCATTGTTGCATGTCCTGTCATTTTAAGTCATTGATGCATGCTGTGATAAAAACAATTTTCCAAGTTGAGATGAATAAAGTAATGCTCTACTCATTATTGCACATAGTGAGTCCATGCAATTTATGTGTCTTATTAAGACTTATTTTTATTTCTGAACTTATTTAGGCTTGCCATAACAAAGGGGTCTCATTTTGAGTCTGGACATTTTCAGCTTTTCATTTTTAATTTGTAAAAATTTCAATCATAATTCCACTTTGACATTATGGGGTATTGTGTGTATGCCAGTGATTTTAAAAATGTAAAATAAATTAAAAACCAATGTAATCTGTTTTAAATTCAGGCTGTAACACAACAAAAAAGTCAAGGGGTCAGAATACTTTCTGAAGACACTGTATCACCCATCAAAGCTGTCACTCAATTCGACAGTTACTGCTTTTAGCTCTGTATCTATCATTTAAGAATTACCTGTTTATTCACAGTTGAGGATTATTTAACGGGTATATCTAAGTAATTACTCACTGTGGTTTTACTACGGTAGACAGGTATGTTGACACTGCATGTAGTTCTGTCCATTTCACCTTCTAGACCACCACAGCTGAACACCGTTCTCCTTGTAGACTATGGAATACAGACAATACAATATTTCAAGTGTGTAAATAATTCCAGTTTGTACATCTGAGTCCCTGACATAGTTTAAAAGAAACAAGCAAGCATGTTAAAAATGAACCACTTTACAGAACTAATAAATTCAACACTTATAGGTGCACTACGCATAAATCGCAATGTGTACGTTTTTGGGCGGCCCGACCAAATTCACATACAAATGGGAGTTATAGATCTGTCATTCTCATTGAAAGCAAATCTGAGAAGGGGTAGATCTGTTCTATGTCTGCTATTTCTGTTGGATTCTAGCTTCAAATATACAGTGCCTTGCGACAGTATTCGGCCCCCTTGAACTTTGCGACCTTTTGCCACATTTCAGGCTTCAAACATAAAGATATAAAACTGTATTTTTTTGTGAAGAATCAACAACAAGTGGGACACAATCATGAAGTGGAACGACATTTATTGGATATTTCAAACTTTTTTAACAAATCAAAAACTGAAAAATTGGGCGTGCAAAATTATTCAGCCCCTTTACTTTCAGTGCAGCAAACTCTCTCCAGAAGTTCAGTGAGGATCTCTGAATGATCCAATGTTGACCTAAATGACTAATGATGATAAATACAATCCACCTGTGTGTAATCAAGTCTCTGTATAAATGAACCTGCACTGTGATAGTCTCAGAGGTCCGTTAAAAGCGCAGAGAGCATCATGAAGAACAAGGAACACACCAGGCAGGTCCGAGATACTGTTGTGAAGAAGTTTAAAACCGGATTTGGATACAAAAAGGTTTCCCAAGCTTTAAACATCCCAAGGAGCACTGTGCAAGCGATAATATTGAAATGGAAGGAGTATCAGACCACTGCAAATCTACCAAGACCTGGCCGTCCCTCTAAACTTTCAGCTCATACAAGGAGAAGACTGATCAGAGATGCAGCCAAGAGGCCCATGATCACTACAGCTGAGGTGGGAGACTCTGTCCATAGGACAACAATCAGTCGTATATTGCACAAATCTGGCCTTTATGGAAGAGTGGCAAGAAGAAAGCCATTTCTTAAAGATATCCATAAAAAGTGTTGTTTAAAGTTTGCCACAAGCCACCTAGGAGACACACCAAACATGTGGAAGAAGGTGCTCTGGTCAGATGAAACCAAAATTGAACTTTTTGGCAACAATGCAAAACGTTATGTTTGGTGTAAAAGCAACACATCTCATCACCGTGAACACACCATCCCCACTGTCAAACATGGTGGTGGCAGCATCATGGTTTGGGCCTGCTTTTCTTCAGCAGGGACAGGGAAGATGGTTAAAATTGATGGGAAGATGGATGGAGCCAAATACAGGACCATTCTGGAAGAAAACCTGATGGAGTCTGCAAAAGACCTGAGACTTGTCTTCCAACAAGACAATGATCCAAAACATAAAGCAAAATCTACAATGGAATGGTTCAAAAATAAACATATCCAGGTGTTAGAATGGCCAAGTCAAAGTCCAGACCTGAATCCAATCGAGAATCTGTGGAAAGAACTGAAAACTGCTGTTCACAAATGCTCTCCATCCAACCTCACTGAGCTCGAGCTGTTTTGCAAGGAGGAATGGGGAAAAAATTTCAGTCTCTCGATGTGCAAAACTGATAGAGACATACCCCAAGCAACTTACAGCTGTAATCGCAGCAAAAGGTGGCGCTACAAAGTATTAACTTAAGGGGGCTGAATAATTTTGCACGCCCAATTTTTCAGTTTTTGATTTGTTAAAAAAGTTAGAAATATCCAATAAATGTCGTTCCACTTCATGATTATGTCCCACTTGTTGTTGATTCTTCACAAAAAAATACAGTTTTATATCTTTATGTTTGAAGCCTGAAATGTGGCAAAAGGTTGCAAAGTTCAAGGGGGCCGAATACTTTCGCAAGGCACTTAATGTTACCATTAACTTAATGCACTTCCCCTTGTCTCCCTCAGTAACTTTCCATACACCAAATTCCTATACATGTAGAGTATTGAATTTGGTTTATGGAAAGTTACTGAGGGAGACAAGGGGAAGTGCACTAAGTTAAGATTCTGTTCAAAGATGTTGTTGAAGATCAATGTTCCGACAGAGAAAAGCAAAGGGCAACAGTCTAGCTTCAGGCCAGCTGCAGAACGAGGGAGGACTGATGAAGTGAGAAGAAACCTCTGGGAGGGGAGCCAAAAGGGGTCCACCACAGACCCTCTTACTACAGTCCTATCACACACACACTTCCACGCCCACGAAGGGTCCAGCATCAGGCAGGGCCATGACGACATCGGTGAGAGGAGCGAATTAAGTTCCTGCCTAGCAACAGAAACCTATAAGGTGTTGACCCCGCCTAGTAGGAGGTTATAAAAATATATGCTTGTGTAATCATACCCTGTCTTTGCAGCTGTATGACCCAGTGGGTGAATAAACTTGGTTTGTGTTTTTTCTAGTCTTTTTACAATGCTTGTTAGGAACACAGGAACTGTGCTTCCCGTTGCATTTTGGTTTCGTACACCAGCTTCAAACAAAAAATACAATATGTTTGGTTTTGGAAAATATATTTCACAGCTGTTTAGATGGTACAATGATTCTCCACACTATACGTACTTGTTTTTGTCAAAAACTGAAATTAGGCTATTACAATTTTAGTAACCAGGAAATGGAGTGATTTCTGCACAGTGCACCTTTTAATATTTTGCTAACTTTTATGAATAATTATCACATGTAGTGAACATTTAAATGATGGGCTGCAAACTGATGTTTAAATCAACGGTCTTCTATCCTGGTTCTGCAGACCCACAAGATGAGCAAGGCAAGCTTTTGTTCCAGCCCAGGAGGAACACCCCTGATTAAACGAATCATCAAACCCTTGATTGGCTGAACATGTTTTTGGTCTCCAGGTTTCAATAACACTGTTTTAGATGAGAACAAGAACAAAACATCAGAATGAATTACACAATAGATGGAGGGGTGTCGGTATTACCTTCAGAAGATGCATCATGGAGAATGAGAGGCCAGGAGGGTAGAGGAGAGTTAGACTGGTGTTGTAGGAGTCATCCCCGTGATTGGACAGTCTTATAGTCACGTTGAAGTAACTCTGGTCCACCACTAATAAAGTTGATGTGCTGATAAGAGAGACAAGACTGTAGAGTCAGAAAACATGCTTTTCTTGAGCAGTCAGTAATTATTATAGCCACAAACAAGTTACCTCTATGTTTATCAGATACTTACATAAAGTTGAAGTCCACCTCAAGCTCTGCCAAACAGGTTTCATTTTCTTTGCAGTTCTTTTCAAAGGGCACCTGTGAAGAATTCAAGACAACTGTGAATGTGTTTAGATGACCTGTTTTCACAGGTCTTTGGCTAAATTACAGTACTCAGTCCACAGTCATTGCTAGTACTGATGATCATTGTAAGTGAACAGGTTTTAGTCAGACCCAGAATGTATCCTCGTACCTCGACCACAGCCTGTGTAGGACTGTCAGTATTCAGAATGGCAGTAAGACCCTCTTGTTGGCTTTCAGATTGAGAAAAAACTAGTTGGATGATTATGGGCGATAATGTGTCGATCACGCATTGCTGGAAGAAAATAAAATGTGCCATTAATTTCCCTATTCATAGTCCTGAAAAACCCTCATTCTTCTCATCACTGAATAAAATCAACACACAATAAGAATTCAACAACCTAACAACTTAATGTTATTCATTAAATCCCCTCCTTACGAGAGACATTATAGTTGTTGTATTGCATAGCTACAGTTTGTCATTGATCATACTGTCATGTAGACTGAGTGATTGAAGCAAGTCCGCTCCTTTCTCAGCTCCACTGTAGTGAGAAGTCTTCTGGCCCCTTTGTTTGTGTCATTGTAAAAGGCTCGGCTCCTCTGTCTCACTGGATCCACATCCAGCAGGTAGGAGACGTTCATCCCTGCACTCAGCACCTCTGGAAAAGTACACAAGAGTCTGAAATGGCCTCCTTATCAGGGAGAGAAGTTCAGAACCTCATGGTTGCCTGCTGACGGACAGCATTGAAGTAGAAAGCAGAGATGGAGTCAAGACCTTAACTCTCAAGTCCCAGATCCACACCAAGGAACAACCTTTGGCACCTTAATTGGGGAGGACAGGCTTGTGGTAATGGCTGGAGCGGAATAAGTGGAAAGGTATCAAACATGGTTTCTCATGTGTTTGATGCCATTCCATTTGCTCCTTTCCAGCCATTATCATGAGCTGTCCTCCCGTCAGCAGCCTCCATCAGTCTTCAGACTGGAAAGAGACCAAGACACACTTATTGTTGTCAGTGATTTAGCTATGCACTGAGGCTCCGACCTAGACCATCAAGGCCACAATTACACTATATATACAAAAGTATGTGGACACCCCTAAGTAGGGGATTTGGCTATTTCAGCCACACCCGTTGCTGACAGGTGTATAAAATTGAGCACACAGCCATGCAATCTCCATAGACAAACTTTGGAAGTAGAAGAAGAGACTGAAGAGCTCAGTGACTTTCAAAGTACCACTGTCATAGGATTCCACCTTTCCAATAAGTCAGTTCCTAAAATTTCTGCCCTGCTAGAGCTGCACCGGTCAACTGTAAGTGCTGTTATTGTGAAGTGGAAACGTCTAGGAGCAACAACGGCTCAGCCACGAAGTGGTAGGCCACACAAGCTCACAGAACGGCACCGCCGAGTGCTGAAATGCGTAAAACACGTCTGTCCTCTGTTGCAACACTCGTTACCGAGTTCCAAACTGCCTCTGGAAGCAACGTCAGCATAATAACTGTTCGTCGGGAGCTTCATGAAAGGGGTTTCCATGGCCGAGCAGCCGCACACAAGCCTAAGATCACCATGCCCAATGCCAAGCGTTGGCTCGAGTGGTGTAAAGCTTGCCGCCATTGGACTCTGGGGCAGTGGAAACGCGTTCTCTGGAGTGATGAATCACACTTCACCATCTGGCAGTCCGACAGACTAATCTGGGTTTGGCAGATGCCAGGAGAACGCTACCGGCCTGAATGCATAATGCCAACTGTAAAGTTTGGTGTACAAGGAATAAATGTTTAGGGCTGTTTTTCATGGTTTGGGCTAGGCCCATTAGTTCCAGTGAAGGAAAATCTTAACACTACAGAATACAATGACATTCTAGATGAATCTGTGCTTCCAACTTTTTGGTAACAGTTTGGGGAAGGCCCTTTCCTGTTTCAGCATGACAATGCTCCAGTGCACAAAGTGAGGTCCATACAGAAATGGTTTGTTGTGATCAGTGTGGAAGAACTTGACTAGCCTGCACAGGACCCTGACCTCAATCTCATCTAATATCTTTGGGATGAATTGGAATGCCGACTGCAAGCCAGGACTAATCGCCCATCAATGCCCGTCCTCACTAATGCTTGTTGCTGAATGGAAGCAAGTCCCCGTAGCAATGTTCCAACATCTAGTGGAAAGCCTTCCCAGAATAATGGAGGCTGTAACAGCAAAGGGGGGACCAACTCCAAATTAATACACATGATTTTGGAATGAGATGTTCGACGAGCAGGTGTCCACATACTTTTGGTCATGTAGTGTATGTAGTCTCAGATCATGACTTAATTTCTGTTGGAAAGCACAAAGCCATCAGTGTTCCAAAGGTTCTGAGAGTTCTTACCAGCTTTACTCTTTGTTGCCTCTGCCATGTTAAAGCAGGCTGTTAAAGTGACCATGGGGGAAATGATCTCTTTTGCCAGACAGTCAAAGTTATCAGTGCTGATCTCCAAGGGATGGAAGTGGAGATGAGCAGAGACGCTGAGGACTGGTCTGGACCTGTGAGCGATCGAGATAAAAATTGGGATGTTAGCCTAGATTGTACGATGTTGGGTAGTACCGCCCACATCTCATTGAGCGCAGTCCCCATTCAGTGCTGATCGTACACTAGTGAGATATTTTTACTGGTTAAACAACTGTCTGTTTAAGCCAGCTGTCTTTTCTTATCATTTTTTGGACTCGTACCTCAAGACAACAACTGCACCACGCGCTCCTACTACGATATCAGTCAGTCCATCCTCACCCAGGTCCATCTTCCCATCAATCGTCTGGCCAAAGAACTGGAGCTTAGATCTCATCATCACAGCTGAGATGCGCTGCAGTAAGAAGACATACACATTTAATGAAAAGCCATTGATATTGATATCCCAGGAGGGATATCTGTTTTCTTTGATCATGAAGGGCCGTTTTGAATGATTTTCATCTTCATCTGCCTCACCTGGCTGAATTCAGGGCGGATCCCCTTTAGCTTTTCACCCAGGTAGATGTACACGGCCCCCCTGTGATCGTCCTCAAGTGGAGCGCCCACAGCTACATCCTTCAGCCCATCTCCATTCAGGTCTGTGAGAGAGCAGATGGAGGAGCCGAATCTACCCTGAGATGGCACTGAAACATTCATCTCCATCCTCAGTTCCAGCTAATAACGGAAGGGCGAGGAGAGATCACATGAAGATAAATCCATAGTACACTGTCTTTTTGTGCATTATAATTGAAGATCATGGAAATGTATATCCAAATGAATATATTTCGGCTTCCAGATCACTTTGTCCCTGATGAACATATTCACCCACAAATTCAGCATTTGAATCTGTTGTTCAGAGGTTCACAGTTCAGCCCACCTTATCAGTCAGTGTGTAGACGTAGATCCTGCCCTCTCTCGGAGGTTGGTGAAACATTGGTGCACCGACCAGGAGGACGTCTGTGTTGCCGTCTGAGTCTATGTCCACAGAACACAGCTCTGCACCGAAGTAGGAGCCCATCTGAGAAAATCAATACTTACATTCATATAAAAATTGTTTTGAAATGTTTTAAGTCCTTTGGTTTTGAATGGAACTCATAAGTACAGTGCCTTGCGAAAGTATTCGGCCCCCTTGAACTTTGCGACCTTTTGCCACATTTCAGGCTTCAAACATAAAGATATAAAACTGTATTTTTTGTGAAGAATCAACAACAAGTGAGACACAATCATGAAGTGGAACGACATTTATTGGATATTTCTAACTTTTTTAACAAATCAAAAACTGAAAAATTGGGCATGCAAAATTATTCAGCCCCCTTAAGTTAATACTTTGTAGCGCCACCTTTTGCTGCGATTACAGCTGTAAGTCGCTTGGGGTATGTCTCTATCAGTTTTACACATCGAGTGACTGACATTTTTTCCCATTCCTCCTTGCAAAACAGCTCGAGCTCAGTGAGGTTGGATGGAGAGCATTTGTGAACAGCAGTTTTCAGTTCTTTCCACAGATTCTCAATTGGATTCAGGTCTGGACTTTGACTTGGCCATTCTAACACCTGGATATGTTTATTTTTGAACCATTCCATTGTAGATTTTGCTTTATGTTTTGGATCATTGTCTTGTTGGAAGACAAATCTCCGTCCCAGTCTCAGGTCTTTTGCAGACTCCATCAGGTTTTCTTCCAGAATGGTCCTGTATTTGGCTCCATCCATCTTCCCATCAATTTTAACCATCTTCCCTGTCTCTGCTGAAGAAAAGCAGGCCCAAACCATGATGCTGCCACCACCATGTTTGACAGTGGGGATGGTGTGTTCAGGGTGATGAGCTGTGTTGCTTTTACGCCAAACATAACGTTTTGCATTGTTGCCAAAAAGTTCAATTTTGGTTTCATCTGACCAGAGCACCTTCTTCCACATGTTTGGTGTGTCTCCCAGGTGGCTTGTGGCAAACTTTAAACAACACTTTTTATGGATATCTTTAAGAAATGGCTTTCTTCTTGCCACTCTTCCATAAAGGCCAGATTTGTGCAATATACGACTGATTGTTGTCCTATGGACAGAGTCTCCCACCTCAGCTGTAGATCTCTGCAGTTCATCCAGAGTGATCATGAGCCTCTTGGCTGCATCTCTGATCAGTATTCTCCTTGTATAAGCTGAAAGTTTAGAGGGACGGCCAGGTCTTGGTAGATTTGCAGTGGTCTGATACTCCTTCCATTTCAATATTATTTACACAGTGCTCCTTGGGATGTTTAAAGCTTGGGAAATATTTTTGTATCCAAATCCGGCTTTAAACTTCTTCACAACAGTATCTCGGACCTGCCTGGTGTGTTCCTTGTTCTTCATGATGCTCTCTGCGCTTTTAACGGACCTCTTAGACTATCACAGTGCAGGTGCATTTATACGGAGACTTGATTACACACAGGTGGATTGTATTTATCATCATTAGTCATTTAGGTCAACATTGGATCATTCAGAGATCCTCACTGAACTTCGGGAGAGAGTTTGCTGCACTGAAAGTAAAGGGGCTGAATAATTTTGCACGCCCAATTTTTCAGTTTTTGATTTGTTAAAAAAGTTTGAAATATCCAATAAATGTCGTTCCACTTCATGATTGTGTCCCACTTGTTGTTGATTCTTCACAAAAAAATACAGTTTTATATCTTTATGTTTGAAGCCTGAAATGTGGCAAAAGGTCGCAAAGTTCAAGGGGGCCGAATACTTTCGCAAGGCACTGTAAACGTAAAAAGTGACATCATGTGTTCCTCTTTACTATCGGAGGATTCATTCAACCTTTGAAGTAACCCCAAAAGCTAGTTTCATGCTGTCCCTATTGTATAACTTGATTGATATACATCACTGCTTTCAGAAATAGCTCATGTTACCAACCTGTTCTCCAGGCAAGCTTTGTGCCACAGTCCAGTTGTTGTTAACCTTGTTAAAAAGTAGGATCCGTCCCATGTGTTCAGATCTTGGTGCTCCGGTAAAGTATAGAAGGTTCTCATTCTTCTTCCCAACAGCTACAGAGTATCCTGTAATAAAAATGAAGACATGTAGGCCCATTGTAACTACACTCCCTTCACTGAAACATCTGAACTACAGAGCCTTGAAAATAGTGTTTGTTCAAATTCACATTTGAGCAATATCTTTTTTTGAGCTTAATGTTCCATTACCCATATAGGAATCTTTGTCCAATGTGGGGTCCTGAATTTCCCTTTCCTCTGATCTCAGACCCTCAGTCTCAAAGAGAGATCCACGCCAGTTGTTTGATCCCACTGAGCCCAGAACCAAGGTGTCCTGTAGAGGAAATAAAACATTGGGTCATACTGTATGACATTTTTATTAATAAGCATTCATTAACTATATACTGTGTCTATAAACTAGTTGCCATGGTGGTCATTACATTTATAAATGTGTATTTAAGCATTTACAAGGATTTGTAGTACATTGTTGTTAACATTTTAAAACAATTTATACATATTACAAATTATCATTTAAGATGATAAAACATACTGGACCTACTATTGTGTATCTCACCTTGTTAACGTAGACAGCACTGAACCCACTCTGAGACATTTCTTTAGTCAAGTTTCCAGCCAGAGCAGTCTTAGAACCTAGAACATACAAACACTGATATTAGTAGCGATACATTGATACTTCTACTGTGGACTGTTTTGAGTAAGGTGTTATCATCAGAAATACATACCAGTATATTTTAGGAAGTGACCAGTAGTGCCACCTTGTGTTTTTTTATGAATAACAACTTTCAGTTGACAGGGACTTTGCTGAAATATAAGTAAGTAGTACTAAGAGTTTATCTGAATCCAGAGTTGTACCTTCAATGTTGAAGATCTTTTTTTGAAAGTTGTCTAGGATTCCTTTTAGTCCGTTGTAGTCCTGGATGAGGAAAGTGTTGTTCTCTTTTGGCTCTGATGCCAGGGACTTGAGTTTTGTCAAATCGACGTTCTTGACCTACCAAGAAATATATCACTTGAGGGCAGGAATTATAGTGATGTCTAATTTCCTTTTCAATATGAATGATATTTAAACATCTACATCACAGTGGTCTAAGACACTGCATCTCAGTTCTAGAGGCGTCACTACAGACAACCTGGTTCAAATCCAGACTGTATCACAACCGGCCATGATTGGGTGTCCCATAGGGCGACGCACAATTGGGCCAGTGTCGTCCGAGTTTGGCCGGTGTAGGCCATCACTGTAAATAATAATTTTTCTTAACTGACTTGCCTAGTTAAATAAAGGTGAAATAAAAACTGGGACGTTGGACTGGACCCTTGAGACTTAAAAACTATATTAAAAACTATATTTGTATAGCGCTTCTTAATACAAGTCACAAAGTGCTTCACATCAGAAAATAAAATAAAAAGTAATAACAACGACAGGAGGAAGGAGAATGAAGAACCGTTTTCAACCTAGACTTTGAAATGGTCAACAATGGCCCGTCAGAGGATCTCAGGCTGCATCCAGGCTCATAGGGAGTTAAAATATATAATAAATGGAATGGTGCTTAACCAAGCCTTAAAAATGGAATCCTTAGTTCTCCTTCCACCAAAGGCAAGAATTGACAGGGGTCACAATAGGGCTGTTTCGGTGACCGTATTACTGCCACACAGGCACTCATGAGTCATGACCGCAGTCAAATTCTGTGTTACTGCTGAGTCACGGTAAATGTCCTCTTATGCAATCTGGACATGTGTTAGTGGCACCCAACTCGCTAATGATCATCGGGTGGCTCAGAGCTGTTACTCAGAGCTGTATTGTCCCTCTAACCACTCTGACATTAATGTAAATGCAATCAAAAATCACAAACACTTAGCCTACATTGTACAACGTTGGGTAGCACCACCAACACCTCATTGAGCGCAGCCCCCATTCAGTACAGATCGCACACTAGTGAGATACAACAGGTTGAAACTGAGCGGACAACATAGGCTTTGCAACAACATCGAGAACAACTAACACAATGAAATGGAAAGCGCTTTCCAAGGTGATGATTAATTCAAAACACCCATATGCATATTAGAGCTTATGCATAGGTCTATATATGAGCCCAAGCCCCCCCCCCCCCCCCCCCCCCCCCCCTAAAAAAAGTGAATAACGACTGTGCCGTTGTTATAATGCCTTTGGAAAGTATTCAGACCCCTTTACCTTCCACATTGATACATTACAGCCTTATTCTAAAATTTATTTTAAATTTTTTTTTCCCCTCATCAGCCTACACCCAATTCCCCATAATGACAAAGCAAAAAACAGGTTTTTAGAAATTGTAGATAAAATACAAATCTGATGTCACATTTAGATACGTATTCAGACCCTTTACTTTGTTGAATAACCTTTGGGAGCAATTACAGCCTTGAGTCTTCTTGGGTATGATGCTACAAGCTTGTCACACCTGTATTAGTCGAGTTTCTCCCCTTCTTCTCTGCAGATCTGCTCAAGCTCTGTCAGGTTGGATGGGGAGCGTCTCTGCACAGCTATTTTCAGGTCTATTTTCAAGTTCGGTCTCTGGCTGAGCCACTCAAGGACATTCAGAGACATGACCCGTACCAACTCCTGTGTTGCCTGGGCTGTGTGCTTAGGGTCATTGTCCTGTTGGAAGGTGAACCTTCACCACAGTCTGAGGTCCTGAGCGCTCTGGAACAGGTTTTCGTCAAGGATCTCTCTGTACTTTTCTCCGTTCATCTTTGCCTTGATCTCGACTAGATCTCGACTAGTCTCCCAGTCCCTGACGCTGAAAAACATCCCCACGGCATGATGCTGTCACCACCATGCTTCACCGTAGAGATGGTGCCAGGTTTCCTCCAGACGTGACACTTGGCATTCAGGCCAAATAGTTCAATCTTGCTTCATCAGACCAGAGAACCTTGTTTCTCTTTTGGCAAACTCCAGGGGGCTGTCATGTGCATTTTACGGATGACTGACATAAAACCCTGATTGGGTGAGTGATGCAGAGATGGTTGTCCTTCTGGAAGATTCTTCCATGTCCAATCAATTGAAACATTAAAAGCACTAACACTGGTATACACTGGTGATCAACTAGTCGAAACGGCCATATGCCAATATATTTGCACCTCGGTGAACTTCAAGTGAAACAATTTGAAAATGTACCTCAATCCAGGGATGGAAGGTGTTGCTGTACTCCTAATTATCCCACAACAATTTATGGTAAATCGAGAAGATAAAAATACTGCTTCTTTAGCATTAGCTAACTAGCACAAGAATGAACACTTGTAATGGAATTAAGTCATACAATTGTGTGGTGTTGTGTAGGGGGTATTATAGATATTATAGGACTTACCCCGATGACAAAGCGGATGATGTTTTTCTTATCACTTCTTTCGATAGAGTTGAACCTTTTATCAGTATCGCTGGGATTTCCATCTGTTATTATGACCAGTACTTTAGTTGCATCTGCGGTGGCGCCGGCAGCTTGGTTTTCAAAAATGTTTTTCCTGAAATAGATGTATTCAAACAACAGATCAAGCTATCTTTCTTACACCACAATCCCCTTTGATCAGATTCTGAGTATTCGGTCAGAACTTTGAAAGTAAAACTGATTAATAATTATCAACTGGGACCTACAAGACAAAGTCTATTGCCTTATGTGTGTTGGTTAGATTAGCCATGTGCTCTTCTTTCCAAAGTTTAGTCAATGCTCTCCCCTCTTGGTAGTCTCTGAAGTTGAAAACTGTCCTGGTGTTTGTTGAGAACTGAACCGCTGCGAACTGTCGTTTACAAAAGAGGAAGAGATGACTAATATTGATTTCATACCATACTTTCCATGCAGCAACATGGGTGTATAGCACATACACTCTTAGAATTAGTGGTGACTCGAGGAACCCTGAAGATCCTCAAGGAACCCCTAGAGTTCCTCAAGGAACCATTGCAAGTCAAGTGGTTCATATTTGCACCTTTGGTTAGTTGAGGGGGTTTTGGAGGAACTTTGAATGGTTCAATGTAGCATTGGGTTTGTGGAGGAACCCTGGATTAGAAGCGTGGCTTAGTAGGGGCCTGGCTTTAAGATACTGTATATATTTTGTAGGCCACCCATAAGAGTAAATGTCGCTCCTGTTGATCTGTTCTGCTGTATTGTCATCACATGTGAAGGTTAAACACAAATATTTTTGTAGTGTCAATGAGGCATACAGAGGTGTTCCTCAAGAGCCTTATGCTCTTCCAAAATGGGAATAGTTGCCACTTTATTACTAAATGTGAACAGAATTAATATTATACACATTTGTTTGAAATATATAATATGTATAAATATTCAAGGATTTAGTTTGCAGTGTGAAAATTAACATGATGAACAGGAATGACATTTACGCTAACGGGTGTCCAAAAAGTGCCTATCTGAAAGCCATGGCTTCAATATGATAGGCTGCCAGCACTTCAAACCATAACTAAGGTTATGGTTTGAAACTTTACACAGAGGGGTGCCTCAAGGAACCTGTTTGAACTGGAAAGGCTATTCTGTTGTGGCAACCCAAAAGGTTCTTCTAGGCACCTTTACTTCTAAGAGTGTAGATAAACAGATGTATGTTCAGCAACCTCACAAGCATGTTTTAAGTTATGAGCTTTAAAAGGGATGAATACCTTAATTGAGGAGTTTTTTAGGGTTGTCATGATATTGTTTATGAAACCTTTGTTCTTATCAAATTCTTCCTTTGTCATGCTTCCTGATCCGTCAAAGAGGAAAACGAGGTCCACTATTTTCTTAGTACATTCTGGAAGAGAAAGAGAATTACATGAATGTATGTGATGGATAACACTCACAACATTCTTCACATATTCAGGAATCCAGATCTTATCATTCACAATTCATATTTTGTGACCTAATGATAATGTAATTTAGCATGACATGAATAAACAGTCAATATATACCAAATCTTAGGTTATGTTATCTACAAATGTGTTCAAGTTTCACTCTTATACCTTGGAAGGCAGGTGTAAAGTTCGAGGTGATCTGGAGCTGGCTGTTGAACTGATAACAGATACTGTTCAGATAGGAGTTCCCATCACACTCGTGTGCCAGGCCAGGGCTGCAGGCCTGAATGAGGAGAATACGTCATTGTAAATTAGGGTGACCAGACGTCCCCGGAAGTGTCCCCGTTTCTAACAGTGCATTAAAAACAGACTGCGAAGTGAAATAATATTTGACGTGGCAAGAAAGACCCGACAGCAGAGCCTACCGGTTGACGTCTCAATTGCGTTGTGCTTGTTTTGTCCAGCAGAGCGGGCTGCTCGCTATAGCAGCTTCATTCACTCTTCTATTAACTACTTGCTCGCTTTAGTTTTAGAGAAAACTGCTGTGGAAAACTCGGCCAGAACCTAACAAGTGTCAAGTGAATCCACAACATCACCACAAACGTCTTTTCAAGCCAGGTAAGTTACAATCGTTTGAGATACTAGCTAGTGATTTTATAACGTCTCAATTTATTATATAGATAGATGATCTGCTCTATAAGGTTTTAAATTGGTTATGCTAGCTAACATTAGCCATGTCGACTAAGTTATCTAGCTAGGATCGCTAGCTACTGTCATTGTAGCAAGGTTAAAAAACGTTCACATGTAAACAATTTTGAAAATATGATTATTAAATGTGTGCAATTAATTCTGAGAATATTTATTTGTAGATTACAGTTAAAATGGTTTGGCATTATAATAAGTAGTGTGAAAATATATTTTGACCTTTTCATGGATAACATTAGCATAATGTTTTCTGTTAGAGTGGAGAGGAAGGAGAGGAGGAAGACTGGATAGGAAGAAGAGTGAAAGAGAGAGGAGGAAAGATAAAGATATGATTACAGAGCCTGCCAACTTATTATTCCAAACTGTTTTTGAGATAAAATACAAAAATGAGGCAAGCAATGGAAATCTGTTAATCAAAGTATTTTATCTAATAGTGTTTTGTAAACTAACTCACTCTTGTACATCGCCTTGGTCCGTACAATTGATCTTAATACTTCCAGATCACCTGTAATGTCAATACCATTGTAAAGCACAATTTCTCCCCTTTCCAACAAAATCAATAACATGAGCTCCACGCTGCCCGTTTCTGCATGATTCAAGAAGGTAATGAGCTCCGTCGGGTCTTTTTAAAAATGGCGGGTGGGGAAGCGAAACTAATGCGTGATAGTGAGAAGGAGAGATGTCCTGTGGGGAAACAGCTTTTTTTCACTCGATCTGTCCAATTTATCACCTCGAAAATGTAAATAAAACACTATAAAGAGTTTATATAATGTGTCATTACATACCTAATTTGAAGGTTTGTGTCGAATTTGAATCGGGTTTTTAGGGTGGTGCTAAAGTGATCTTCAGAAGTAAACAGTGGCTTTTGAGTCATGATCGCTTGCAGTGACATGCAGTTACCATGTCCATCAACACTTGAATAGAAACCTAGTTCACACCCCAGATTTCGAAGTCAACACAGTCGCTACAGTCCCATTAGTTTTCTTTGCAGCCTTGTTTGAATGTTGCGGTTGCGCACATTTGTACGGAATGGGGTGAGTTTACGTTACTATTTGTTATTAAAGATTAGAGAGGAAGGAGAAGAAGAAATGAAGGGAGTAAAACGAGTGAAGCGAGGAGAGTGTAGAAGAGTGAGGTGGAAAGGTAAAGAGAAGGAAAGGAAGAAAGAGAAGGAAGATGGGTGAAGAAAAGAGGAGGAGAAAGATTGGAGCAGAAGAAAAAGTTAAGAGAGTAAGAAGAGCAACCTCCCCTGCCAGGAGTTCACGGTGAAGCTGGCCAAAGAGAGCAATCCTGAAGAAGATACATTCTTCTGAGAAATATACAGATTAGGTTGGTATAAGTATATTATGTAGTTACCAATCACATCATCGTCTTATTTCTTTATTATGTTGTTAAGTATTTCACAAATACTATTGCCTGTTTTTTTCAATTTACCTCATGTTCTTGTCACGACTCGAAGGTGACTCCCCTTCCTGTTCGGGTGGCGCTCGGAGGTCGGTTGTAGTCACCGGCCTACTAGCTGCCACTGATCCCCCCCTTGTCTGTTTATTAGTTACACCTGCGTTTAGTTATGTATTAGTTAAGTTAATTGGTTGGGCTTTATTAGCCACCCGGCCCGCCTGCTGGGTGTGCGGGATTGTTTTATGTGTACGCCTGTAAGTCACGGTTTTGCGTGTAGGTGTGTTGTTCGGGACTGTTTCGTTCCCCTGTGTTTTGGGGCATTTGTTTGAGTGGCGTCGTTTTCACCTGTGTGGTGAATATAGAAGTATCGCTACTCTGAACTTTCTGTTTCCTGCGTCTGACTTCTTCCTCCACTACACCCCGGGCATTACAGTTCTCTTATGCTCTTCTTCTACCCAGGCTACCAGGACCACTGAATGGCTGTTCAGATTGGACAGTTCTGTTTAGTCTGTAGTGTTTCTGTAACAGTTGTTTTCTCTGTCACAATGTGCCTGTTAGACTAAATACACTAAACCCGGAAATGTTCCCCTTTTTTTTTATTTCATAGATAATAACGGATATTTTAATGATATATTGACCGCCGAACTGAAAATATCCCCGATTTTAATTTCAGAAACGTGGTCACCTTATCGTAAATGTGATAAAATAATGGATTGTCTGGTGGACCTCAGATGTCTTCAAAAGAGAGAGTTACTGTAATTTGCCATGATCATTTTTAGATTGCTGAGGTGTTGTTTTATAACTCAAGTGAAACAAGTCATTTAGGTTTACACAGGCAGCCCAATTCTGATCTTTGTTCCACTAATTGGTGGAGTTGATCTGATTGGTCAAAAGACCAATTCGTGAAGAAAAATTCAGAATCGGGCTGCCTATGTAAATGCTGCCAAACATATTACATATGTACGGTACACTCACATGGAGTATTTGAAAACAAGAATGTGATCAAATTAAATGTTTGGTGGTTTATCTTACAGTGAACGTTGGAGGAGAAGTAGATTGTGCAACCATAGACAGTCCAATGTACTTGATTGTGTCAGTTTCTGTTGAAAGGGAAAAGGCAGGCGTGCAGAATCAACTAGTGTTTCTCATTTTCAAGATCCTGTTGACATTTCAACAATATTTTAATACTCGATTAGCCATGGTTACCGTGAATAGGTGTTACATGTTCTTATAATTATTCATTTTGTTAAGATAACCACCATTCTCAATTGCAGTCCAGTAAGTACAGTATAGTGTATCATCAACATCCATCTCTACCTTCAGGAGTGTAACAGTCTGTACAGTTTGTTCGGTCTTGAGCACATCTACAGATTCCACCAGATCCATTCTTCTGATATGGCGCACTGACCATTACCCTGTGGGAGAGAAATAACAGTATAGATTGGTCGATTTAGATGAGCCTGTGTCACTACTTATATATATATATATATATATATATATATATATATATATATATATATATATATATATATATATATATATATATATACTCAATTTATTATGTACACCCATCTAGTGCTGGGTCAGACCCCCTTTACCTCCAGAACAGCCTGAATTGTTCAGGGCATGGATTCTACAAGGTGTCAGAAACGTTTGTTACTCAATTGGTACCATGGGACCTGACGTGTGCCAGGAAAACATTCCCCACACTAGTACACCACCTCCACCAACCTGTACCGGTTATACCAGGCATGACGGATCGATGGACTTATGCTGCTTACGCCAAATCCTGATTCTGCCATCAGCATGATCACCAGCACTGGACAATTGAAGAGTGCAAAAACATTGCCTGGTCCGATGAATCATGGTTCCTGTTGCTTCATGTGCCCACTGGAGCCGCTTCTACTTGTTTTTAGCTGATAGGAGTGAAACCTGGTGTGGTCGTCTGCTGCAGTAGCCCATCCGTGACAAGGATTGACGAGTTCTGAGATGCCGTTCTGTGCCATTATTTGTCTGTGGCCCGCCTGTTAGCTTGCACGATTCCTGCCATTCTCCTTTGACCTTCTGTGGGTGAAAAAGCAAGCTTTTATTCACCCACAGAACTGCCGCTGACTAGATGTTTTTGGTTTGTCGCACCCTTCTCAGTAAACCCTAGACCATGTGAAAAGCCCAGGGGGACAAACATTTCTGAGATACTGGATCCGACACGCCTGGCACTGACAATCATGCCACATGCTTAGGTCACTCGTTTAGTCCTAACATTCAATTGAACAGTGACTGAATGCTTCGATGTATGTCTGCCTGCTTTATATAGCAAGCCAAGGCCACGAGACTGACTGTCTATAGGAGCAATCCAGTTTCGTGAACAGGTTGGTGTACCTAATAAACAGGCCGCTGAGTGTATGACAAACTTTAGATTCAGAGTGGTTGCAAAACATTTGTGACAATGTAGTAAATTACTTTTGTATATCCGTTTTATTTTGGTTACTAAGGTTACAATAACAACTGCATGATGAAGGAGGAAAGCATAGGCAGGATGTTATCAGAGGTGTGATATGAAGAAGCACAGTTCAGAATTTCCATTCCATCAACATATGCATCACAAATACACCAATGCACATTAGGTAGTTTCACTGTGTAATAGTCATGGGCATTTGATGCAGCTCACATAATTTAAGAAACATAAGTAAATGTGCACTGAGGAATATAGATCTATACAGAGACATATATTTTCTAAATACAGTGCTATGGATATACAGTACCAGTCAAAAGTTTGGAAACACCTAGTCATTCAAGTGTTTTAAAAAAAAATTATTATAAAAAAAAAAAAAAGAATTCTACATTGTAGAATAATAGTGAATACATCAAAACTATGAAATAACACATTTGGAATCATGTAGAAAACAAAAAAGTGTTAAACAAATTAAAACATATTTTATATTTGAGATTCTTCAAAGTAGCCACCATTTGCCTTAATGGCAGCTTTGCACACTCTTGGCCTTCTCTCAACCAGCTTCATGAGGTAGTCACTTGGAATGCATTTCAATTAACAGGTGTGCCTTGTTAAAAGTTAATTTGTGGAATTTCTTTCCTTAATGTGTTTACGCCAATCATTTATATTGTGACATGATATAGGTGGTATACAGCAGATGGCCCTATTTGGTAAAAGACCATGTCCATATTATGTCAAGAACAGCTCAAATAAGCAAAGAGAATTGACAGTCCATAATTTCTTTAAGACAAGAAGGTCAGTCAATCCGGAACATTTCAAGAACTTTGAAAGTTTCTTCAAGTGCAGCCGCAAAACCCATCAAGCGCTATGATGAAACTGTCTCTCATGAGGACCACCACACTAAAGGAAGACCCCGAGTTCCCTCTGGAATCTGAGGATAAGTTCATTAGAGTTAACTGCACCTCAGATTGCAGCACAAATACATACTTCACAGAGGTCAAGTAACAGACACATCTCAGCATCAACTGTTCAGAGGAGACTGCGTGACTCAGGCTTTCATTGCCAAAAAGAAACCACTTCTAAAGGACACCAATAAGAAAAAGAGACTTGCTTGGGCCAAGAAAGGCGAGCAATGGACATTAGACTGGTGGAAATCTGTCCTTTGGTCTGATGAGTCCAAATATTATATTTTTGGTTCCAACCGCCGTGTCTTTGTGAGACACAAAGTAGGTGAAGGGATGATCTCCGCATGTGTGGTTCCCACAGGAAGCATGCTGGAGGAGGTGTGATGGTGTAGGGGGTGATTTGCTGGTGACACTGTCTATGATTTTTTTAGAATTCAAGACACACTTAACTAGCATGGCTACCACAGTATTCTGCAGCGATACGGCATCCCATTTGGTTTGCGCTTAGTGGGACTATCATTTGTTTTCCAACAGCATCATGACCCCAAACACACCTCCAGGATGTGTAAGGGCTATTTGACCAAGAAGGAGAGTGATGGAGTGCTGCATCAGATGACCTGGCCTCCACAATCCCCCGACCTCAACCCAACTGAGATGGTTTGGGATGAGTTGGACCGCAGAGTGAAGGAAAATCAGCAAACAATTGCTGAGCCTATGTGGGAACTCCAAGACTGTTGGAAAACCATTCCACATTAAGCTGGTTGAGAGAATGCCAAGTGTACAAAGCAGTCATCAAGGCAAAGGGTGGAATCTAAAATCTATAATATATTTGGATTTGTTTCACATTTTTCTGGTTACTAAATGATTCCATGTGTGTTATTTCATAGTTTTGATGCCTTCACTATTATTCTACAATTTAGAAAATAGTAAAAATAAAGAAAACCCCTTGAATGAGTAGGTGTGTCCAAACTTTTGACTGGTACTGTATATAGTGCATGTTTGCAGACATGTTTCTGGTCATTTTTATTTCCTCAAGTGTGTAATACTGTTTTGAAGATGACGTTTGTAACATAATGCTTGACATGTTTCATTAATATGATAACAGTAACACTTGCCCTTTCTCCTTGCCAGATATGAATTGCAGGACTTTGTATCCAAAGAAATCCTGTTCCTCCCCTTTGTAGAGTTTTGGGTTTGCTTCATCGATGTTGAAAGCCATTGAAGAGACAGCTGGCAAAGAAGGTTAGAGAAGCACAATCAGATGATTAGCTAGGTGTCCATCCAATTGGCGACAGATTTCCATTAGAATATTCTAAAATGTCCATAAAAACAACATGCACTCTTTCTCACCAGAGATCGAGTTGACGTGTTGAGGATTGAAGTGCGCTCGTAATGAGGTAGTGCACATGGAAAAGCTAGATTATTTTTATTTGTCAAATGGCAGCCAAGCATTGATGATCGTGTCACCAGAATAAGACCCTCGATATTTATTGGAAATTATCATCAAGCTCATCATTTTGCACTTTCACCACCCTGTGAAGTCCCCCTTATCCCCTCGAATATATATATATTTTTTACATTCTCAAAATAAGTGACCAAACTATATTGCTATTCCTGGGACTCGCATTGAGCTAGCCAACTCATACAAGAGCTATTAGGAATAGAGAGAGGAGAGGGGAAGAGAGGCCAGTGGAGATGATGCCAGCGGATATGTGTGAATTGTGCAGGACAGGAACAATGAAGATTGAGATGTGTAAATTAGAAATGAGGGTAATTCATATATTAATCTATAATTCGTATTTCTATGCTGCCATGCTACCTGACCTGTGCTATGCAAGACAGAGGCAAATAATATCCACCAGAGACAGATTTAAATATCATCATATAGGCCTTCATAATAAAGGCCTACTATCACATATTTAATTGAATTGAATCTATTTTGGGAAACAGACATGTACAACAAAATGTACAATGTGAACCCAGACGATATCACTTGAAAGCATTCATTAAAATGTTTTTTTCCAAAGTGGTCCTCGATGGTGAAAACCCTAACACATATAAGGATTAAAAGGCAAGACAAAATTACAAACGACCATAAAAACATTCATTTATATTGACAACCTAAAAAGTGGCACTATTCACTGCACTTTTCCCTAACCGTAAAAATGAACCATATTCATTTGACATTAAAAACAATCTATTCATTGCACATTACCTATCATTCAAATAAATGCACCTTACCAGCAGTAGGGGGGGGGGCACAAGGAACAGTGGAGTGGTTTCTCTTACTTCGACAACCTTGTCCAAATAAAAACCTTTGCCTGCTTTTTAAAGCTATTTCTGCTTTTTCTTTGCTTGATCTCCAAAGGGAAGCTATTCCATAGACAAATGCCTGTATAGAAACACGTACTCTTCGCAGTACTGTTTACTCTTGGGATTCTACAATTACTCTGGTATTGTAACTGTTTTGGTTATAGACCATATCAATGTGGTTTTTCATATAACCTGGGGCACAATCCTTTAAGATGTCAAACATATGATTAAGTTTAAGTTTGTCTGCTCTGGACTCCAAAGGCAACAAGCCCACCTCCCGAAACTCCTGTACCCCTATGTGGGTCCTAGCGGGGACATTCAGCATATACCTGATAACATTATTTTGCATGACCTGCATTCTCTTTTTCAGCTTTTTTGATAGCCCACTATACCAAGCAGAGCAGGCATAATCAAAATGACACAATCAAGATTGAGACAAGCAGTTTCTTAACTTTGATGTTAAAATATCTAGTGTTACGATATGAACATTTTAGAAATAATTTTGGCAGCAATCAAGTCTCCAGAAAGGGATTGATCTAGGGACACAGCAATATAAGTTAAACTATGCAGGCATGGATCTAAAACAAGTGTATCTTTATCTTGTCAGCCCTAAGCAATCTGTAATAAGAGACCGAAACCACCGCTACATCCTTTAGACAAATGCATTCATCAGGAGAATATCTTGGTCCACAGTGTCAAACACTTTCTGTAAGACTAACATGACCATACCTGTATAGTTCCCCTTCTCACTTTCCTGCTTTAATGTGGTCAAAAAGGTGGATAAGGCAAGTATCAGTGGAATGAGCTGTCGTAAAGCCAGATTGGAGTTCATAAAGAAGTTCTCGAGAAGGTATCCCTCAAGTTGATTAAAAACTCATCTCAACAACTTTGGATAGGGTGCTGAGGATCGACACAGGCCTGTAGTTTCCTCCATTTGTTTTACTGCTCTTCTTGTGGAGTGGAACCACCCGGGCTGTTTTGAGATCATTGGGAAATGTACCACTACTAATAGAAAGGTTTACAATATGCGTTATCATTTTAGCTGTGATACAAGCACAATCCTTTATGAATCTTGGCAGGAAGGTTTTCTGCTCATCAAGCATAGTAGATTGGAAACTTTGTCGTCTGTTCCCATGCACAGCTCAAACAAATCATTTGTGATCCTTTTGCTCTGGTAAAAGTTGTTAATGAAAGACTGGCCATAGTGTCCAGAGCAGCTCGGGCACTTCTTAACTAGCGATTTAAGCTATAGCGGTACATCAAATTGTTAAAATCATTTGCAACCTTTGCCTGGTCATTGCATAAAACATCACCAATACCTGGTTCAAGTAGCGTTTTGGATTTCTTACGGGTACAGTAGGTTACCATATGATCACTAAAACCAATATTTAAGACTCCTGCCTTGGTCTGATACAATAATCGAATCCAAAGTTGATTTACTGTCAATACACAATGAATTGTAGAATAAATCATAAAGGTCAAACAAAGCTTCTGCCTAAAGCCATAATCCGCGGTTTAGAGAAGGTTTTTTCGGTTCAGACATGTCATCCCTTGCATCAATACATGTGCTTCTAATGCTAGGCATAGCTCTCTCTCTCCCCCTTCAAACTTTCCTTGTCAATTCATTTGGTAGGCTACATTGTTTTAGCATAATCCAAGGCCTAGGCTTTTAATAGCCAACGTTTTTAGGAAAGGAGAAATGTGATTTGCTGTTGTGTGTTTGAAATGACCTGGTGGCTTTAAATGGTGGGTCTTTTTGACGGATATGTGTGTGAGTTTGCTTATTCTCTCTATGTCCATTCAGAAAGTTTCCTAAAGTAAATTAATTTGTTTCTGTTGTTGAGCATTGTGATGAGACTGTAGTTATCCATTTGGCCGAGCGCTTGGCCTCTGGCTATGGTCCTGATATTGCCACTCCTACAGCGGAGACGCACAAAACAGCCAAGTGCTGGGCTGCACATCGTCTGGATAACCTGGGCTTCTCCCAAATCGTTACAACATGTACACTACATGTGGCGCCGCTGTGTTCTGAATTACATTTAGGCTAACAGTTGGTGAAAGATGTTTTTACCCTGGGTCCCATAATTGATTAGTCCAGCCCAAATAAATGGCTCTGGTCAGTGTGTGTTGGAACCTTCATTGTTGATGCTTTGCTTATTGGTTATGTGGTGCATTGCCACAGAACCATGTCGGTGGGATTTTCATTGCTTATATTATATATATATATAACTAGGAATATAGCATCAAACAGTGCCATCCGTTGAAGAAAAGAATGACCCACAGCTGATCCTTTTCTGGCAACCAGCGCTGGTGTTAACAGGGTTCAGTCTGTAATATGCGCTCCTTGATGAGAAGGTGCACAAACGTATTTTGAGAAATCAGAATTTCAATTTTAAGTCATTTACTTGTTTTTATGAGTTCCGCTGATGTTTTCTCCAACCCCTTTAATGTGTAATTGAATATTAAGCAGAGTGAAATCCTGATAGTCAGCACTTACCCATGGCTGCCATGCAGGTGAGCAGGCAGAGGGGTCCTTGCCTGGACATCTTCTCTTCTCTTTCACTTTGTTCACTAGCATGCAGTGAGGAAAATCTTGCAACACTCAACCTTTTGCAAATGAAACTTACTCGTCTTCCTGCATTTTGTTTCCTGTGTGCCTCTTCTTAAATGAGGCGTCTCCACCCCCATAATGTAGCTGTGGTAGTTCACTATCATTTGGGTAAGAATGTGGATGTACAGAAAGTATTCACACCCCTTGACTTTTTCCACATTTAGTTGACTTTAAAATGTATTAAATATTGAATAAATAATGTATTAAATAAAAAAACGTTTTACTGGCGTACACACAATACCCCATAATGAGTATGGTTACATGCACACAATAATTTGATTATTGTGGATATTCAGATTAAGATAACAGTTTGATTAAAACATGTCCATGCTTTGCAAGAAGAACAATTTCCTTAATAATCCTGTTTAAATGGACGCATCTGAAATTAGGCTACTTTATGGCACTCTGATAAATGCAGAAAATCACCAATCCAAATAAACGCCCTTCTGCTGTTTTTGGGAAGCATATTTGATTATGAGTTCGAACATATAAAGTTTGTGAAAATGTATTAAAAATTAAAAGCTGAAATGTCTTGAGTCAATAAGTTTTCGACCCCTTTGTTGCGGCAAGTCTACATTAAGTTCAGGAGTAAAAATGTGCTTCACAAGTCACAGAATAAATTGCATGGAATAATAGTGTTGATCGTGATTTTTGAATGAATCTCTCATCTCTGTTCCCCACACATACAATTATCTGTAAGGTATCTCAGTCGAACAGTGCATTTCAAACACAGATTCAACCACCAGGGAGGTTTTACAATGCCTCACAAAGAAGGCCAGTAGATGTGTAAACATGAAATGAAAAGCAGATACTAAATAACCCTTTGAGCATGGTGAAGTTATTAATTACACTTTGGATGGTGTATCAATGCACCCAGTCTCTACAAAGATTCAAGCGTCATTCCTAACTCAGTTGCCGGAGGAGAAAGAAATCGCCCAGGGATTTCAGCACGAGTTTAAAACAGTGTTTAATGGCTGTGATTCCAAAACATGCATCCTGTTAGCAACACGGCACTAAAGTAATACTGCAAAAGATGTGGCAAATCAATGAACTTTTTGTCCTGAATACAAAGTGTTATGTTTGGGGCAAATCCAATACAACACATTACTGAGTACCATTCTCCATATTTTCAAGCATAGTGATGGCTGCATCATGTTATGGGTATGTTTCTAATCATTAAGGTCTGGGGAGTTTTTCAGGATAAAATTTTTACAAATTAGAGCAAGTACAGGCAAATTCCTAGAGGAAAATGTGGTTCAGTCTGCATTCCACCAAACACTGGGAGATGAATTCACCTTTCAGCAGGACAATAACCTAAAACACAAGGCCAAATCTACACTAGAGTTGCTTACCAAGAAGACAGTGAATGTTCCTGAGTGGCTGAGCTACAGTTTTGACTTAAATATCCGATAATGGATGTCTAGCAATGACCAATAACCAATTTGACAGAGCATTTAAGAATTTAGAAAAGAATAATGGAAAAATGTTGCACAATCCAGGTGTGGAAATCTGTTTAGAAACGTATCCAGAAAGACTCACATGCAGCTGTAATCACTGCCAAAAGTGATTCTAACATGTATTGACTCAGGATGGATTACTGAGATAAGATATATTAGTTATTCATTTTTCAGTAAGGTTTTACAAGTGTTCAAATTTCCCTTCCACTTTGACATCACAGCGTATTTGTTGTAGATCGTTGACAACTAATGACAATTCAATCCATTTGAATCCCACTTTGTAACAACAAAATTGAAGGCCTGTTGACATTTTCTGAAGGCGCTGTACATGTTTTTTGCTCATTCCTCTTTTGCATGATTGGTATTGGTAAATTCCCCCATCTCCTTCTTTTATACTTCCCCAGTGAGAATACCTAAGTATCAAATGTGAGAAACCTGAGAAGAAAAGCAGCACAGACTACATACTACACCAATCTATAACGATGTCTTATTTGAGTCAGAACAGGTGTCTGGAAGTGATGTTTTGAATGAGGCCAACAACAAACATATGAGAATGATTAGAGACACAGGAGAGGAGTGCTTCTGTGGTTTATAATTAATCCACAAGTTGCTCTTTGATCATGGGATAAAATACTATAGAACAAAAATACTTTTTTGCTGGATAGTAAACAATGCCGGGAAAGCGTTTGTCCAAACAAACTTCCCGAAGAAGGCCCTCATGTAGTGGAAAATGTTTAAAGCCTTGTGGCTTATGCATGGCAAGAACAAAAAAACACTGATGTGTTGCAGCTACGACAGCCTTCAACAGGGTGACCCTGAACTTATTTGGCTATTCAGTTGAGTTTCATTTTATTTCACATATGAATATATCAAATTTGGTCCCAATTGGCACATTGCACACCTATACATTTTCTCTAATAAGATAAGTAGAGAGTATGATAGCTCAGCACACAAGTAGTCTGTGAGAGGAAGGGTTTAGGTACCATTTTAAGCACAATGCTCTTTGGCTATGTAGAGACATCCGTTTGACACTGACACGCACAGTGTGAACTGTTGCTGAGTTTCAATACCCTCGTGTTTGCTGTTTGTGCAGTTTTGCATTTTGCAATTGTATTTGATGTGTGTGTCTCTTTGTAATGAACAGGCCTCATTTGCGAAAGGGACCTCGGCCTCAATAAGACTCCCTGTCCAAATAAGGTTAAATATAAAATATAAGAAATGATACAATACATTTGTAGGTAAGTGTTCGGAAACCCCTTGTGTGTTTGGTCTGTCGGGGCTCAGCTTATCGCAGTGTGTTGCAAAGTTCAGAGGATGTCCTCTGTGGATTGCACCATTTCCCTTCTGTTTGAACTGTCTACAGACCAGCTACACACCATGAAACCCCCATCCTACCCAACATTTGATCTTTGAACTTTACGCAGAACTTTCTCTTTACCCGTTGCAATTTGTGGCAAGTTTCATCATAATAACAGCACCAAAAAAAAATTGTGTTCTGTTCCCCGTGGGGCTTTACTGCAGACATGGTCACATTTCCATTGGAGTCATTTAGAAGACTCTCTTATCCAGAGCGACTTACAGTAGTGAGTGCATACATTTTCATGCTGTTTTCATACTGGTTCCCCCGTGGGAATCGAGTCACCCGTGGGAATACCAAGTGTTATGACTGGGTGGGTTTCTTATTTCTGTATCAGTATTTCTGTATCCACCTAATGTTGCAGAAAAGAGGAATTGCAGAATTCTGACAAGTGGAGAACTTCTGTGTGTTGTAAGTATGACAAAAGGGTCACACAGACAAGTGCTACCCCTGGGTGCCACAAGACCATAGTAGCCTGTGGAGTTAAAGGCTAATTATCTGTGCGACTTTAAGCTAGCGTAATAACATGAAGCAACTCATTTTCAATGCCAATAAGAATTGAATTTACATTGAGAGTCATTTTGTGCAAATCAATGAATATCAGTATTTCATTGTTTGTGATGATTAACTTTACACCGCCACCAGGAACCACCCTTTCCCATGTTTGAAGGATAACTTTTTTTGTTGCGCATACATCCACCCCAACTTATTGCGATACAGAAATACAACTATGTTGACAGACACTAGTTTGCCAATGAGACAAGATACTGAGGACACACGTAAATATTTACAAACAAATAGACAGCATATCAACCCATCTAAGGAGATTTACATCCAATTTACAGGAATATATCAAATGACAAATGGGAGGAGTGAATGTTTTGGGGTAATGTATATCAATATCTACACTTACTAAACCACCTTATCTACACCTGTACCAAGAGGCCAACAAATGACAGATGAGTGAGAAAATAAATACACATCAACATATTTACATTTAAGTCTAGAAGAAATAATCATATAGCCTACTGCTAAATATGTGATGCTCTGCCCCACCTGCCCTAAATGACTGGTCACCACGGTGTACAATGCATCTCATTCATCAGTTGTGATACAATTTAAGGATCCTTTTATTGGGATTTTCTTAGAAAATAAATCCACAATTGTTATGTAAAGATTTTAGTGCATACAAACTTAATGTGTGAACTAGGTCATTGTTGCCTAAATATGACATTGGTACACTGTTGGGATTTTGTAAATACTGCACAAAAATAAAATACTAAAATGTGTTATTAAATTGCGTGCTTGCCTGTTTTCCATGTTATTTTGGTAGTAATACCTGTTTGATTCGATGCATGTAACAAATAAAATGCTATTTGATGATATGATTTGATAATAAAATCAACTATATGCACTGAGCTTGTCTGACGCTTTAAGCGCACTGTTCTATTAAATAATTGAGACACACCGTCGACTCAAGAGGAAGCCAGAGCGCAAGATAACCAGAAAAAAACTGTTCCCGACTCTCCTCCTGCTGCTCCTGCTGGCCTTTGCAGATTCTGCCTTCACACTCCTGAAGTTGCCACTAATAGGCTACGCAAGGGGTCTCGATGCAAGACAGGGTTTTTCTAGTTAACACATCATATTTTACAAAAATATTTCTTATTTTGCAAACCCAACAGTGGTAAAATATGTTTTTGTGAATATGACATTTGTGACTACAGAGATGACATTTGTGACCAACATTTGACATATTTATGATTATATTTGTGAGTTGTTCCACGTATTCATGAGTTGCGTTTTACAGATCAGTTTGTGCAGATCTAAGATACAGATACCATATTAGCACATCCTCTGTTCTCATGGAAATAAGATACAAATTCATATATCACAATTACTTTTAGAGATGTATCCTTTTGGTATCCTATCTTCCTTTCCTTCCATTCCTCCCCTTTGCTTTCCTAGCTCCCTTTCCTCCTATCCTTTCCTAACTCCCTTTAATTTCCTCCTATACTAGCTTCTTTTCCTCCAGTCCTTGTTCACTAGATTCCTTTCCTCTCCTCCTTTACTTGCTCCATTTCCTTCCCTGGCTTCCTCTCCTCCTTTCCTAGCTTCCTTTCCTTGATCTTTCCTATCTTCCATTCCTTCTATCCTGGCTTCCATTCCATGATCCCTTTCCTTCCTTTCCTCACCTCCGTTGCTTCAATCACCGGCACTTGTTCGAAGCGGGCTTCTATTTGAAATTTCCTTAATGCACACATTTTTTGCTCAGTAAAATGTTGAAAAGACTACCACAATGTTTATTGTGACCATTATATGCATTATAATAACAAATCCATCACAGATCAGACATGCAAGACTAGGCTGCCGATTATACACCCCAGTTTTGCACTTTTGGGGGGGAGGGGATTTTACCCCTTTTTCTCCCCATAGGCCTCATGCCTAGTAGCGCCGGTCGTGTGGGAGCTGGACGCGGACATTGAGAAGGCGTTACATACAGAGCCCGCTCCCCTCCAGTGTCCCGTCGGGCGTCTGTACGTTCAGTCTGCTGTCCGTGACCAGTTGATCTATTGGGCCCACACGTCCCCCTCCTCTGGTCATTCGGGGATCAGCCGGGCGGTGAGCTATCTGAGTGGGAAGTACTGGTGGCCTACCTTGGCAAAGAACGTGAGGGTTTAGGTTTACTCCTGCTCGGTGTGCGCCCAGTGTAAGGCTCCTAGACACCTGCCTAGAGGTAAGCTACATCCCTTACCCATTCCACAACGGCCTTTGTCACACCTGTCAGTAGATTTTCTGACTGATCTTCCTCCCTCACAGGGAAACACCACGATCCTGATCGTTGTGGATTGTTTCTCTAAGTCCTGTCGTCTCCTCTCTCTGCCCGGTCTCCCTACGGCCCTACAGACTGCGGAGGCCTTGTTTACACACGTCTCACACTACGGGGTGCCTGAGGATATAGTGTCTGATCGAGATCCCCAGGTCACTTCGAGAGTCAGGAGGGCGTTCATGGAACGTCTGGGTGTCTCGATCAGCCTCACCTCAGGTTTTCACCCGAGAGTAATGGGCAGGTGGAGAGAGTTAACCAGGATGTGGGCCGGTTTCTGCGGTCTTATTGTCAGGACCGGCCGGGGGAGTGGGCGGCGTTCATGCCCTGGGCCGAGATGGCGCAGAACTCGCTCTGCCACTCATCCACTAACCTCTCCCCCTTTCAGTGCGTATTGGGGTACCAGCCGGTTCTGGCACCGTGGCATCAGAGACAGACCGAGGCTCCTGCGGTGGACGACTGGTTCAGGCGCGAGGAGGAGACATGGGAAGCCGCCCATGTTCACCTCCAGCAGGCCAGGCTGCGGACCGTCACCACAGTGAGGCCCCGGTGTTCGCACCGGGTCTGGCTCTCGACCCGAAACCTGCCCCTCCGCTTGCCCTGCCGGAAGCTGGGCTTGCGGTTTGTGGGGCCATTCAAAGTCCTGAGGAGAGTGAACGAGGTGTGTTACAGGTTACAGCATCCCCCCGATTAGCGCATTAACCCTTCGTTCCATGTGTCTCTCCTCAGGCCGTTGGTAGTTGGTCCACTCCAGGAGTCTGAGGTGCAGGAGGTTCCTCCGCCCCCTCTGGACATCGAGAGGTTTCCGGCGCACTCCGTCCGTTCCATCCTGGATTTGAGGCATCGGGCGAGGGGCCTTCAGTACCTCGTGGAGTGGGAGGGGTACGGTCCGGAGGAGAGGTGCTGGGTTCAGGTGGCGGACGTGTTGGACTCTGAAATGCTGCGGGAGTTCCACCGTCTCCGGCCGGATCACCCGGCGCCTCGCCGTCCAGGTCGTCCCGAGGCGGGGGGTGACAGTCAAGGGGGGGTACTGTCACCGGCCTTCTAGCAATCGCTGCTCCATTTTTCATTGTTCCATTTGTTTTGTCTTGTTCCCCGCACACCTTGTTTACATTCCCTAATCACACTGCATATATATGTTCTTCTGTTCCCCCCATGTCTCTGTGTGGAATGTTTTGTTACGTGTTCAGTGTTATGCGCCAGACTGATTTTTCCCGGGTATCGTGTTTTGACCCGTTGTTTGTTTATTGGCATACATCTGCATTATTGTGAGTGTTTTCGTGCTTATTCAATTTTGCCATTGGCTGGAGGTTTTTGATGCAGTTGCATCCGTCTTTTGTGCTTCTGCCAAATAAAGTGTGCCTGATCACAACTCTCTGCTCTCCTGCACCTGACTTCTTACCAGTAGAGCACAACCTTGACAATTTTTTATTAATTTCTACATTGAATGGGATCCTATGGGCAAATGGAATAACAGGATATGCCTATAAAGTATCTATATCTGGGATATGGACCACAAACTGTCGTGGGATATCAAACAACAGTATAGGTAAGTGCTAAAACAGGTACACGTCAAAATGGGGGATATCCTCATTTAAATGTCCAGGTTACACCATCTGGTGTTGACATAAAAAGACTGCCCCCCAATTTTTAACCTTTACTGTGGCAGTCTATCCAAGCGCACGAGAGAAAACCCGTCCAAAGTTACTGATTTCAACAGGTGTATCCTCTCCAACCAAGTTTCTGTGAAACAAAACCAGCTCCCATCACGAAAGTCCCATTGGTTCACGGACAGCTCACCTCCCTCGTTGGGCAGTGAGCGCACGTTCCCCATGGACGGAAGGTAAGGCTTGCAATGTCTCTGTCTGTTCCGCACTCTCACACCTCTTCTGCAACGCTGTCTCCTCAGCTTTATCTACGGTGGTAAATCCAGTCGAGAAACGGCATTACACCAGTGGATATATGTAATGGAGAATTGATAGAAACTAACAACCAAAGGGCAAACAATTCACAGAAGGAAGTTACGAAACAGTGAATGTGCACGAATTGGTGCATTCTGAATAGAGAGACGTGCCTTGTGCGTCTAAGTCACATTCCCCCAAACTCAACAAGACACATTATCTTCACACAAACTGTAGGCCGAAGGAATACTCTCACATACACTGTCAGGTCCAAAGCAGTAGCCATTTCTGGAAAAACAATGTAATTTTGAAATGATTGAAATGTAACTTATTTTCTCAGTTTTATCAAATTGTTTGGCGTGCCCCTGGCAAATACCCTTGCGTGCCTTATGTTGCAGATCACCTGATGGACTGTGTGTTAGGCTGAGCACAGGGGAACCAAAGAGAAGACTCAGAAAAGGAAACGGGGATGATTGAACCAAGATATTTACTGTAACACAGGGCTCGGATGGGTTGCAGAAAACCAGATGTGGAGGCTGAGGTTGGAGAGAGCTGGGTTGGGACAGGGTAAACAGGTCCGGAGCAGAATCCAAGGGAGTGGTAGTGTGCGAATCAGACTGGTGTCTCATGTGCCATGACATTTTTAAAATTATATTGCGACTTCTTGACTAAAAAAAGCTGTCGACCAACAACCTATCAACCAAATAATCGATCAGTCGACTAAATGGGGTCTGGATTTTACGTTACATGAGGCATACAGCTCACAAAAATGTTTAAATGTTTTTTGATAGAATTAATCAACACTAATCATGTTCATTGAATTTGACTAAAGCAGAAAGTAACATACTAAAACACTTAGCCAGTAAACTAGTAACAACTTACCCTTTCTCTCGTCCTCCACTCCTGCAGACTACATTTCCTGTTATTCGATGAGTGAACAATGGAGTGTTATTACAGTCAACTGGCCCATATTCCCATGAGGAAAATGTTATACACAAACAGCATGTATTGGTTTTCCCTCCTTATAGTAAGGTATATAATGTTGAGCCGTTTCAGGATTTGGCTGTGATTAGTGTTAAACGTTTGTTCATAGTTTTTGTTTCTTTTGCATGTTGCATGTTTTTTTAATGATCTGATCATTCATTTTTCTCAACTTAGTATTTACAGTAACTCAAAAAGTATATTGGTGTGCAATTAACAAATACACCAGATCTTGAATATATAGTACTTCCCCTGTATACTCTACCCACTTAAAGTTGAAATGAAACAAGTAACATGTACAACTGAAAGTAAAGGTTTTCATGCCTTCAGAAAGTATTCACACCCCTTCACTTTTTCCACGTGTTACAACCTGACTTTAAATGTGATTATATTGAGATTATGTGTCACTGATCTCCACACACCATAATGTCAGTGAAAGTTTGTTTGTAGATGTATGTCTTTAGGCAATAACCATTCAACCCCTTTGTTTTGGCAAGCCTAAATGATTTAAGGAGTAAAAATGTGCTTAACAAATCACACACACACACACACACACACAATTATCTGTAAGACCACTTTATCGATTAGTGAATTTCAAGCACAGGTTCAACCACAAAGACCAGGGAGATTGTCCAATGCCTCGCAAATAAGGGCACAGATTGGTAGATGTGTAAAAAATGATTAAAGCAGACGCTGAATTTCCCTTTGCGTATGGTGAAGTTATTAATTAGGCTTTGGATGGTGTATCAATACACCCAGTCACTACAAAGATACAGGTGTCCTTCCTAACTTAGAGAGGAAGGAACCTGCTCAGGGATTTCATCATGAGGGCAATGGTGATTTTAAAACAGTTACAGAATTTAATTATTAATGGTTGTGATATGAGAGAATTGAGGATGGATCAACAACATTGTAGTTACGCCACAATACTAACCTAAATGACAGAGTGAAAAGAAGGGAGCCTGTACAGAATAAAACATTTCAAAAACATGCATTCTGCTTGAAATAAGGCTCTGCAAAATAAATACTGCTAAAAATCCAACACAACACATCACTGACTACCACGTCATATTTTCAAGAAATGGTGGTGGCTGCATCATGTTATGGCTATGCATTACTGAGCTCTTCAGTAAGGCCATTCTACTGCCAATGTTTGTCTATGGAGATTGCATGGCTGTGTGCTCAATTTCATACACCTGAAATAGCCGAATCCACTAATTTGAAAGGGTGTGCACATACTTTTGTATATATTTATATAGTGTACATCTTACAGTATAATATACATTTCTTTAGCAAGACCATAGTAATTTAAATGAATGACATTACAGCAATCATACAAAGTCATATTTTTTTACCTTGACATAAACATTGAAACAGTATATATAGTATGTATAATACTGAATCACTTTGGTCATGTTTTATCAAACATAAATGTCCATGAAACATCTATTTTTGAAAAAGTATTTCAGACTTAATCACATATTGAGTGATATGCGTGGTTCTGTGGTCAGGTCAGAATCTATATTAATTAATCGAACAATTCATCTCTATCTAAGTTTTTTTTGCTCGGACCTCTACTCCTTTCTCTAACCTGCTGCATTAATTATCTTAACCTGCTGCGTAAGTTCTCCTAACCTGCTATTAAAAAGTCCCTTCCATATGGAAGTGGCATGAAAAGAGTTTCTCTACTCCATTAGCCTGCTTCTGACTGACACATCCTGTTTCTCTTCTGGTCCCTCCCCTACCACCTCACTAATGGGGAAGCCATTGTTTTCTGTTTGACTTTCATCAAGGAGAAGGTTTGACTCCACTGCTCTACTCTCAGGCTGTAGCTCTTGTTCACGCTGTTCCCCTTCTTTCTCATCTTCCTGTGCATTATCAACAGGCCTTTTTCTCTTGAAACATCCCAGCTGAGTAGAAAGGAAAAACAATGTGAAGAATGTGAATCAAAGTGTTGGTCCATTACAATGGACAAGTAAAGTTTCTGTCGCAGCTTTGATACTCACCATATACATGGACATTGTGATGATGATCAGGAGGAAGAGTCCTACTCCAACTCCTGTCCCTATTATCAGGTTTCTATGGGGAGGAATGATGAGCTCAGCCTGAACATCAATCTGGAGGAACACATCTTGAGACAATGAGTGACGATGGAACAAGCATTTTTTAAATCAATTCTTATACAGTGAATCAGTTTAATCAGTTTAATTCCACAAATGGAATTACCTGTGTTTGGTGGAAGCTTGAAGAGTTATCCTAATGAGCAAATAAATACATACAAAATTGATGCTTTTGTGAATCTTTGCTCAATAAATATTTGTATTTTTGTTTTAGGTTTTTGACAGGAAACTTACCCTTGGGTCACTCGCTGTCTGGACATATCGTTTTTTGTCATAGCTGAGTTTGACAAAACTGATGAAATGGACTGTTTCTCTATCCCCAGTGAATTTCTTTGGCAATGACAATCTCTGTAAAGTGAGATATTGTTAGTAGAACTAGGTGGTAATTTTACATTAAGTAAAATTGTGTTACTTGCTTCAGTTCTTTAAAAGTATTTTTTGGTAGTAGTAGAAGAAGTGTTCTGAATTCAGATTTAAATAGCAGAGAAGTTAGATGAAGCTCTACGTTTTTGTCTAACTTGTTGGGAAAGTGGTCAAAACGGCAATTGTTTCAAAAAGTTTTGACGAAAATAGTTGTGGTTACTGTCTGATTTCAGATTTGAATCGCAGAGAAGTAGACCCATATGTTATGTCTAAGTTGTTGTATAAAACGCTCGGAAAGTGGTCAAAATTTCAGATTGTAAAAGTTGACAGGAAATGTAGTCGATGCAGTAACTAACAAAGCTGCATCGTTTGATAGGTAGAAGATATTTCTGTTCTGATTTTAGATTTGAAAAGCAGAGAAGTAGACCAAGTAGTCATGCCCTCTACGTTTTTGTCTACGTTGTTGGGAACGTAGCTGATTTGTCAGTCACCGTTTACTCATTGTCTCATGCTTAGAACGTGTTCACCCAGTGCTATTACTCTGAAAGTTCCATGGCAGTTAATAAGCCAAGCAAGTGACACGTTCCTACGTCATACTTCCGTGGTCATGTCCCTGGTCTTTTGCATGGGCTTCAAGTTAATTAACTATTGCTCTACAATTTTGCCCATTGACGACCATTCAAAAGCCTGCAAAAGTTTTGTTAAACTACTAGGCTATTTGCCACTACTAGGCTATTTGCCACTACTAGGCTATTTGCCACTACTAGGCTATTTGCCACTACTAGGCTATTTGCCACTACTAGGCTATTTGCATGGCGTATTCAACAGTGGGAAGTCAACTTAATGAATGAAGTTGATGCGGTTGTTAAGACATCTTAACATCTTGATTTGTATAATAGAATGTTGAAATTCAGGGGAGTCTGTAACAATGGAACCTTTTGAATGTTGAAGAAATCCCATGGAAGTGGATGGAGGACAAAAAGATGAATAGTTTTAAAAGTATAATATATACTTAATATATACTAATATAAAAGTATAATAAGTTGTATGTAAGCACACTGGTCCTGACCACTCTGCACGTTTTAAATGGTGTAGCGTGCTATTGAATAATAAGCATGATAAAGATTTAAAGAGGGATGTTTGCTGTCCCAAAGTCTCATTCATTATTAGCATGTTGTTACTCTGTACCATCATTTGTTCAAGTTGTCTTAATACAGACCCTTGCATGTTGATCGAGGTCCTTGAAGGAAACATTTCCAGACAGCACAAATGTAACTGTCAAAAACTTCTCCAAAAGGAAACTTTCACACTCGATGGACTTGCAGTATTTTTCTGGAGAGCAGTACTGTAAACACAGTCAGAAGCAAAATGTGTGTTTCAGTAACATGATTTCTATACTGAGTTGTAATCTGATTGAATAGGTTACTACCAACAATGTCAAGAGTGAGTGGCATATTTGAATACTCACCTCTGTTGTTGAATTAATAACCTTTCCACATTGAGTATGGTTCTTAAAAGAAAGGAAACTTGTATTAGGCTGTTTCCTATTGAAATAAATTGTGGAGGTAAAATGTCAGCATTTTTGTAAGCAATGTGAACAATTTACCTGTAAGACAGATATTTGGTAGTCCTTCATTTCAAATTTGTGCTCAAGCTTAGTTGGGAAAGTGAAGGTGACTGTGATGGGTACAGACTTAAATCCCAAGTTCTCCACCTATAAACAATGACACATTCAATCAATCAATCAACCTAACAATGACATTTATATTGAGATTTTATACAAAGGCATTTGTCACAGAACGTGTAACAAAACATATACTTAAACCCCCAAATGAGCAAGCTTAGGGCGACAGAGGCAGTGGAGGCTGCTGAGGGGAGGATGGCTCATAATGGCTGGAATGGAGCAAATGGAATGGCATCAAACATGTGTTGGACGTATTTTATATCATTCCACTGATTCCTCTTCAGCCATTACCATGAGCCTGTCCTCCCCAATTAAGGTTCCACCAACCTCCTGTGGACTGAGAATATATTTATATGCACACTAATAATTCAATATTAAACTGATTATGGCAATACTCAGTTTAGCATTAGCCATGTAAACACCTTTCTCTGATTATCTTAAATCGGCGTACGCTTATGAGGGAAGTAAGCGTAAACCTATTAAAACATCTTATTTGCAATCTTTTCAAATGATTGGAACATGTAAACCCCTTTAAAGGGATACTGTGAGAGAGCTATGCTACCGTACTTATAGACTTCCAGTCATTGCGATAGCTAACGCTAGTTAGCATTGGCTCGTAAAACGACCACTAACTTCCTTTGTACTGCACGCAGAGAAATAAATGATTTCCACAAGTTCATCCAACTCTGGGTAAGTAGAACAAGAATCTTGCAGTATCCCTTTAATGGTGTATCTGTATCCTGTGGTGTATCTGCGCATTTGCTGTCATGAGCACCGCGAGCATCCCTCTGTGGTGCGAGTGATGCGAGTCCAAAAAATCCTAACGTATCCATCTTATAATCACTTTTCACATACAAACTTTATACACTGAGTGTACAAAACATTAAGGACACCTACTCTTTCCATGATATAGACTGACCAGGTGAATGCTTATCCCTTGTCTCTTGTTAAATCCACTTCAATAGGTGTAGAGGGAGAGTGGACAGGTTAAAATATTTTTAAGCCTTGAGACAACTGAGATATGGATTGTGTATATGCCATTCAGAGAGTGAATGGGCAAGACAAAAAATCTAAGTGTCTTTGAACTGGGTATGGTAGTAGGTGTCAGGCGCACCGGCTTGTGTCAAGAATTGCAACGCTGCTGAGTTTTTCACGCACCACAGGTTCCCAAGTGTATCAAGAATGGTCCACCACACAAAGGACATCCAGCTAACGTGACACAACTGTGGGAAGCATTGGAGTCAACATGGGCGAGGTCAGTACAGGTGTATCAAAGCTGGGACCGAGAGACTGAAAAACAGGTTGTTTCTCAAGGCAATCAGACTGTTAAACAGCCATCACTAGCACATTAGAGGCCTATAGGCATATACTAGAAATCCCTGGCCACTTTAGCCGCGACGGGGAGACCCATGGGGTGGCGCACAATTAGCCCAGCGTCGTCTGGGTTAGGGGAGTGCTTGGCCGGCGGGTATATCCTAGTCTCATCGCGCACTAGCGACTTCTGTGGCGGGCAGGGTGCAGTGCATGCTGACACGGTTGCCAGGTGTACGGTGTTTCCTCCGACACATTGGTGCGGCTCACTTCCGGGTTGGATAGGCATTGTGTCAAGAAGCAGTGCAGCTTGGTTGGGTTGTGTTTCGGAGGACGCATGGCTCTCGACCTTCGCCTCTCCCGAGTCCGTATAAAGAAATAAAGAAATCACTGGCCACTTTAAGGAATGGAACACTAGTCACTTTAATAAGTTTTACATATCTGGCATTACTCATCTCTTTTGTATATACTGTATTCTATACTATTCTATGGTATCTTAGTCACTTAATAATGTTTACATATCTGGCATTACTCATCTCATATGTATATACTGTATTCTATACTCTCTCATTCACTTAATGTTTCCATATCTTGCATTACTCATCAAACTATTATATTAATCAGATAATTCACAATATCTTATTATTGAATGTATGTAAATGGTTTGAGTAACAATAAAGTATGTTTTGTTTAAAACACAGAACACTACCCCCACATCGTGTGAATCACACGTTTAATGTCAGTCACAGCAATAGCAGTTGATTGTTTACCTCATATACATTCACCAGTCTTTTAGGTGATGTGTCCTCCAGAGTAAAGTTCATGTAAGTGGTGGAGTCTTGGGGAAGGCTTCAACAACAACAAAAAGATATATAAGTCACCTTCGATTATATTCAATGAACTTGATGGAGTCATTCTCAAACAAAATGTCAAGTATAGTCTTGTGAAGACTTACGCTTTTGCTACCAGGTCAACTGCAAATTGAACAGGGATAGTCCTGGTAAGGGAACTATTGGTTGAGTTTCCGTTGTCACTGTAAATAAAGCAAAGGTAAATGCATGTTTTGTGTACATAAATGGAATGCTACAAAGTCCTTCAGATAATTGAGTAGAAGGTATTGAGGTTGTATAAAACGAGTTAGTTTTAAGCAATGTTTTGTTCAAAACTTCGACCGCATGGGGAAATGAAGGGTGTTTCCTGGACTGATTCTAATCTCTCGTCTAGCTGCTGCTCTAACATGTTCACACTGGAAGCAGATTTTCTACCTCAGTCCGATGACGGTCATTTCCATTGTGTCCTTCCAGTCGTATGTATTCAAAATATGGAATTTACTGGTGAACACTGCCTGAGAAGGAAGATGGCACAGTTAAGAAGAAAAAATTAAGACGATCTGAAATGAGATCATAAAAAGTGGGGAAAAAAAAGTTCAAGGCATGCCTTCATAAAGTACTCAGACCTCTTGACGTATTCAACATTTTGATACAGCCTGAATTCAAAAATTGATTCAATTGAATTTTTTCCTCACAAGGCATATATCACTCAAAGATCAAAACTGTTTTAATGACATTGAGTTACTGCTTTGTCACTGCTGTTAGCGCTGAGTCTATCATCTAAGGACAACATTTTAAAAGATTTACCAGTGGGATTCACAGCATTATTTACAGGTATATCTAAGTAATCACTCACTGTGGTTTTACTACGGTAGACAGGGAGGCTGACACTGCATGTAGTTCTGTCCATTTCACCTTCCAGACCACCACAGCTGAACACCGTTCTCCTTGTAGACTATGGAATACAGACGATACGTCAAGTGTGTAAATAATTCCGGTTTGCACATCTGAGTCACTGACATAATCTATAATAAACAAACAAGCATGTTAAAAATTTAAAGAATGAATCAATTCAACACTTAATATGTTGCTTCATTTTATGAATAATTAGCACATGTTAAATTGAAATGTTTGGCGGAAAACTGATGTTTAAATCAACGTTCTTCTATCCTGGTTCTGCAGACCCACAAGATGAGCAAGGCAAGCTTTTGTTCCAGCCCAGGAGGAACACCCCTGATTAAACGAATCATCAAACCCTTGATTGGCTGAACATGTTTTAGGTCTCCAGGTTTCAATAACACTGTTTTAGATGAGAGCAAGAAGAAAACATCAGAATGAATTACACAATAGATGGAGGGGTGTCGGTATTACCTTCAGAAGATGCATCATGGAGAATGAGAGGCCAGGAGGGTAGAGGAGAGTTAGACTGGTGTTGAATGAGTCATCCCCGTGATTGGACAGTCTTATAGTCACGTTGAAGTAACTCTGGTCCACCACTAATAAAGTTGATGTGCTGATAAGAGAGACAAGACTGTAGAGTCAGAAAACATACTTTTTTTGAGCAGTCAGTAATTATTACAGCTACAAACAAGTTACTTTATGTTGCCTCTGTTTATCAGATACTTACATGAAGTTGAAGTCCACCTCAAGCTCTGCCAAACAGGTTTCATTTTCTTTGCAGTTCTTTTCAAAGGGCACCTGTGAAGAATTCAAGACAACTGTGAATGTGTTTAGATGACCTGTTTTCACAGGTCTTTGGATAAATGACAGTACTCAGTCCACAGTCATCGCTAGAACTGTTGATCATTGTAAGTGAACAGGTTTTAGTCAGACCCAGAATGTATCCTCGTACCTCGACCACAGCCTGTGTAGGACTGGCAGTATTCAGAATGGCAGTAAGACCCTCTTGTTGGCTTTCAGATTGAGAAAAAACTAGTTGGATGATTATGGGCGATAATGTGTCGATCACACATTGCTGGAAGAAAATAAAATGTGTCATTAATTTCCCTATTCATAGTCCTGAAAAACCCTCGTTCTTCTCATCACTGAATAAAATCAACACACAATAAGAATTCAACAACCTAACAACTTAATGTTATTCATTAAATCCCCTCCTTACGAGAGACATTATGGTTGTTGTATTGCATAGCTACAGTTTGTCATTGATCATACTGTCATGTAGACTGAGTGGTTGAAGCAAGTCCGCTCCTTTCTCAGCTCCACTGTGGAGAGAAGTCTTCTGGCCCCTTTGTTCGTGTCACTGTAAAAGGCTCGGCTCCTCTGTCTCACTGGATCCACATCCAGCAGGTAGGAGACGTTCATCCCTGCACTCAGCACCTCTGGAAAAGTAAACAAGAGTCTGAAATGGCCTCCTTATCAGGGAGAGAAGTTCAGAACCTCATGGTTGTCTGCTGATGAACACCATTAGAAAGCAGAGATGGAGTCAAGACCTTATCTCTTGTGACCCAGATCCAGACCAAGGCCCAACCTTTCGATACAATTGGACTTCATTTTCACCACAGGGTGGTGGCATTTAATTGGGGAGGACGGGCTTGTGGTAATGGCTGGAGCGGAATAGGTGGAATGGTATCAAACACATGGTTTCTATGTGCTTGATGTCATTCCATTTGCTCTGTTCCAGACATTATGAGCCGTACTCCCCTCAACAGCCTCCACTGGTCTTCAGACTGGGAAGAGACCAAGACACACTTATTGTGGTCAGTGATTTAGCTATTCACCGAGGCTCCGACCTGGACCACCAAGGCCACAATTATGTGGTCTCAGATCATGACTTCATTTCTGTTGGAAAGCACAAAGCCATCAGTGTTCCTAAAGTTCTGAGAGTTCTTACCAGCTTTACTCTTTGTTGCCTCTGCCATGTTAAAGCAGGCTGTTAAAGTGACCATGGGGGAAATGATCTCTTTTGCCAGACAGTCAAATCTATCAGTGCTGATCTCCGCGGGATAGAAGTGGAGATGAGCAGAGACGCTGAGGACCGGTCTGGACCTGTGAGCGATCGAGATAAAGATTGGGATGTTAGCCTACATTGTACGATGTTGGGTAGCTCCGCCCACATCTCATTGAGCACCCGTTCAGTGCAGATATTTTTACTGGTTAAACAACTGTCTGTTTAAACCAGCTGTTCTTATCATTTTTTGGACTCGTACCTCAAGACAACAACTGCACCACGCGCTCCTACTACGATATCAGTCAGTCCATCCTCACCCAGGTCCATCTTCCCATCAATCGTCTGGCCAAAGAACTGGAGCTTAGATCTCATCATCACAGCTGAGATGCGCTGCAGTAAGAAGACATAGACATTTAATGAAAAGCCATTGATATTGATATCCCAGGAGGGATGTCTGTTTTCTTTGATCATGAAGGGCCGTTTTGAATGATTTTCATCTTCGTCTGCCTCACCTGGCTGAATTCAGGGCGGATCCCCTTTAGCTTTTCACCCAGGTAGATATACACGGCCCCCCTGTGATCGTCCTCAAGTGGAGCGCCCACAGCTACATCCTTCAGCCCATCTCCATTCAGGTCTGTGAGAGAGCAGATGGAGGAGCCGAATCTACCCTGAGATGGCACTGAAACATTCATCTCCATCCTCAGTTCCAGCTAATAACGGAAGGGCGAGGAGAGATCACATGAAGATAAATCCATATTACACTGTCTTTTTGTGCATTATAATTGAAGATAATGGAAATTTATATCCAAATGAATATATTTCGGCTTCCAGATCACCTTGTCCCTGATCCCACAGTTCAGCCCACCTTATCAGTCAGTGTGTAGACGTAGATCCTGCCCTCTCTCGGAGGTTGGCGAAACATTGGTGCACCGACCAGGAGGACGTCTGTGTTGCCGTCTGAGTCTATGTCCACAGAACACAGCTCTGCACCGAAGTAGGAGCCCATCTGAGAAAATCAATACTTACATTCATATAAAAATTGTTTTGAAATGTTTTAAGTCCTTTGGTTTTGAATGGAACTCATAAGTAAACGTAAAAAGTAACATCATGTGTTCCTCTTTACTATCGGAGGATTCATTCAACCTTTGAAGTAACCCCAAAAGCTAGTTTCATGCTGTCCTTATTGTATAACTTGATTGATATACATCACTGCTTGCAGAAATAGCTAATGTTACCAACCTGTTCTCCAGGCAAGCTTTGTGCCACAGTCCAGTTGTTGTTAACCTTGTTAAAAAGTAGGATCCGTCCCATGTGTTCAGATCTTGGTGCTCCGGTAAAGTATAGAAGGTTCTCATTCTTCTTCCCAACAGCTACAGAGTATCCTGTAATAAAAATGAAGACATGTAGGCCCATTGTAACTACACTCCCTTCACTGAAACATCTGAACTACAGAGCCTTGAAAATAGTGTTTGTTCAAATTCACATTTGAGCAATATATTTTTTTGAGCTTAATGTTCCATTACCCATATAGGAATCTTTGTCCAATGTGGGGTCCTGAATTTCCCTTTCCTCTGATCTCAGACCCTCAGTCTCAAAGAGAGATCCACGCCAGTTGTTTGATCCCACTGAGCCCAGAACCAAGGTGTCCTGTAGAGGAAATAAAACATTGGGTCATACTGTATGACATTTTTATTAATAAGCATTCATTAACTATATACTGTGTCTATAAACTAGTTGCCATGGTGGTCATTACATTTATAAATGTGTATTTAAGCATTTACAAGGATTTGTAGTACATTGTTGTTAACATTTTAAAACAATTTATACATATTACAAATTATCATTTAAGATGATAAAACATACTGGACCTACTATTGTGTATCTCACCTTGTTAACGTAGACAGCACTGAACCCACTCTGAGACATTTCTTTAGTCAAGTTTCCAGCCAGAGCAGTCTTGGAACCTAGAACATACAAACACTGATATTAGTAGCGATACATTGATACTTCTACTGTGGAATATTTTGAGTAAGGTGTTATCATCAGAAATAAATACCAGTATATTTCAGGAAGTGACCAGTAGTGCCACCTTGTGTTTTTTTTTATGAATAACAACTTTCAGTTGACAGGGACTTTGCTGAAATATAAGTAAGTAGTACTAAGAGTTTATCTGAATCCAGAGTTGTACCTTCAATGTTGAAGATCTTTTTTTGAAAGTTGTCTAGGATTCCTTTTAGTCCGTTGTAGTCCTGGATGAGGAAAGTGTTGTTCTCTTTTGGCTCTGATGCCAGGGACTTGAGTTTTGTCAAATCGACGTTCTTGACCTGCCAAGAAATATATCACTTGAGGGCAGGAATTATAGTGATGTCTAATTTCCTTTTCAATATGAATGATATTTAAACATCCACATCACAGTGGTCTAAGACACTGCATCTCAGTGCTAGAGGCGTCACTACAGACAACCTGGTTCAAATCCAGACTATCACAACCGGCCATGATTGGGAGTCCCATAGAGCGACGCACAATTGGGCCAGTGTCGTCCGAGTTTGGCCGGTGTAGGCCATCACTGTAAATAATAATTTGTTCTTAACTGACTTGCCTAGTTAAATAAAGGTGAAATAAAAACTGGGACGTTGGACTGGACCCTTGAGACTAGGAGTAATAATAAAAACTCTATTTGTATAGCGCTTCTTAATACAAGTCACAAAGTGCTTCACATCAGAAAATAAAATAAAAAGTAATAACAACGACAGGAGGAAGGAGAATGAAGAACCGTTTTCAACCTAGACTTTGAAATGGTCAACAATGGCCCGTCAGAGGATCTCAGGCTGCATCCAGGCTCATAGGGAGATAAAATATATAATAAATGGAATGGTGCTTAACCAAGCCTTAAAAATGGAATCCTTAGTTCTCCTTCCACCAAAGGCAAACGCAAAGCCTAGAATCAAGACTAAACATTGACAGCGCTCTTATGCCTGCAAAAATGATGTGATGGAACACACCTGACTAATCAGAAACACCTGTCAATCCAGTTGTCCCAAATACTTTAGGTGCCCTGAAATATAGGAACTACTGTGTTTGTTACGGTGCGTGAATGAGGACCCAAAAGCGAATCAACTTAAACAGAGCTTCTTTAATTACCAAACATAGGTAGGCTCAGATGGACCGGCAGATTCCGACAGGACAGGACAAGGTTACAGCAAACATGACGACAGTCTGGTTCAGGCATGAATGACACAAACAAACAAGAATCCGACAAGGACAGGAGCAGAAACAGAGAGAGATATTGGGACCTAATCAGAGGGAAAAAAGGGAACAGGTGGGGAACGGGGTGAATGGGTAGTTAGAGGAGACAAGGGACAGCTGGGGGAAAGCGGGGGAGAAAAGGTAACCTAACACGACCAGCAGAGGGAGACAGGGTGAAGGGAAAGGACAGAGACAAGACAACATGACAGTACATGACAGTACCCCCCCACTCACCGAGCGCCTCCTGGCGCACTCGAGGAGGAAACCTGGCGGCAACGGAGGAAATCATCAATCAGCGCACGGTCCAGCACGTCCCGAGAGGGAACCCAACTCCTCTCCTCAGGACCGTACCCCTCCCAGTCAACTAGGTACTGATGACCACGGCCCCGAGGACGCATGTCCAAGATTTTACGGACCCTGTAGATAGGTGCGCCCTCGACAAGGATGGGGGGGGGGGGGGAAGACGAGCGGGGGCGCGAAGAACGGGCTTAACACAGGAGACATGGAAGACCGGGTGGACGCGACGAAGATATCGCGGAAGAAGAAGTCGCACTGCGACAGGATTAATGACCTGAGAGATACGGAATGGACCAATGAACCGCGGGGTCAACTTGCGAGAAGCCGTCTTAAGGGGAAGGTTCTGAGTGGAGAGCCAAACTCTCTGACCGCGACAATATCTAGGGCTCTTAGTTCTACGCTTATTAGCAGCTCTCACAGTCTGCGCCCTATAACGGCAAAGTGCAGACCTGACCCTCTTCCAGGTGCGCTCGCAACGTTGGACAAAAGCCTGAGCGGAGGGGACGCTGGACTCGGCGAACTGAGATGAGAACAACGGAGGCTGGTACCCGAGGCTACTCTGAAAAGGAGATAGCCCGGTCGCAGACGAAGGAAGCGAGTTGTGGGCGTATTCTGCCCAGGGGAGCTGTTCTGACCAAGACGCAGGGTTGCGAAAAGAAAGACTGCGTAAGATGCGACCAATAGTCTGATTGGCCCGTTCTGCTTGACCGTTAGACTGGGGGTGAAAGCCGGAAGAGAGACTGACGGAAGCCCCAATCAAACGGCAAAACTCCCTCCAAAATTGAGACGTGAATTGCGGACCTCTGTCCGAAACGACGTCTGACGGAAGGCCATGAATTCTGAAAACATTCTCGATGATGATTTGTGCCGTCTCTTTAGCAGAAGGAAGCTTAGCAAGGGGAATGAAATGAGCCGCCTTAGAGAACCTATCGACAACCGTAAGAATAACAGTCTTCCCCGCTGACGAAGGCAGTCCGGTGACAAAATCTAAGGCGATGTGAGACCACGGTCGAGAGGGAATAGGAAGCGGCCTGAGACGGCCGGCAGGAGGAGAGTTACCGGACTTAGTCTGCGCGCAGACCGAACAAGCAGCCACGAAACGACGCGTGTCATGCTCCCGGGTGGGCCACCAGAAACGCTGGCGAATGGAAGCAAGCGTACCCCGAACGCCAGGGTGGCCGGCTAACTTGGCAGAGTGAGCCCACTGAAGAACGGCCAGACGAGTAGGAACGGGAACGAAAAGAAGGTTCCTAGGACAAGCGCGCGGCGACGGAGTTTGAGTGAGTGCTTGCTTTACCTGCCTCTCAATTCCCCAGACAGTCAACCCGACAACACGCCCCTCAGGGAGAATCCCCTCGGGGTCAGTGGAGGCTACTGAAGAACTGAAGAGACGAGACAAAGCATCAGGCTTGGTGTTCTTAGAGCCCGGACGATAAGAAATCACGAACTCGAAACGAGCGAAAAACAGCGCCCAACGCGCCTGACGCGCATTAAGTCGTTTGGCAGAACGGATGTACTCAAGGTTCCTATGGTCAGTCCAAACGACAAAAGGAACGGTCGCCCCCTCCAACCACTGTCGCCATTCGCCTAGGGCTAACCGGATGGCGAGCAGTTCGCGGTTACCCACATCATAGTTACGTTCCGACGGCGACAGGCGATGAGAAAAATACGCGCATGGGTGGACCTTGTCGTCAGAGAGGGAGCGCTGAGAAAGGATGGCTCCCACTCCCACCTCTGACGCGTCAACCTCGACAACGAACTGTCTAGAGACGTCAGGTGTAACAAGGATAGGAGCGGATGTAAAACGATTCTTGAGGAGATCAAAAGCTCCCTGGGCGGAAACGGACCACTTAAAGCACGTCTTGACAGAAGTAAGGGCTGTGAGAGGAGCTGCCACCTGACCGAAATTACGGATGAAACGACGATAGAAGTTCGCGAAGCCGAGAAAGCGCTGCAGCTCGACGCGTGACTTAGGGACGGGCCAATCAATGACAGCTTGGACCTTAGCGGGATCCATCTTAATGCCTTCAGCGGAAATAACAGAACCGAGAAATGTGACGGAGGAGGCATGAAAAGTGCACTTCTCAGCCTTCACAAAAAGACAATTCTCTAAAAGGCGCTGGAGGACACGTCGAACGTGCTGAACATGAATCTGGAGTGACGGTGAAAAAATCAGGATATCGTCAAGGTAAACGAAAACAAAGATGTTCAGCATGTCTCTCAGGACATCATTGACTAATGCCTGAAAGACAGCTGGAGCGTTAGCGAGGCCGAAAGGAAGAACCCGGTATTCAAAGTGCCCTAACGGAGTGTTAAACGCCGTCTTCCACTCGTCCCCCTCCCTGATGCGCACGAGATGGTAAGCGTTACGAAGGTCCAACTTAGTGAAAAACCTGGCTCCCTGCAGGATCTCGAAGGCTGAAGACATAAGAGGAAGCGGATAACGATTCTTCACTGTTATGTCATTCAGCCCTCGATAATCTATGCAGGGGCGCAGAGACCCGTCCTTCTTCTTGACAAAAAAAAACCCCGCTCCGGCGGGAGAGGAGGAGGGGACTATGGTACCGGCGTCAAGAGCTACAGACAAATAATCTTCGAGAGCCTTACGTTCGGGAGCCGACAGAGAGTATAGTCTACCCCGGGGGGGGGGTGGTTCCCGGAAGGAGATCAATACTACAATCATACGACCGGTGTGGAGGAAGAGAGGTGGCCCTGGACCGACTGAACACCGTGCGCAGATCGTGATATTCCTCCGGCACCCCTGTCAAATCACCAGGCTCCTCCTGTGAAGAAGAGACAGAGGAAACAGGAGGGATAGCAGACATTAAACATTTCACATGACAAGAGACGTTCCAGGAGAGGATAGAATTACTAGACCAATTAATGGAAGGATTATGACAAACTAGCCAGGGATGGCCCAAAACAACAGGTGTAAAAGGTGAACGAAAAATTAAAAAAGAAATGGTTTCACTATGATTACCAGAAACAGTGAGGGTTAAAGGTAGCGTCTCACGCTGAATCCTGGGGAGAGGACTACCATCCAGGGCGAACAAGGCCGTGGGCTCCTTTAACTGTCTGAGAGGAATGTCATGTTCCCGAGCCCAGGTCTCGTCCATAAAACAGCCCTCCGCCCCAGAGTCTATTAAGGCACTGCAGGAAGCTGACGAACCGGTCCAGCGTAGATGGACCGACAAGGTAGTGCAGGATCTTGAAGGAGAGACAGGAGTAGTAGCGCTCACCAGTAGCCCTCCGCTTACTGACGAGCTCTGGCCTTTTACTGGACATGAAGTGACAAAATGACCAGCGGAACCGCAATAGAGACAGAGGCGGTTGGTGATTCTCCGTTCCCTCTCCTCAGTCGAGATGCGGATACCTCCCAGCTGCATGGGCTCAGCACCCGAGCCGGCAGAGGAAGATGGTAGTGATGCGGAGAGGGAGGCGACGGAGAGCGCGAGCTCCTTTCCACGAGCTCGGTGACGAAGATCAACCCGTCGCTCAATGCGAATAGCGAGTTCAATCAAGGAATCCACGCTGGAAGGAACCTCCCGGGAGAGAATCTCATCCTTTACCTCTGCGCGGAAACCCTCCAGAAGACGAGCGAGCAAGGCCGGCTCGTTCCAGCCACTGGAGACAGCAAGAGTGCGAAACTCAATAGAGTAGTCTGTTATGGATCGATTGCCTTGACATAGGGAAGACAGGGCCCTGGAAGCCTCCTCCCCAAAAACAGATCGATCAAAAACCCGTATCATCTCCTCCTTAAAGTCTTGATACTGGTTAGTACACTCAGCCCTTGCCTCCCAGATTGCCGTGCCCCACTCACGAGCCCGTCCAATAAGGAGAGATATGACGTAGGCGACACGAGCAGTGCTCCTGGAGTAAGTGTTGGGCTGGAGAGAAAACACAATATCACACTGGGTGAGGAACGAGCGGCATTCAGTGGGCTCCCCAGAGTAACACGGCGGGTTATTGATTCTGGGCTCCGGAGATTCGAAAGCCCTGGAAGTGGCCGGTGGATCGAGGCGGAGATGGTGAACCTGTTCTGTGAGGTTGGAGACTTGGGTGGCCAGGGTCTCAACGGCATGTCGAGCAGCAGACAATTCCTGCTTGTGTCTGCCTAGCATCGCTCCCTGGATCTCGACGGCTGAGTGGAGAGGATCCGAAGTCGCTGGGTCCATTCTTGGTCGGATTCTTCTGTTACGGTGCGTGAATGAGGACCCAAAAGCGAATCAACTTAAACAGAGCTTCTTTAATTACCAAACATAGGTAGGCTCAGATGGACCGGCAGATTCCGACAGGACAGGACAAGGTTACAGCAAACATGACGACAGTCTGGTTCAGGCATGAATGACACAAACAAACAAGAATCCGACAAGGACAGGAGCAGAAACAGAGAGAGATATTGGGACCTAATCAGAGGGAAAAAAGGGAACAGGTGGGGAACGGGGTGAATGGGTAGTTAGAGGAGACAAGGGACAGCTGGGGGAAAGCGGGGGAGAAAAGGTAACCTAACACGACCAGCAGAGGGAGACAGGGTGAAGGGAAAGGACAGAGACAAGACAACATGACAGTACATGACAGTGTTGTCATTTCTAAATGGTACAAACAATATTTACACAAATACCCTCAAATAAAATCTAATAGTCTGTACTTTAACCTCATAGTAACTGTTTCATTTCAAATCCAAACTTTTGGAGTATAGAGCCAAAAGAAAAATAAGTGCTTCACTATCCCAATAATTACGGAGGGCGATGTATTTCTTAGATGATATCGTAAAAGCAGGTCTGGACAACCTTCTTTACATGCAGCTCGAGATTCGGTGGGGGCCAAATAAAATAACTTCAGATTTCTTATCATTGAGCTGGATAAATTGTCAAACATCTAATATTTGATGTCAACAAGACACTTGTGAATGGAAGCTACGCTAGCTTGGTCACTGGGTCTTATTGGTAAATAGAGCTGCGTGTGATCTGCATAGCAGTGAAACGGAATGTTATGATTGCGGGTGATACCACCAAGGGGAAGAATTGACAGGGGTCACTATAGGGCCATTCAGTGCAGATCGCACACTAGTGTGATACAACAGGTTGAAACTGAGTGGACAACATAGGCTTTGCAACAACATCGAGAACAACTAACACAATGAAATGGACAGCGCTTTCTAAGGTGATGATTAATTCAAAACACCCATATGCATAGAGCTTATGCATAGGTCTACAGTGCCTTGCGAAAGTATTCGGCCCCCTTGAACTTTGCGACCTTTTGCCACATTTCAGGCTTCAAACATAAAGATATAAAACTGTATTTTTTTGTAAAGAATCAACAACAAGTGGGACACAATCATGAAGTGGAACGACATTTATTGGATATTTCAAACTTTTTTAACAAATCAAAAACTGAAAAACTGGGCGTGCAAAATTATTCAGCCCCCTTAAGTTAATACTTTGTAGCGCCACCTTTTGCTGCGATTACAGCTGTAAGTCGCTTGGGGTATGTCTCTATCAGTTTTGCACATCGAGAGACTGACATTTTTTCCCATTCCTCCTTGCAAAACAGCTCGAGCTCAGTGAGGTTGGATGGAGAGCATTTGTGAACAGCAGTTTTCAGTTCTTTCCACAGATTCTCGATTGGATTCAGGTCTGGACTTTGACTTGGCCATTCTAACACCTGGATATGTTTATTTTTGAACCATTCCATTGTAGATTTTGCTTTATGTTTTGGATCATTGTCTTGTTGGAAGACAAATCTCCGTCCCAGTCTCAGGTCTTTTGCAGACTCCATCAGGTTTTCTTCCAGAATGGTCCTGTATTTGGCTCCGTCCATCTTCCCATCAATTTTAACCATCTTCCCTGTCCCTGCTGAAGAAAAGCAGGCCCAAACCATGATGCTGCCACCACCATGTTTGACAGTGGGGATGGTGTGTTCAGCTGTGTTGCTTTCACGCCAAACATAACCTTTTGCATTGTTGCCAAAAAGTTCAATTTTGGTTTCATCTGACCAGAGCACCTTCTTCCACATGTTTGGTGTGTCTCCCAGGTGGCTTGTGGCAAACTTTAAACGACACTTTTTATGGATATCTTTAAGAAATGGCTTTCTTCTTGCCACTAAAAAGGCCAGATTTGTGCAATATACGACTGATTGTTGTCCTATGGACAGAGTCTCCCATCTCTGCAGTTCATCCAGAGTGATCATGGGCCTCTTGGCTGCATCTCTGATCAGTCTTCTCCTTGTATGAGCTGAAAGTTTAGAGGGACGGCCAGGTCTTGGTAGATTTGCAGTGGTCTGATACTCCTTCCATTTCAATATTATCGCTTGCACAGTGCTCCTTGGGATGTTTAAAGCTTGGGAAATCTTTTTGTATCCAAATCCGGCTTTAAACTTCTTCACAACAGTATCTCGGACCTGCCTGGTGTGTTCCTTGTTCTTCATGATGCTCTCTGCGCTTTTAACGGACCTCTGAGACTATCACAGAGCAGGTGCATTTATACGGAGACTTGATTACACACAGGTGGATTGTATTTATCATCATTAGTCATTTAGGTCAACATTGGATCATTCAGAGATCCTCACTGAACTTCTGGAGAGAGTTTGCTGCACTGAAAGTAAAGGGGCTGAATAATGTTGCACGCCCAATTTTTCAGTTTTTGATTTGTTAAAAAAGTTTGAAATATCCAATAAATGTTGTTCCACTTCATGATTGTGTCCCACTTGTTGTTGATTCTTCACAAAAAAATACAGTTTTATATCTTTATGTTTGAAGCCTGAAATGTGGCAAAAGGTCGCAAAGTTCAAGGGGGCCGAATACTTTCGCAAGGCACTGTATATATGAGCCCAAGCCCACCCCCTTCCACATTGTTACATTACAGCCTTATTCTAAAATTGATTAAAAATGTTTTTTTCCCTCATCAGCCTACACCCAATTCCCCATAATGACAAAGCAAAAACAGGTTTTTAGAAATTGTAGATAAAATTGTAGAATAACCTTTGGGAGCAATTACAGCCTTGAGTCTTCTTGGGTATGATGCTACAAGCTTGTCACACCTGTATTTGTCGAGTTTCTCCCCTTCTTCTCTGCAGATCCGCTCAAGCTCTGTCAGGTTGGATGGGGAGCATTTCTGCACAGCTATTTTCAGGTCTATTTTCAAGTTCGGTCTCTGGCTGAGCCACTCAAAGACATTCAGAGACATGACCCGTAGCAACTCCTGCGTTGCCTGGGCTGTGTGCTTAGGGTCATTGTCCTGTTGGAAGGTGAACCTTCACCACAGTCTGAGGTCCTGAGCGCTCTGGAGCAGGTTTTCGTCAAGGATCTCTCTGTACTTTTCTCCGTTCATCTTTGCCTCGATCTCGACTAGTCTCCCAGTCCCTGACGCTGAAAAACATCCCCACGGCGTGATGCTGTCACCACCATGTTTCACCGTAGAGATGGTGCCAGGTTTCCTCCAGACGTGACACTTGGCATTCAGGCCAAAGAGTTCAATCTTGCTTCATCAGACCAGAGAACCTTGTTTTTCTTTTGGCAAACTCCAGGGGGCTGTCATGTGCATTTTACTGATGAGTGGCTTCCGTCTGGCCAAACTACCATAAAGGCCTGATTGGGTGAGTGATACAGAGATGGTTGTCCTTCTGGAAGGTTCTTCCATGTCCAATCAATTGAATTTACCACAGGTGGACTCCAATCAAGTTGTAGAAACATCTCAAGGATGATCAGTGAAAACAGGATGCACCTGAGCTCAATTTCGAGTCTCATAGCAAAGGGTTATGAGACTCGAAATTGAGCTCAGGTGCATCCTGTTTTCACTGATCATCCTTGAGATGTTTCTATATATATATATATGTATGTGCACATTACACACACATTTGCAAACATTTCTAAAAACCTGTTTTCGCTTTGTCATTATGGGGTATTGTGTGTATATTGCTGAGGATTTTTTTGATTTAATAATTTTTTGTGTAACATATCAAAATGTGGAAAAAGTCAAGGAGTCTGAATACTTTCCGAAGGCACTGTATACAATACATAGACTACCGCATATTACACATGGCAGAAAAACATTTTAAAAAACCCACTAATTTAAGATTGGTACATAATTGGTCTAGCCTAATGAAGCAAATTCAGAGTTAGCCTACAATTATAGCGCATTTGTATTTGATTTTGAATAGTTGTGAAACATGTTACTATCGATGTTCCCTAACAGATTTCACTTGGTTTCCCAAATTAAGCACTCGGTAGCTGCAGGGACAGGGTTGGAGAGCCCATGGCATACAGAGTTTGGGCGGAATATCGCCTGTCACGCAGTGAAATAACCGGAGTAGTTTGACCAATGCCAGTCAAATATTTACAAGCGAGAAAATGGCCTCCATTCGCTATTTGAGTGTTCGAGGCACGAGTGTGGTCCTCTAACAAAGATGAGACTCTGGCAGACAGTTTATTCTTGGTTTTAACTGGTGCCACCGAGTCTAACGTAGCCTGACATACATTATGTAATTGAACCTGTTCAGCAAATCATCAGTGTGATGACACAGAACAGGATCCTTAGTAGAGGATAAAAAAGCATTTGTAAATTTACTAGCCGTTGTGGAGGTATTGATGGGTGAAGGAGTGGAAACAGACACATTTTTAGGTGGAGGAGAAAGCATTTTAAAAGCAATACTGATATGGTCAGAGACACACACATCAACAGTTTCCAAGTTATCAATATTCAGACCATAGGACAGCAGGAGATCAAGAGTATGGCCTTTGTTGTGTGTAGGCCCTGTGGCATGTAGCACAATGTTAAAGGATTCTAACAGGTTAAAGATGCACGATGCAGATATCACTCTGCCATTTTCTGGTTGCTGAACTTCTAATAGTTCGCTTAATTTCAGTTTGTGAACAAAACAAACAAGTGTGGAGAATCACTGTACCATCCAAACCGCTGTAAAATATATTTTCCATGATCAAAAATATTGTATTTACAGCTGTTTGAGGCTGGTGTACAAAATTGAAAGTAAAAGCTTAAAAACAGGGAGCATAGAAATAGCGCACATAGAAGATATCTACCAGAGCTACCTCTTCTTAGACTTGCATTCAATGAGAATGACAGATCTATAACACACATTTCTATGTGAAATTGGTCAGGTGGCCCAAAAAGGTACATACATTGCAGCTTTAAAAAACTCCCAACTAGTGTAATATTTGGGAAACACACATAAATGTAAGCAGCATACATTGAAATCATACATTAAAAGCACTAACACTGGTATACACTGGTGATCAACTAGTCGATACGGCCATATGCCAATATATTTGCACCTTGGTTAACTTCAAGTGACACAATTTGAAAATGTACCTCAATCCAGGGATGGAAGGTGTTGCTGTACTCCTAATTATCCCACAACAATTTATGGTAAATCGAGAAGATAAATATACTGCTTCTTTAGCATTAGCTAACTAGCACGAGAATGTAATGGAATTAAGTCATACAGTTGTGTGGTGTTGTGTAGGGGGTATTATAGATATTATAGGACTTACCCCGATGACAAAGCGGATGATGTTTTTCTTATCACTTCTTTCGATAGAGTTGAACCTTTTATCAGTATCGCTGGGATTTCCATCTGTTATTATGACCAGTACTTTAGTTGCATCTGCGGTGGCGCCGGCAGCTTGGTTTTCAAAAATGTTTTTCCTGAAATAGATGTATTCAAACAACAGATCAAGCTATCTTTCTTACACCACAATCCCCTTTGATCAGATTCTGAGTATTCGGTCAGAACTTTGAAAGTAAAACTGATGAATAATTATCAACTGGGACCTACAAGACAAAGTCTATTGCCTTATGTGTGTTGGTTAGATCAGCCATGTGCTCTTCTTTCCAAAGTTTAGTCAAGGCTCTCCCCTCTTGGAAGTCTCTGAAGTTGAAAACTGTCCTGGTGTTTGTTGAGAACTGAACCGCTGCGAACTGTCGTTTACAAAAGAGGAAGAGATGACTAATATTGATTTCATACCATACTTTCCATGCAACAACATAGCACATGCACTCTTAGAATTAGTGGTGACTCAAGGAACCCTGAAGATCCTCAAGGAACCATTGCAAGTCAAGTGGTTCATATTTGCACCTTTGGTTAGTTGAGGGGTTCTTGGAGGAACTTTGAATGGTTTAATGTAGCATTGGGTTCGTGGAGGAACCCTGGATTAGAGGCGTGGCTTAGTAGGGGCGTGGCTTTAAGATACTGTATATATTTTGTAGGCCACCCGTAAGAGTAAATGTCGCTCCTGTTGATCTGTTCTGCTGTATTGTCATCACATGTGAAGGTTAAACACTAATATTTTTGTAGTGTCAATGAGACATACAGAGGTGTTCCTCAAGAGCCTATGCTCTTCCAAAATGGGAATAGTTGCCACTTTATTACTATATGTGAACATAATTAATATTATTAACATTTTATTTAAATATATAATATGTATAAATATTCAAGGATTTAGTTTGCAGTGTGAAAATTAACATGATGACCAGGAATGACATTTACGCTAACGGGTGTCCAAAAAGTGAATATCTGAAAGCCCTGGCTTCAATATGATAGGCTGCCAGCACTTCAAACCATAACTAAGGTTATGGTTTGAAACTTTACACAGAGGGGTGCCTCAAGGAACCTGTTTGAACTGGAAAGGCTATTCTGTTGTGGCAACCCAAAAGGTTCTTCTAGGCACCTTTACTTCTAAGAGTGTAGATAAACAGATGTATGTTCAGCAACCTCACAAGCAGGTTTTAAGTTATGAGCTTTAAAAGGGAGGAATACCTTAATTGAGGAGTTTTTTAGGGTTGTCATGATATTGTTTATGAAACCTTTGTTCTCATCAAATTCTTCCTTTGTCATGCTTCCTGATCCGTCAAAGAGGAAAACGAGGTCCACTATTTTCTTAGTACATTCTGGAAGAGAAAGTGAATTACATAAATGGATATGATGGATAACACTCACAACATTCTTCACATATTCAGGAATCCAGATCTTATCATTCACAATTAATATTTTGTGACCTAATGTAATTTAGCATGACATGAATAAACAGTCAATATATACCAAATCTTAGGTTATGTTATCTACAAATGTGTTCAAGTTTCACTCTTATACCTTGGAAGGCAGGTGTAAAGTTCGAGGTGATCTGGAGCTGGCTGTTGAACTGATAACAGATACCGTTCAGATAGGAGTTCCCATCACACTCGTGTGCCAGGCCAGGGCTGCAGGCCTGAATGAGGAGAATACGTCATTTTTTATTTATTTATTTTATTTTACCTGCCTGTTCAGGTGCAGAACGACAGATTTGTACCTTGTACCTTGTCAGCTTCCGGTTACTAGTCCAACGCTCTAACCACTAGGCTACCCTGCCGCCCCAAAATTGTAAATTAGGGTGACCAGACGTCCCCGGAAGTGTCCCCGTTTTTAACAGTGCATTAAAAACAGACTGCAAAGTGAAATAATATTTGACGTGGCAAGAAAGACCGGGCAGCAGAGCCTACCGGTTGACGTCTCAATTGCGTTGTGCTTGTTTTGTCCAGCAGAGCGGGCTGCTCGCTATAGCAGCTTCATTCACTCTTCTACTAACTACTTGCTCGCTCTAGTTTTAGAGAAAACTGCTGTGGAAAACTCGGCCAGAACCTAACAAGTGTCAAGTGAATCCACAACATCACCACAAACGTCTTTTCAAGCCAGGTAAGTTACAATCGTTTGAGATACTAGCTAGTAATTTTATAATGTCTCAATTCATTATATAGATAGATGATCTGCTCTATAAGGTTTTAAATTGGTTATGCTAGCTAACATTAGCTATGTCGACTAAGTTATCTAGCTAGGATCGCTAGCTACTGTCATGGTAGCAAGGTTAAAAAACGTGCAATTTTGAAAATATGATTTTATTAAATGTGTGCACAATTAATTCTGAGAATATTTATTTGTAGATTACAGTTAAAATGGTTTGCCATTTATAATAAGTAGTGTGAAAATATATTTTGACATTTTCAGGAATAACATTAGCATAATGTTTTCTGTTAGAGAGTGGAGAGGACGACTGGATAGGAAGAAGAGAGGAGGAAAGATAAAGAAAGATATGATTACAGAGCCTGCCAACTTATTATTCCAAACAATGTTTTTGAGATAAAATACAAAAATGAGGCAAGCAATGGGAATCTGTTAACCAAAGTATTTTATCTAATAGTGTAACGTAAACTAACTCACTCTTGTACATCGCCTTGGTCTGTACAATTTACCTTATTTTAGCGCCCAAAAAACGTAATACTTCCAGATCAACTGTAATGTCAATACCATTGTAAAGCACAATTTCTCCCCTTTCCAATGAAATCAATGACATGACCTCCACGCTGCCCGTTTTTGCATGATTCAAGAAGGTAATGAGCTCCGTCGGGTCTTTTTAAAAATGGCGGGTGGGGAAGCGAAACTAATGCGTGATAGTGAGAAGGAGAGATGTTGTGTGGGGAAACAGCTTTTTTTCACTCGATCTGTCCAATTTATCACCTCGAAAATGTAAATAAAACACTATAAAGAGTTTATATAATGTGTCATTACATACCTAATTTGAAGGTTTGTGTCGAATTTGAATTGGGTTTTTAGGGTGGTGCTAAAGTGGTCTTCAGAAGTAAACAGTGGCTTTTGAGTCATGATCGCTTGCAGTGATGACGCAAACATTGACTAGGTTTCCCCCCTTACTGTCCATTTCTTATTTTTAAAGGATGAGAGAAGTGCTACACCTGGTGGAGAGAGATTGTAAGACATAAATAGTTGCTTTATGCGTGCTGTACGTTAGGACATGACACGTCACGATGTAACGGAGGGTCAGTTTTCTCAACTTTTCTCCAACACTCTAGAGCCATTACCATGTCCATCAACACTTGAATAGAAACGTAGTTCACACCCCAGATTTTGAAGTCAACACAGTCGCTACAGTCCCATTAGTTTTCTTTGCAGCCTTGTTTGAATGTCGCGGTTGCGCACATTTGTACGGAATGGGGTGAGTTTACGTTACTATTTGTTATTAAAGATTGGAGAGGAAGGAGAAGAAGAAATGAAGGGAGTAAAACGAGTGAAGCGAGGAGAGTGTAGAAGAGTGAGGTGGAAAGGTGAAGAGAAGGAAGACGAGTGAAGAAAAGAGGAGGAGAAAGATTGGAGCAGAAGAAAAAGTTAAGAGAGTAAGAAGAGCAGACAGAGGAGGTACAATGGCTCTTTCCAAGAAACGGAATGAATGATATATGGACAGCAGCAAGAAATAAGCTCACTGTTCCTACGCTTATTGTGAAGACAAACTTCAACCTCCCCTGCCAGGAGTTCACGGTGAAGCTGGCCAAAGAGAGCAATCCTGAAGAAGATACATTCTTCTGAGAAATATACAGATTAGGTTGGTATAAGTATATTATGTAGTTACCAATCACATCATCGTCTTATTTCTTTATTACGTTGTTAAGTATTTCACATAGACTATTGCCTGTTTTTTCAATTTTGCTAATGTTCTCTTATGCTCTTATTCTACCCAGACTACCAGGACCACTGAATGGCTGTTCAGATTGGACAGTTCTGTCTAGTCTGTAGTGTTTCTGTAACAGTTGTTTTCTCTGTCACAATGTGCCTGTTAGACTAAATACACTAAACCCGGAATTGTCCCCCTTTTTTAATTTCATAGATAATAACGGATATTTTAATGATATATTGACCGCCGAACTGGAAATGTCCCCGGTTTTAATTTCAGAACTGTGGTCACCTTATTGTAAATGTGCTAAAAATAATGGATTGTCTGGTGGACCTCAGATGTCTTCAAAAGAGAGAGTTACTGGAATTTGCCATGATCATTTTTAGATTGCTGAGGTGTTGTTTTATAACTCAAGTGAAACAAGTCATTTAGGTTTACACAGGCAACCCAATTCTGATCTTTGTTCCACTAATTGGTGGAGCTGATCTGATTGGTCAAAAGACCAATTAGTGAAGAAAAATTCAGAATCGGGCTGCCTATGTAAATGCTGCCAAACATATTACATATGTACGGTACACTCACATGGAGTATTTGAAAACAAGAACGTGATCAAATTAAATGTTTGGTGGTTTATCTTACAGTGAACGTTGGAGGAGAAGTAGATTGTGCAACCATAGACAGTCCAATGTACTTGATTGTGTCAGTTTCTGTTGAAAGGGAAAAGGCAGACGTGCAGAATCAACTAGTATTTCTCATTTTCAAGATCCTGTTGACATTTCAACAATATTTTAATACTCGATTAGCCATGGTTACCGTGAATAGGTGTTACATGTTCTTATAATTATTAATGTTCTTATAATTAACCACCTTTCTAAATTGCAGTCCAGTAAGTACAGTATAGTGTATCATCAACATCCATCTCTACCTTGAGGAGTGTAACAGTCTGTACAGTTTGTTCGGTCTTGAGCACATCTACAGATTCCACCAGATCCATTCTTCTGATATGGCGCACTGACCATTACCCTGTGGGTGAGAAATAAAAATGTTAGTTCGGTCGATTTAGATGAGACTGCATCCACTTCTATTACATATGATACACTTTAGATCCAAGAATGGTTGCATAACATTTCTGACAATGTTGGTAAATTACTTTTGTATATCTGTTTTCTTTCAGTTACTAAGGTTAGAATAGCAACTGCATGGCGAAAGAGGAAAGCACGATGTTGTCAGAGGTGTGATATGACAGAACACAAGTCAGAATTTCCATCCCGTCAACGTATGCATAACTGATACACTGATACACATTAGTCATGGGCATCGGGTGCAGCTGACATCATTTAAGAAAGTAAATAAGAATATAATATGTGGATGCTACCATGAAAGGATAATCCTCAATGAGTCTTGAATAATAATGAGTGAGAAAGTTACAGAGGCATAACTCCCCTGTTATTGTAATGGTGAGAGGTTCGCATGTCTTGGGGTGTGATATTTGTACGTCTAACATTCAAAAGGTGTTGCACTTTCTAAACGCTTCACCAGACATGGATGAAGATACCCTCAAATGAAAGCTGCCAGACTGCACTTTAACCTCATAGTCATTATATAATTTAAAATCCAAAGTGCTGGAGTACAGAGCCAAAACAACAACAAATGTGTAACTGTCCCAATACTTTTGGAGCTTACAGAGACACATATATTTCTAAATACATTGCTATGGATATATTTAGTGCATGTTTGCAGACACAGGAATATTTTTCTGGTCATTTTTGTTTCCTCAGGTTTGTGATACTGTTTTGCAGATGTTTGTAACATAATACTTCGCATTTTTCACTATGACGATAACAATAACACTTGCCCTTTCTCCTTGCCAGAAATGAACTGCAGGACCTTGTAACCAAAGAAATCCTTTTCCTCCCCCTTGTAGATTTTTGGGTTTGCTTCATCTATGTTGAAAGCCATTGAAGAGACAGCTGGCAAAGAAAAGAAAGAAAGGTACAATCGGATGACAGACAACTATTTGGGTTAGATGCATAAAAATGATATTCGTCAATATTTGCTGTCTAGTAGGCCTAATCCACGATGTACAATAAAATACATCATTTAAACAGCATTTCACACAAATATTAGATATCTGATCTTCCCTACAACACAGGAAATAATTTCATATTTTAGATTGTGGTCAGTGATGGGAGAAGATCATAGCAGGTGCTATGGGGGCGTTGGGGCGGGGGGCAAAGCCTCCCTAAATTGACTTTTGTGCCCACCCAAAAAACCTATCAACATTTGGATACAGTTATTTATTGATATAAATATTACTGCACCAGAGCTACATGCTCTAGCCAGTCAAACTGCCTGCCAGTTCATTGCCAACCCTGTAGCCTATTTTATACTCAGCAAGCAAGAGCAAGCTGCTTCTCCCTATTAGTAACAAACAAATTGCTCAAAATAAGTGACCAAACTATATTGCTATTCCTGGGATTTGCTTTGAGCTAGGATACTCGTGCCAGAGCTATTATCAATAGACAGAGGAGAGGGGAAGAGAGCGAGGCCAGTGGAGCTGATGCTAGCAGAGATGCGTGAATAGTGCAAGACGGGAATAGTGAAGACAGAGATGTGTTACAAATGTATGGTAATTCATATATTAATCAATCATTCGTAGGCCTATGCTGCCATGCTACCTGACCTGTGCTATGCAAGACAGAGGCAAATAATATCCACCAGAGACAGATTTAAATATAATATAGGCCTTCATAATAAAGGTCTACTATCGCATTGCTGTCTCTCTCTCCCCCTTCAAACTTTCGTTGTCAATTCATTTGGTAGGCTACATTGTTTTAGCATTATCCAAGGCCTAGGCTTTTAATAGCCAACGTTTTTAGGAAAGGAGAAATGTGATTTGCTGTTGTGTGTTTGAAATGCGCTGGTGGCTTTAAATGGTGGGTCCTTTTGACGGGTATGTGTGTGAGTTTGCTTATTCTCTCTATGTCCATTCAGAACTTTTCCTAAAGTAAATTCATACATTTCTGTTGTTGCGCATTCACTATTCCCGTCTTGCACTATTCACGCATCTCTGCTAGCATCTCTGTAGTTATCCATTTGGCCGAGCGCTTGGCCTCTGGCTATGGTCCTGATATTGCCACTCCTACAGCGGAGACTCACAAAACAGCCAAGTGCTGGGCTGCACATCGTCTGGATAACCCAGGTTAGCCTATACGTGTCTCCATTTTACCTGGGCTTCTCCCAAATCGTTACATTTAGGCTAACAGTTGGTGAAATATGTTTTTGCCCATGGTCCCATAATTGGTTAGTCCAGCCCAAATAAATGGCTCTGGTCCCGTGTGTGTTGGAACCTTCATTGTTGATGCTTTGCTTATTGGTTATGTGGTGCATTGCCACATAACCATGTCGGTGGAATATTCGTTGCTTATATTATATATAGCCTAACTATAAATATAGCATCAAACAGTACCCCCCAGCTGATCATAGTCTGGCGCAGGCTCTGGTGAAAACAAGTAAAGGTTCAGTCTGGAAGATGTGCACATGGATGAAAAGGTACATAAACATATTTTGAGGAATCATCATTTACATTTTTTGGGCTGAACATAGGTGTGCTATAGACTACTGTGGTTCAACCAGAACTGCCATTAATAGTTAACGTAGCTGTAACATTGTAAATAACTTCATTTTTCACTGTGAAAAATGTGTGATAAATGGCCAATAGTTAATGCTTATCATTGACTGTCTCAAAAACATGAATCGACAATGAAGTTGTATCTAGTTTTAAAAGGTTAAGTGGCCTGTGGTTCAAACCAACTACTATCTCGTTTTAAAAGGTAAAGTGGCCTGTGGTTCAAACCAACTACTGCCTTAAATTGAAAAAAGTGGAAGTCGGTTACCTTTATTGACGTGAAACAACAGTATGACTAGTTCTGTTTTCTAAAAAGCCCCCCAAATAGTGACAATGGAGCAACTAACAAGTCAATTAAATTCAGAGCATTGGATTTTGATTTGGTTGGGATCCCCATTAGCCGATGGCAATGGCAACATTAGGCACCTTCCTTTTACATAAATTATCCTTGTGCAAGTTAAGCATCCATTTTGAAAGCATATACTCCTCTACAGTACTTCAAGTTTGTCTATTGATTACAATGGTGTGAACAGTTCAACATATTTAGTTTTAGTCAGGAATAGCAAAACTAAAACTAAACTGTAATTTAAAACATGTAATATTGAAAGTAATTTACTTGTTTCTACTAGTTGAGCTGATGATGTTTTGTACAAATCCTGATAGTCAGCACTTACCCATGGCTGCCATGCAGGTGAGCAGGCAGAGGGGTCCTTGCCTGGACATCTTCTCTTCTCCTTCACTTTGTTCACTAGCATGCAGTGAGGAAAATCTTGCACCACTCAACCTTTTGCAAATGAAACTTACTCGTCTTCCTGCACTTTGTTTCCTGTGTGCCTCACTCACGAAAGTAGCTGCTGTGAATCACTATCATTTGGGTGAGAAAGTGGATGTACGTGTTTTATGCAGCTTCCTCTTTTGCATGATTGGTATAGGTACATTACCCCGTCCCCTTCTTTTATACTTCCCCAGTGAGAATACTTTATAAGTGTCAAATGTGAGAACCCTGTCAAGAAAACAGAGTACAGAGTACATACTACAGAGGCAACAACAAACATAGGAGAAAGCTTATTTGGCTATTCAGTTGAGTTTCATTTTATTTCACATATGACTATAGTTTAGTTTTTATTGTGTTTGAAATCACATAGGCAGCAGCGCAAGAAAAGTGACTTTTTCTAACCCCAGACACTTCTGGATTCCCTGTTTGATTGAGATTCTCCTTGCTTCAATGTTACATAATCATTTTAATCAAATGTTGTCCCAATTGCCACATTGTACACATTGACATTTTCTCTAATGAGATAAATAGTTAGCTAGTTGCTAAATGTCTGTCGGGGGAAGGGTGTTGGTACCTTTTTAACCACAACGCTCTTTGGCTATGCAGTGACATCAGTTTCACACTTGTACAGTGTTAAATGTTTCAACACCTTTCATGTTTGCTGTTTGTGCTGTTTTGCATATCATAATTGTATTTGATGTGTGTATCTTTGCAATCACAGGTCTCATTTGCAAAAGAGACATTGGTCACAATAGGACTCCCAGTCAAAATAAGGTTAAATATAAGAACTCTTACATTAGTGTTGGGAACCCCCTATGTGTTTGGACTGTCATTGCATAACTTATTGCAGTGTGTTGTAGAGTGCAAAGTTCAGAGGATGTCCTCTGGTGATTGCAACATTTCCCTTCTGTTTTGAACTATCTACACACCATCTAGAAGTTATTGTTTGTGTTCTCTTTCTTGCTGCCTCCTCTTCTACCCTATCCCAGGTAATTTGTTGTTTTTGTGTTGGTTTTCCTTATAGTTGCTTATTGTAGCATCTTTGGGTTTTAGAAAAGCGATATAAAATAATATGTATGAAACGAAAAGCCTAATTTCTGCAAATTATTAATTGCAGAATTGCCTACATACTTGCCACTGGTTTAAAACCCATCAAGCAGGTATTCCCAAACTGGGACAATGCCTTCGACGGTACGCCAAATTAAAATGTGATTCTATAAAATAAATACATGTAAAAAATATTCACATTTTCAAACAGTCCATTTACTAAGGCCCACGTCCATAGAGACACATACCAGCTCTACTGGTAGTACTGCTACTACCAGCAGTACTACACCTGCAACTGTCGACGACACAAGTTGTTCTGCTTCCACGAGCACATCCAATGCTAGCATCAGTAATTCTACATGTGTTGTTAGACCAACTAGCATGGACACTGACAGTTGTGAATCTGATGCAGCTGAATAGCTACTGCCTCCTTACCCGGGAAAGCACAGAACAACAGACAGGGACATTGGACCATCGAAAAGGCGCAAATATGATGAGAACTACATTGATTTGGTGGTTCACTTATATTGGAAGTAGTGTCTTTCCTCAGCCACAGTGTGTTATATGTGCAAAAGTACTATCTCACAATTCTATGAAACCTTCACTCTTGCACAGACATTTAGAAACAAATCATGCCAATTTGAAAAATAAGCCACAGGACTTTTTTGAGCGAGAATAAAGATGAGACGACTTTCGAGTAGTAAGACATGTATAAAAGCAACAGGTACCATTAATAAGAATGTACTAGAAGCGTCTTATATGGTGAGCTACCGAGTGGCTAGGACAGGCAAGCCCCATACTATTGTGGAGGACTTCATTCTTCCAGCTGCCGCGGATATGGCTGGGACAATGCTGGGGGGGAAAGGCCAAAAAAACTATACATACACTGCCTTCATCAAACAATAGTTTCATGACGCATCAGTGACATGGCGAGATGTTTTGAAACAATTACCGCTTCGCATACAAGCCTGCAAATTCTGTGCGTTACAGCTGGATGAGTCAACAGACGTGGCACAGGCCTGACACAGCTCCTGGTATATGTCCGTTACATTTATGGGGGGTAAATTAAGGAAGACATCTTCTTCTGCAAACCACTGGAAACAGGATGACAGGAGAGGATATTTTTTAAGTACTGGACAGCTTTGTGACATCAAATGGACTTTGGTGGTCAAGATATGTTGGTATCTGCACTGATGGAGCAGTTGCTCCCGACGCCACCTGGGTACACTGCAGCCTCTACCGAGAGGGTCTTGCTGCCAAGGGAATGCCTGACAGCTTGAAAGACATTTTGGACACTACAGTGAAAATGGTTGACTTTGTTAAAGCAAGGCCCCTGAACGTGTATTTTCTGCACTATGCTATGATATGGGCAGCGACATACTGTTTATCAAGGGGCAAATTAGCTGGTTATCAAGGGGCAAATTATTGACACGTTTTTTTAAATTGAGAGACGAGCTTAAAGTTCTTTACTTATCATAATTTTCACTTGTCTGACCGCTTGCATGATGACGAGTTTCTCACACGACTGGCCTATCTGGGTGGTTTTTTCTCGCCTGAATGATCTGAATCTAGGATTACAGGGACTCTCCGCAACTATATTCAATGTGCGGAGCAAAATTGAGGTTACGATTAAGAAGTTGGAGCTCTATTCTGTCTGCATTAACAAGGACACACGTCCTGTCATCATTGTATGATTTTTTTTGTGTGCAAATGAACAAAAGCTTACAAATGTGATATAGCGAAACACCTAAGTGAGTTGGGTGCGCAATTACGCAGGTACTTTCCCAAAACGGATGACACAAACAACTGGATTCATTATCCCTTTCATGCCCTGCCTCCAGTCCACTTACCGATATCTGAACAAGAGAGCCTCATCGAAATTGCAACAAGTGGTTCTGTGAAAATTGAATTTAAATCAGAAGCCACTGCCAGATTTCTGGATAGGGCGGCGCTCAGAGTATCCTGCCTTGGCAAATCGTTCTGCTAAGACACTGATGCCCTTTGCAACCACATACCTATGTGAGAGTGGATTCTCGGCCCTCACTAGCATGAAAACTAAATACAGGCACAGACTGTGTGTGGAAAATGATTTAAGACAGATTCTCTCCAATACAACCTAACTTGCAGAGTTATGAGCATCCTTTTAAGCACACCCTTCTCATTAACTAGTTGTGAGTGGCCTTCTGGCGGCCTTCTGCATCTGTGGTGGAAGATTGCCGAGCTACAGCGGTTTTTGGAAAAACCATGAAACATCCTGAAAATTGGTCTTCTCACGAAAACGACTGTAGCGTTCGGACGGTTTGGCTTGTATGGCCACTTTATGGAAAGATAGAGCAAAACGGAGAACACTATGACCCCCACAATTGTCAGAGGACTCGTCTGAAGGTAACCGGTACCAGTTTAAAAGATTAATGGAAGTATGGAGGTAGTTTTGTGCCTACCCCAAAAAAAGGGGTTCAATGTGTGTAAAACAACATCATCCAGAGCTTTCTTATACAGTATCTCCTAGAAATAGGACAGACATTTTAAAACCTTATTCCTTTTGATGTCTTTTTTAAAAACGGTTTTATTTGCCATTCATGAATGTGCTATTCGTCTTAGACTCTTAAGTATTATTAACAGCTCTACTGATCTGGTTAGAAGCAAGATAAATAAGTAGTGCCATTCTATTTCTGGAAATTCTGCATTTTTCTAGTTCTTTGGTAGCCTTATTGATATCCCAATATGTTTTATCTTATAGGTTAAGAAGCCTATATAGACCATATTATTTTATCAAAGTTGATGTGGCCACCGAATGAAACCACCATGCTACCCAACATTGGCTTGCATAACTTTCTCCTCCGGTTGTATTGATACTAGTGGCAACTTTAATCCTGTCTTTCCACTTTATTTGTATGCTTTTTGTGTCTTTGTTTTGCTTAAAATTGTGTTTTGTTCCCTGTGGGGCTTTTATGCTATACTGGATACCGCGTGTTATGACTGGGTGAGATTCTTTTTGTAACAGGATCAACTCTTAATCTTGCTCTACATACATTACATGGATTCAGTCTGTTCATGCCCTCTGTTCCAGTATGTGGATGATTGGTTTCACATAAGAATAAGGAGACCATTGAAAAGACCCTAAGCAGTGAACTGACTAAAGTCAGTAAGTGGTTATCCGACATCAAACTGTCTATGCATTTAGGCAAGACAGAATGTATCCTGTTTGGTTCCAAACACAAGTGAGAAACTCTTCCAACTTCTCAGTCAAGTGTAATGGTCTAGCGGTGAAGGAGAAATGCTGCATTACATACTTGGGATGTAATCTGGACCAACACATGACAGGTGAACTCATGGTTATGAAGGTCATTGGGAAGGTTAACTATTGCCAGGAACCTACAGGACAAGGTTCCTGGCAATAGACACCAAGTTCCTGGATACAGAGACTATGAGGACCCTGACAACATCTCTGATTCTCAGTACATCACGCAGACAGGAATAAATATCTCTCTGGGAAGCAGAAGGGCGGAGGGCTGTGTTTCATGATGAATGACTCATGGTGTAATTCTGGGAACATACAGGAACTCAAGACATTTTGTTCACCCGACCTAGAATAGCTCACAATTAAATGGCAACCATATTATCTCCCAAGAGAATTCTCCTCCGTCATCGCCACGCTTTTTACATCCCACCTCAAGCCGAAACCTTGACGGCCCTCAAAGAACTTCACTGGACTTTATGAAAACTGGAAATCACATATCCTGAGGCTGCATTTATTGTAGCTGGGTATTTTAAACAAAGACATTTGAAGACTAGGCTGCCGAAGTTCAATCAACATATTGACTGTCCTACTCGCGCTACTAAGACTCTCGACCATTGCAATTCAAACTTCCGGAATGCTTACAAGGCCCTCCCCCGCCCTCCATTTGGCAAATCTGACCACGACTCCATCTTGCTCCTCCGGTCCTATAGGCAGAAACTCAAACAGTAAGTGCCCGTGCTTCGTACTATTCAATGCTGGTCTGACCAATCGGAATCCACGCTTCAGGATTGTTTTGATCACTAGGACTGGGATATGTTCCAGGTAGCTTGTGAAAATAATCGAGACACATACACTAATGGCACTGCCTATTCCAGATGATATTTAAAATTCAAAATTAAATATTTCATTTTATTTTGAATGCTAAGCCAGACAAAATTAGACGTGCCTATTTATATAATGAATATGAGTTTGGGGGGCTAAAATGATTCAATATTAAAGCTTTAAACCTTTCACTAAAAGCTTCACTCATACATAAGTTATACTTAAACCAAAAATGGTTCTCCAGTAGATTATCCTTTGTTCAAAAATAGCCTTTTTGCCTTCATACAGATTAAAACTTTCAATTTCCGACTAATTGAAAATGAAAGTTTGTTTAAAGCATCGCCCTTTTTTAAACAAGCCATACAAAGCTGGTTACAATTTCAGTTTTATTTCAGAAATAAATGTATATGTAGCAAAAAAGCTGTAAAAAACTAAGATATTTGTCCCCCGAAGATGGGGGGGGGGGGGGTGGGGGGGGGTTAATAATAAAAAAGTAAAAGAAATTTAAACAAAAATCTGTTACATGTAATTGATTACAGAAAAACTAACTGTAATCTGTTATGTTACCAGCTAAAATATTGTAATCACATTAGAGATACTTTTGAAAAACTAGATGATTACTTCTAGGATTACTTTTAAATTCAGAAAGGATGTTTGCGAGAAGAAAAAAAATACTTGACACCTTCTGTTTTCCCAATGACATTAAAATCAGCATTGAATAAGGTGCAAGTTTAAGTTTGTTCTGCCTAAAGGAAGTCTTACCACAAGTCAGCAGAAGCTGTGGACTCCAGTTACATGACTTGACTTGGACTCGAGTCTGACTCGTCACAAATTTGATGACTTGATACTCGACTTGATAGATTCAGGCTCCCGATTTGGGCTCCCGAGTAGCACAGCAGTCTAAGGCACTGCATCTCAGTGCTAGAGGCATCACTACAGACCCTGGTTTGATTCCAGGCTGTATCACAACCGGTTGTGATTGGGAGTCCAATTGGCCCAACGCTGTTATGGTTGGGCCAGGGTAAGACGTGATTGTAAATAAGAATTTGTTCTTAATTGACTTGCCTAGTTAAATAAATGTTAAATTAAAAATTTAAATAAAAAAAAACTTGAGACTTGACTTGAAGCCTTAAGGTTCAGGACTCAACTTTGATTTAAGACTGATGACTTGAAATTATCTGGCCATGTTTTGCAACATCTTGTCACTTATTTTGTGGCACAGAGTCCATTAATTCCTCTCCACTCAGGCAGAGACAGTAGCCCCAACACTGCCCTTGCAAGAAAAAGTGCAACAGATTGGCTAGTGAAACGCACACTCGGCCCTCTGGATGGACCAGCAAAATGAATCAACACCGGTCAGATGCGCTAGTGAACAGATTGCTGATCTTCTGTTTCGCTATATGTTTGGGTGCAGTGCAAACGTCAACTTATAGGGAGAGAGAATTGCCATAATAAATAAATCAAATCTGGTGATCGACAATATTAACTGTTTACTACGCAAGCTCACCAATGCTTCCCACAGTTGTGTCAAATTGGCTGAATGTGTAGCCTGTAATCTGTAAGAGAACAACAAGAGCATGTATCTTTGGCACAACTGCAGACAGATACAGGGACTACTCATAAGCGAGGGGAACCTCAGACATGGCCATAAAGAGCGAGAGGACAGGGCCCTGGAGATCTGAGGTTTCGGAGAGGAGTGGAGGAGAGGTGTGTGTGTGTGTGTGTCTGTTTCTGGAAAAAAAGAAAATATGTAGCCATAACACAGCTAAACAAACAATTGGCCCCTGGACGTCACGGACCAGTTGATGGAACATAACTTCACAAACAGTTTCAACACCCTGGTTTGAAGTGGTTTTAAATGAAATAAATATATTCACCTTTAGTCTCGTAAGAGACCAACAAGAGCATCTGTCAATTCTCCGGTATATGAGTTTCAATTCTGTCAATTCAGAAATCTATGTAACACTAATAATGAATGTTATCCTAAGACTTTAGAAACAAATGACTTTATGAATTGACTGAATTTAAACGGAACTGACGTGTGTGAAAAGAAAGGTACACTGAGGGAGGTCAAAACAACAACCAGACAACTCATCTCTTCTTCCTGTCCTTCCTGTGAGCTTGTCTGTTAAATTGACTCCATCTCTGGAAGGGAAGAGAAAAACAACACATACAAGCTTAACATAATATGACACCATAAAAGGTGAGATTTATGTTAACTAAATACTGCTTGTATAGTGTCGTTAGTGGCATAAATATAGGAACAGTGTGGTAAAGTTGGTAATACTTGCTGTTTACTCATGGAATTTGTATTTCAGATCAAAAGATGAATATGACAGGCAAATATTTTAGACGGCAAACTGTTTTAGGATATTTTCTAACCCAGAAACAACAGCTATACTACTCATATTAATACTTTGATCTGAAATACCAGAAAAACTGTAAAAATGACCTACTTTACTTCAGTCGCAACACTTATGACACTACCTGTGATGTAAAAAATAAATAAAAATGTACCATTGAACTTGGCTTAGAAAAGCAATACATGATACATTTTAACCTTGACTTCTGCTTTTCTTTGCTGAGGCAGCCTCTTCAGTGTTGGCACCAGGCTCATGGTAAAGAAGGTCTCACACACACACACGGTTATCTGACCAAATTATCAGAGGTACAGTAGTATCTACCATTTATATTACTATATATCTGACATACACACTCACACTCCTTCAAACATGATTATTTGGTAAAGTTATCAGGGGTAGTAAACTAGCATAATTTACATGACTATTTCTTTCACACACACACACCTCATTGGCTAGGTTAGCAAGCTAGCTAATGTTAACTAGCCACATCTAGCACAAGCTCACTACTAAACTGACAATCCTACTATCGTGGACTCTTGTCTCCAAGCAGTATTTTTTGTGTTTATGTCCCTGTAGCTGTCAGCAGTTGTGTCAAAAAGACACGGTTTTGAGGATACTGCGAAAATTATTCTCTACTCCATGTGTCCAACCGCATGCGACCATCTGCAAAAGATACCTGCATCAGTATCGTTGCCTAGCTGCGCAAAATTTTATGCAGCAGTGATGCAATGACAGTCGGTGTGTTCGAAGCGTTAGCCCGTGGCAACGCAGATGCTCGTTGGCGTGCGCAAGCAGTGTGGGTGCAATAATTGAATAATTTAGATTTCTACATTTAATTTTCAATGCTCCGCTAGTCAGTCCATTTTTATTTGTGACGCTGAACGCGATGCAAGTCCTACCTCTCCCATCTCCTCATTGGTGTATAAAAGCATTTAACTGAAAGATGAACTGAGGTCAGTTGGTAATACACCTTATTATGAAAGTTAATGTCAATTGCCATATAAAGTGCAAAGCAGAAAAAGAAGCCTGAAAGGAGAAATGACTAGAAACGATTCGGCTGACCGTTGTGGATTAATTGTCAGAGTAGAGGACCTTGTGCATTTCAGGTAAAATAACAACCCAAGACATATTAATTAGCAACAGCAAGCTAGCTAGCTAAATGGGACACATTAGCTAGCTACCTAAATTGCCACCAATGTTGAATGCTTTTCGACCTGTCCCCAAATTAATATAATTGCTTCTGTGTTTGTTTTGATATTTCAACCTGCTTGTCGTGATCACGTTTGGTGTGGGGGGACAAAATAATTTTGCTCACGATGGAGCATGCAGACGCGGTTTGGGCATGGCATTATTAGGCCTATATAATGTAAATTCAAAGATGGCCATTTTATGCATGTTTAACTTAAGTGTTTTGAATACTGATAACTGGTTTATTCATTTAACAGGTGATGGCACTTTTAGTGGAAGAAGTGCAGTGTGTTTTAATCCATATGAAGGTTTAATAGTATAGGGACTTAATATAGGGATCATAAAGATTTGGGATTCTAAAGTATATTCCATATAATAGATAATGATCACTTTGGGACAAAAGAAACTGAGGGAACAGTCTTACTTCACAGTTTTAATAATGATTTCTAAATTAGTTGTACGCATCATAGAAATTATACAGTCACCATCTCTGAATGTCAGTTTTAAATCTCATGTAACATTCCTAGATTTTTTTTCTTCTCTTGATCATCTCCAGGATCAAAAGTGAGGAAATTGACCATTGCTTTTTATTTTCACTTTATTAACAAAAATCCTGAATTGCCACAGTTACTGTGATTGGAAAATTATTGGAAAGGCAACAGGCTTTTGAACCTTGAGGGAGAAGTCTACCACGGGGCAGCCCTGGGTTATGCAGCCCAGAGAGATGATGTCCACATGGGGGGAGAGATACTGGGGCAGGGAGTCTGGGGTCACCCCTCCACTGGCCTCGATTAGCACAGACGGGAACTCCTCCTTCAGAAGCTGGGCTGCCGCATGGAGTTCCTGAGAGAGGAAAGGACAGAAGAGAAATAGAGGCCGGGAGGGACGAGTGCGGGAAGAGACCGTGTAGGAAAGAAGAGATTGAATGAAATGCACAGCACTGACATACAGGAGGAAGAAGAATATTACTTAATTGATAGTACATGAATGTCCAACGGAAATATGTCTTCTGCTTTATCGCAAGCCCTCCAGTACGTCTCTACCTCTTCTACATTTACTTCCCCGATGTCTTTGGGACGTCCTTCATCAGTCTCACCTGTGGCTTAAAGTTGTCCAGCATGACGATGTCGGCTCCTGCCGTGGCCGCCTCACTGCCCTCTTCCCGGCTGCCGCACTCCACCTCGATCTTACTGCTGAAGCCACACACCGAGCGGGCGTCCTTCACCGCCTGGAAGACCCACAGGTAGGTATTACATCAAATCAGTTCTCTATCAGAATGGCAAAATGAATCTCTATTCAAAATGCACAGAGGGGAAAAATTCAGCTCTCATATTAGAAAAATGCCAGATCTAAATGGTACATCTTGGAATATGAAAGACTTACATGTATTCTTGCACTCTGATTTTCATGCATTTGTAAAAGGATTACAGAGGAATCGACAACCACATCCTAGTATAGGTTGATGTCAAATGTACAGTTTGAGACATCCACCCCTGCCTACCTGTGTGATGCTCCCTGATGCCCATATATGATTGTCTTTCAGCATCACCATCCCACTCAGGTCCTGTCTGTGCATGGACACGCCGCCCACCAGCATGGCATACTTCTCCACCAGCCGGAACCCAGGGGTGGTTTTACGCGTGCCAGCCACATGGCCATGCCAGCCTGCCTCCCTGGCGATGCTCTGTAGCTGGGAGCAGCGGGTGGCTATCCCTGAGGCCCGGGCCAGGCAGTTGAGGGCCGGTCTCTCCCCGAGGAGGATACACCTTGCTGGGCCTCTGACCACAGCAGTCTGGGCCACTGCATCCGGACCTGGTGGAGGTGAGGTCAAAGTAGAGTTTACCTAAAATTACAAACATCATGTGAGTGAACTGTATTTAATGGTTAGATTGTAATCAGTTGGAATCTATTTCAATGGAATTTTGTGAATGCCAAACTCAAAGCTTGTTTCCCCAATACCTTCTCCAAATGAATTTGGCAGTGTGATCAGAGTTGAGGTGTATTGTCATCACGTTTGTGAGGCATCTGTGTATTCTCGAAAACCTCCCGCATGTTTTTTGACCAGGCTCATAGTTGGTCTCTTACCCAGCTGTGCTCCCTCTTTGTGTGCCCATTCCACAGTGCAGCTGAGCTCAGTGAAGACTGCAGTGAAGAAAGGCCTGCCCGCCAGCACGCTGCACGGCGTTTTGCACAACAACCTGGCCTCGACCTCATGTGATCCCACACACAGCCCTGCAGGGTCAAAGTTTGGTGTGTCCTCTGCCAGCCACTCCCGTGCCAGCCGGGTCAGTGTGTGGGGAGGGAGCGTGTTTGACAGGTCATACTGAGGAGTCGTCATCTTGAGGGGCGAGGTAAAATGTGACGCCGGAAAGTTGTTCTGTTAAGAATGGAGAAAGGGGTTAGTTCCAGTGCTTTAAATCCGGCTATCCACTGATGATAGTTAACAGTTTGTAGTTTATTTGTACCCTACAAAATATCCTGAGTTCTGGTATGAATGAATCCCTGCACTCAATGTGCTTTGCAACAGTGTCCGTCTTCAGGTTAAGATTCACCACAAACAAAGAACGCCGGTGTAGAGGGGGAAAAAATGTTTGCCGTTGTGGGAGCCTCAATGGGGGCTGGTGTGTTAAATGCCAGAGCCGATTTCTGATCCCAGTCTGTGTGGTGAATTAACTCGAGACCCTGGTACAAGTTACGAGTGCAGATTGCAAAGAACGCTCTGTAAGCCACACCCCAGAGGGTGGAGCTAGGCATGTTATTTGTGCACTTGGACACATTTTAGTAAGGGGATATCATACGGAGATAGAATCTCATTTTACAATGGGTATGCGGTGGTTCTGTGTAGTTATGCTAATATATCTGAGTCAAGTACATTGCAGTCAATTTTATCTATGACCTAATAATATGTTGAAAAGGCTATCACTAACCCCTCTTTTCTATTTCTCCATCTCCCGGCTGAGGGCACCCTGGCCTACACCTGGACGTGCCTGCCCCCCCCTATCTGCCTGTTGCTGCATCCACTGCTTCAGTCTCCCCCCTCCCCCCCCCCCCCACACACACACAGAAACATGGATTTCTTTACTTACCATGACATCTTTATGAAAAGCCATCTGACCCATAGGGTCTTGAAGTGTTTTAAATCTGGCTATCCACTATAGCCTAGCTATGGATATTGTCTGAGCCTGCTGGTCACATATGACCGTGATTTAATACTGACCAGTTGCTCTATCCTTATTTATTTTTATTTTTAAAATAAATGTTACCCCCTTTTTCATGGTATCCAATTGTTAGTAATTACTATCTTGTCTCGCTACAACTCCCGTACGGGCTCGGGAGAGGCGAAGGTCGAAAGCCATGTGTTCTCCGAAACACAACCCAACCAAGCTGCTTCTTAACACAGCGCACATCCAACCACACCAATGTGTCGGAGGAAACACTGTGCACCTGGCGACCTTGGTTAGCGTGCACTGCGCCCGGCCCGCCACAGGAGTCGCTGGTGCGCGATGAGACAAGGATATCCCTACCGGCCAAACCCTCCTTAACCCGGACGACGGGCCAATTGTGCGTCGCCCCACGGACCTCCCGGTCGCGGCCTGGGCACGAACCCAGAGTCTCTGATGACTAGACCACCTCGCCACCCAGGAGGCCTGCTCTATCCTTAATACACAATCATCCTAGTTGGATCAATAAATTATTACTACTAGGGTTGAGGTCAATTCCATTGAAAAGCAATGCAGAATCATTTGAACCTTGCCTATCGTAACCTTTGTGCGCTTGTGTGATGGATGGATCAATGTTTATAATTAATAAATGGCCAATAATTGAATGACACAATTCAGCCCAGTGGATCTTTATATTCTACAGATTCTGAACAGTCATGTAACAATTGGAAGTGTTTTTGTTACCATGTAGGCCTAGTATTTAGCCTTTGTTGGGGTTAACCAAGGGGACTGTAATTCCTTAGGTGCTGGTAGTTGAAGATGCATTAGCTCCCAGCTGATGAGGCAGTGAGTGAGAGACTTTGGGCAGTGGACACATGTACGCCCTGTGTTCAACATAACTTGTCAATAAAATAAATACTTAAAGTATCAAAGATACTACAAGTCAACTGTGATTCCACAGTCTAGCATCTGTGCAGTCCCATGTGGCTCACTTGGTAGAGCATGGCACTTGCAACGGCAGGGTTGTGGGTCTGATTCTCACGGGGGACCCGTATGAAAATGTATGCACTCACTAATGTAAGTTGTTCACTTAACCCCCCCCCCCCCCCGCAACAGACTGGGTAAAGGTGTCGGCATGCTTCAGTTCGGCTGGCTCCTAGCTGAACCGAACGAGTGTGCTTGCACACTCCCTTAAAAAGACCTTCGCTTGAAAAACAAGGGGAAAAAAACAGCAATAGTACTGTTTGTCCATTTTGAGATGCCGTAGCCAGTATACCCTTCCTCAGAATTAATGTAAAATAACTCAAGAAAATCGATTATAAATTCAGGCAAAAAAAGTCCAAACTTGTCATCTATCGTTGAATGACAAAGACTCATTGAATAATCCCTATTGTTGACCTATCACCGATAAAGGGGCGTAGACAAACACACACAAACTCTTCCGAACTGTTTCGGCTGGGAGGTATGTGGACGCCTCAAGGCACATCTCTGATATAAAGAGATCTCAACCTTCAGTAAACTATTAGTCACACTTCCAGTTTAATTAAGTCTTTATTTTACTTGCTCTACAACAGAGAACAAAATGTCCAAATCAGACTGTACAAAACATACAATGAATTCACAATGGCAGTCTTTTTTGTTGTTGTGAAAAGTACAAAGTGTGTCTATGACAAGGGTCAATTACAATAATGTGAATTTAATATCAGGTCTCTTGTGAACGAGCTACATTTATTCAGGAGGAATGGTGGTCACTAGATAATCCAAAGAATTCAGGTAAACAGCGCCCCCCTTAGGCAGAACAGTTTCTATTGAGAAGTGTCTGGGACTTGTTTCCCTGTTTGCTACTCAAAGATATTTGACTTATTAAGTCATAGACAAAATTAACTGCAAAACACATGGTCTGAAATATATTAGATGAACTACACAGAACCATTAAAATGAGAGGCCTATCTCAGTAATAAAATGTGTCCCAGTTCACAAGCAACATGCCTAGCTCTGCCCACTGGGGCGTTGCACTCTTTGCAATGGCAGTGTTCGATTAAGGATTAAGCTGAACCGAGGTGCACCGGTCTTTGGCCTGTGAGGTGAACGGGGAAAAGTAATGAAGGAGGAGTGCTCTTCTCAAATCGAACTGTAATCTGCGCTGCTCCGGTCATGTTGTCAACAAGGCTGCATGGTCTATCGTTCAGAAATGTACATCACTTTTCCATAAAAGGCAGATGAAGCATTTTTATCAAAGCAATCACTTTTGCAGGTGAAAACACAGAATCCTACTCATTACAGGGCTGCCAACTTTTGAAGAAAGTTTGGAGTGAGATTTGCTATTTGAATTTCATTGCCACTGGCACAACCCCTAGATTGGGGACTGGGGGTCTTCCCCCATGAAAATTGTACTGTTTTAAATCTAATTTCCTGCAATTCTACGTATTTTGACATGGTTTAGGCCTATGACCAGGTTTTTTTTCTTCTTTTTTTCCTTTCTTACAGGTCACGTGTATTCAGGATGCTTTGGACAATAAATGATAATGAACTCAAAATGCAACGATTTTGTCACTGAGATTTTGGGGGGATAACATTTAAAGAATGCTAATAAAAAAAAGTGTCCCTATTTTTGGGGTGCTTTGACACTTTATTCAGACAGTAATTAAATGAGATCGGGAGACAGGCAAACGCTAGAAAACAGTGAACCAAGGCTCTGCACAGGAAATTGTAATATTAATGGTTGATGGCAGTGGTTAACCAAATCATAGATTGTCTCATTGTCCTGAGAATGCTTTAGTATTTTGTAATTAAGGTGAACTCGCTCTTTAATAATAGGGCTGGAAGAAAATCCTGCTTTCTCTCCAGAAGGGTTGGCCACCCCTGATCCATGTTTCCCAAGTGCTGGTTGTTTGAAAATGTTCTTGTTAGAACAATCACTTCTCAAAAATCACCCAATCTCCCCTAAAAATCTAATGAATATCAATATCCAGGTGGTTTATGCCAACTATACAAAATATGATGTGCTTAGGAGTAGTGAGTCCCCTTGTCACCTCTGCCTAGCATGTGCACAATACTAAAATCCCAAATAACATTTGATTGCTGGAGCATTTAATATCAAATGCTTATTTGTTTGACTTATTCAAAACTGTCCATGAATGGCAGCAATAATGTATAGCCTAATATAATTCATTTTCAAAGACAAGTAGACATATCCTATTTCAAATATGTGATTACACGGGTAAAACTGGGAAGTGGAATGCTAAAATAACTGTGGGGAATAACAGTAGTGTTCTTTCTGAAAAGCACAGTAATTACTCTAGATTGTAGCCCATTGTTAAGAATGAGAATTGTTCTACTGATCAGACTAAATAAAGTAAAAAGATCAAATGTCCAGACACTCTAACCAAATTATTGTTATATTCATTGTCATCCCTGTAGAATCAAATTTACAGTTTTTGGTTCACAATCTGTTTGACAAAATCATTTTCATAGTTACAAACAGTGTGGATTAAATCGATTTTAGTACATGCTGTCAAAAGGCTGCATTCTGCAATAATAGGGACAGGAGCAACTAATTTGTGGACAACATTGTACATAAAACAGCACTGACATGCAGGTATTTTTACAGTTTTATAAACTCAGCAGACTATGTTCTCTCTCTCTCTCTCTCTCTCCATTCATCGCCACTAATCTCGAGGGGCGTTTCTTTAAAACATGCATCCAATCCCCTTGATCCCTAACATAATTTGAACCGCTAGATATGGTTCACAGTGCTGTGGCAAGACAAGACAATGATAGAGGTTCCGCTCGTGATGTTAAATTGCAGGCGCAGATGCTCTGATTTCAAGACGATTTGGAGCACAGTTGAACAGTTAACGCGCGGACTATACAATGGACTAATTAGACAAATTAATGCAGTACTTTTCAATGCGTGACATCGAGGTGTGCCGTGAGAGAAGAGGGTCAAATGCGTGGGCTCACGGTCAAATGCGTGAAAATTGGCAGCTGTCATGACCACACGTACATTTTGAGCCGAACTCGCCGTTGACCAGAGCGGGTCACTTGACTCACGCCCGGGAGGCAGCCCTGTTCCAAAACGAATGCAATCACTTTTCACCCACCCAGCTGATCGCACAGCCAAAGTCAAAATTGGCTATAAAAACTAAAAGTAGTTTTTTGGTATTAATTTGAGGTTGGGCATACGATTAGCAGTGTGGGTTGGGTTAAGGTTAGGTTTAAAATCAGATTAAGAAAATACATTGTAGGAATAAAATGCGTTTATGACTTTGTGGCTGTGTTAACTAGTGACAACCCTTTGCAATCAATAGTAACGGAGCGTTTTTATAGGCACTAATTCTGTAATGGCTCGTTCGCCTAATGCCGCGTTCACGTGTAAGAGTCGGAACTAGGAAACTCGTAACGTCCGACTAAGTGGTTGGCGCTGCACGCGTAAAAAAACTCCTTTCCGGTTTTTAGGACAAGCTACATGGGCGCGTTCCCTCTGCCCAGGCGTTGCTTACGCATGCCACATCTTACAAGGGCTGGATAAGTATTTTATGTATCAGCGAACCACATATCTTATTGCAATTTGTCAGTCGATGACGCTGTACATTTAGTTGTTCCCCTTGCTCTGCAAGGGCCGCGGCTTTTGTGGAGCGATGGGTAACGATGTTTCGGGGATGGCTATTGTCTATGTGTGCAGAGGGTCCCTGGTTCGAGCCCAGGTATGGGCGAGGAGAGGGACGGAAGCAAAACTTTTACATACGCAACCATTGGTTGGTGCATGTAACGTCTGGGAACAAGACCTAGCTATTGCCACGATTAAGACAACTGGGGGAAAACGAGCCCCGACTGGGAATTCTTTTGAACTGTAATTCCAACTCCGAATTACAATTCGGAAACACGGACATCTTTCTAGAGCTCCGATTTTACAACCTGAAGATAACTGATGTCATGAGTTGACCTCTTTTTTTTCGAGTTCCAAGTTGTCTTGGGCATATGTCACCACACCGGTCCCAGAACGCAATCATTGGTCGACATTTTCTAATCAAGCATGCTATATTTATTTTTTAATTGTCTTCTCTTATCTTCCGAAATCCTCACCTGCCTCCTCAGAGCCGATTGAACTGTCACCGGGTATTCGTTGGTACTCTTGATGATGTGGATATCTCTGCACTCAATGTGCTTTTTCGACGCGTTGTGTTTTTTAACAGTGTCCTTCTTCAAGTGAGGATTCCCCACCACAAACGAAGAAAGCTTGCCTGCAAGTTGTGGTTCGGCCTTACAATATTGGCAAAACATAACATTTCCTTCAAAATGCAACCACGGGAAAGCTTTCTCCCACTGTGCGTTGTATTTGTATTGTTTCCCACCGGCGGTGGTTGGCGAAGCTGGGGCAACGCCAGTGTTAAGGCTGCTGCTGGCCGAAACTTCATCTTGTGTTGCTGGTGGCTCAGCAAAATCAATACCGACAAGATCACTGACAGACTCGGACCCGGCCTCCCCTGGATCCTGTTGACATTGTCGCCTAAAATTCAATTGGATGCTCTTCATTCTCCTTTACAGTAGCGAGCCAAAACGGGCGCACTCAAGGTACTCTTCTCAAAGGCTCGCGGTTCCAGACTGTAACTAGGTTATGATTGGCGCGTTCAGCTAAACAAGCTTGAACTCGGCTACGATTGGCTCGTTGAGCTGCGCGTTGAATACGGCAAGTCCTGCTTACTTCCTTGTTCAAGGCCCGTAATGATTTTTAATGGAGTTCAAGCTTAAATCACAGATAGAACAATGAGACAGATATCTTACCGGATGTATCAATATGAAGCATCCGCTTTGCGTTTCCACTCACTACGAGATGGATTTTTACCGAAATTATGCAAACTTTCTCATCGATGAAACATTTGATCTCAATATAGTTCGGTTCACAAAACTAAAATCAGTTACTAAACAGAGTGGACTAAGTTTTGTAGACTTTACCCTTTGCCAAAGTACATTTTTTTTGTGCGTTGTTTAGGAGTGCAAAGGAGAATTGAGTTAGTGCACACGCGCACTTCAGAGTAGGTGTTCCCTTAAGGAATATGCAAATATGTGCTAGAAGGCGCCAATACTTAGCTTTTCTGCCCACAATGGCTCAATTGTTCCCATTTGAAACGACAGGCTGTGGTCTCTTGGTTTAGTTATAAAAAATAAATAAACCTTTGCTTATTAACAAATTCATGAAAACGTTGTCCTTTAAGATATGTACAATTATTCCTATATTATATTTTCTTCTACCTGATTGCGTTTTTTTTCATCTTCAAAAACCTTCATAAAAGGCATTGGTTAAAGGTAAATTAATCCAAATATTATTTAACATTTCTTAACTGACCCCATTTTCAAGAATTTGATTATAAAAGCCGAAAGCCCATTCAAAAGCAGTACAGGATTTCAAAAACAGTACAGGAATTGAACCCGGAAGTAGGCGGGACATACATGATATAAAACAAACAGCAGGTATAAACCGCAACTCGTACATGTGCTCATATTTGACTTTTGCAGTTCGCACACATTTAGTTGAATATGCGAGTAAAATGGTCGCACTGTAGAGCCCTGCAAATGTTAAAATATGAAATGTTAAGCATTTGCATAATGGATAACCAGTGGCAATAAGAACATGGAAAAGTCTAATGGTGCATTCAAGTGTTAGTGGAAACTACGAAACTCCGAAATTTCCGACTTGCAAACCGTTTGAACGCGGCACCTGTATAACTACACGTGTCTGAAGGATGCACTGTGGTCCTCCCGCAACCTGCTGGTAACGAAACGAGTAGGGACCACCCCCCAGGAAGTGGTCATGGTAGCCACGGAAGCCCTGGGGTAGTAAAGAAGAAAGGGGGCCTCGACCCCAGGCGAAGCGTCACCCAAAACACCCAAGGTCCCGGCGGCCCAGGCCTGACAGCGCTGCGCCTAGGGCGATGCGCCTGGGGGAGGGGTCTCCTCTGGGCCCCGAAGGACAGGACGGTGATTGAGTCGGAAGAGCAGGAGGAGACGAGCTTGATAAGGACTCACCCCGTTCCTGTACAAAGGAGTGAAGACAGCTTTTTAACAAAGTTACTTTTTTACATGTTTTCATGTCTTAAATGTTTTATTTTTGTTAAATCATTTGTTCACATTTTAAATGGCTTTTAAAGATTGGATGTTTTACAAGAAAAAATAATTTGATTCATGGTTGTTTCTATTGGTTTTAACAACATGTACTTTTTAACAAACGTAAATGTAATATTCTGTGTTTTATTCTTTTATGTCGTTTATATGTGTGTAAAATGTTGTACAAAAAAATATGACCTGTATAAATACAACCAGTTGGCAAGTCGGAAATGTCAGTTTCCAAGTTCCGACTAATACGTGTATGTTAAAGGTTAAGATACTTTTAGCTCTCAAATTTTAGGCAGCATTCTGCCTTCTCCCCACAGTTCTCAGCCATTAGCGTCACCCATGACTGCCTCGTGAACTACAATTCTGACGCTGTGATTTAATGTTTAGAAACGTTAATAATCATAGCTTGCGATATGGATTTAGAAACATATGACCCTGATCTTTCATCAGCGAGAAAGAATCATTAAAAAAAAATTATACTTACTGTAGCAGTTTTGCATAGATCAATACAGCTATGGGGTGCCTTCATCCAACAAAACTACACTTTCCAAGTTATACTTACACACAGGCGTTCGCAGTGGTGTAAAGTACTTAAGTAAAAAATACTTTAAAGTACTACTTAAGTAGTTTTCTTCTGTACTTTACTATTTATATTTTTGACAACTTGTACTTTACTACATTCCTAAAGAAAATAATGTACTTTTTACTCCATACATTTTCATTTTGAATGCTTAGCAGGACAGGAAAATGGTCCAATTTACGCACTTATCAAGAGAACATCCCTGGTCATCCTGACTGTCTCTGATCTGACAGACTCACTAAACACAAATGCTTTGTTTGTAAATTATATCTGTAAATGAAGCCATGGTTTACAGGCAACATCCGCACTGAGCTAAAGGGTAGAGCTGCCGCTTTCAAGGAACGGAACTCTAACCTGGAAGCTTATAAGAAATCCTGCTATGCCCTCCGACAAACCATCAAACAGGCAAAGAATCAATACAGGAGGACTAAGATCGAATCGTACTACACCGGTTCCGGCGCTTGTCGGATGTGGCAGGGCTTGCAAACTATTACAGACAACAAAGGGAAGCACAGCCAAGAGCTGCCCAGTGACACAAGCCTACCAGATGAGCTAAATTACTTTGTGTACTCCGAGCATGCGCTGACCAACTGGCAAATGTCTTCACTGACATTTCCGACCTCTCCCTGTCTGAGTCAAATACCAACATGTTTCAAGCAGACCACCATAGTCCCTGTGGCCAAGAACACTAAGGTAACCTGCCTAAATGACTACCGACCCATAGCACTCACGTCTGTAGCCATGAAGTGCTTTGAGAGACTGGTCATGGCTCACATAAACACCATTATCCCAGACCCACTCCAATTTGCATCACTATTGCACTCCACACTACCCTTTCCCACCTGGGCAAAAGGAACACCCATGTTAGAATGCTATTTATTGACTACAGCTCAGCGTTCAACACCATAGTGCCCTCAAAGCTTATCACTAAGCTAAGGACCCTGGGACTAAACACCTCCCTCTGCAACTGGATCGTGGAATTCCTGACGGGCCGCCCCCCATGTGGTAAGGGTAGGTAACAACACATCCGTCACACTGATCCTCAACAAGGGGGCCCCTCAGGGGTGTGTGCTCAGTCCCCTCCTGTTCACTCATGACTGCACGGCCAGGCACGACGCCAACGCCATCATTAAGTTTGCAGATGACACAACCTGATCACCAACAACAACGAGACAGCCTATAGGGAGGAGGTCAGAGACCTGGCAGTGTGGTGCCAGGACAATCATCTCTCCCTCAACGTGATTAAGACTAAGGAGATGATTGTGGACTACAGGAAAAGGAGGAACGAGCACGCCCCCATTCTCATCGACAGGGCTGCAGTGGAGCAGGTTGAAAGCTTCAAGTTCCTTGGTGTCCACATCACCAACAAACTAACATGGTCCAAGCACACCAAGACAGTCGTGAAGAGGGCACGACAAAACCTATTCCCCCTCAGGAGACTGAAAAGATTTGGCATGGGTCCTCAGATCCTCAAAAGGTTCTACAGCTGCACCATCGAGAGCATCCTGACTCATTGCATCACTGCCTGGTATGGCAACTGCTCGGTCTCCGACCGCAAGGCACTACAAAGGGTAGTGTATACGGCCCAGTACATCACTGGGGCCAAGCTCCCTGCCATCCAGGACCTCTATACCAGGCGGTGTCAGAGGAAGGCCCTAAAAATTGTCAAAGACTCCAGCCACCCTAGTCATAGACTGTTCTCTCTGCTACCGCATGGCAAGCGTTATCGGAGCGCCAAGTCTAGGTCCAAGAGGCTTCTAAACAGCTTCTACCCCCAAGCCATAAGACTCCTGAACATCTAATCAAATGGCTACCCAGAATATTTGCATTGCCCCCCCCCCCCCCCCCCCCCCACACTCTGTTATTATCTATGCATAGTCACTTTAATAACTACCTACATGTACATATTGCCTCGACTAACCGCACATTGATTCTGTACCGATACCCCCTGTATTTTACTGCTGCTCTTTAATTATTTACCTTTTTCTTATTCTTTTAGGTATAAAATATATATATTAAACTGCATTGTTGGTTAGGGCTTGTAAGTAAGCATTTCACTAAGTTCTACACCTGTTGTATTCGGCGCTTGTGACAAATAACATTTGAGTTTTGGAGTGTGCCAACACTCCAAGTAAATAAAAAATAAAAATTGTGCTGTTTGCCTAATATAAGGAATATGCAATGATTTATACTTTTGATACTTAAGTATATTTGAAAACCAAATACTTTTACTCAAGTAGTATTTTTCACTTTTTCTTGAGTAATTTTTACTCAACTTTTAAGTACAATAATTGAGTACTTTTTCCACTACTGGGTGTTCCGCGCATGCTAGATAGATAAATTAGGTGGTCGCCTTGTCTTCAGTCTGTTTTACGTAAACAAGCACTGTAACATTGTGATATGGCCATGTGGGAAAACTAACCCTATCAAGGTGTGTATCAATTTAACCTTTAGTTTTTTGAAAATTCTTTCTTTTTTTTCTGATATGAAAGATAATGTCCTTATTCTTCCAAAACCGTACCGAATACGATGCATGTTAAAGTTTCAGACCGAGCGTCTGGGATCTTAATCCACACCCGCCCACCCACCCACCCACAGAAGACGCCTTCGTCCAATGACTTATGTGTAACCTATGGAACTGAGAGTCATGATCAAAAGGGCTAGGTTACTCTGAACCACAGCTGTTTGCATCCTATTGTACCTGTTGCATCAAAAGCCTGTTTGCATCCTCAAATGGCACCTATGATGTGCTAATCAACTAAGACTATTTTAGAGACTTGCAAAAATGCATTTTTTTATACAAAAAGAGTCTGTTGTAAAGTCATTTTGTGTGCAAAGATGATCCATTGTAATAACATTTGGTCCACAGAAATGGTTGTGTATAACAGTGGTTCTCAAACCTTTTGGAGTTACTGTATCTCCAATCACATTTTGCTCCTATCAAATATCCAAATGAAATTATTAATATGGATATACAATAGGCTACAGAGGAATGTTTATTTACCACCAAAATAACTAACAAAAGTAACAATGTTCCTCTTTTCTTTGACTTTGATTTATTGATTGTTTAGGACATTCAAAGCCGACAGCACCACCAGAAAAGTGGAATTTGCTCCTTTGCTCATGTTGTAATGTTTACAAGCTAAGCAAAGAATGTGAAAATCAGTCACATTGAGTTACAGCTTTGAAAAAAGTATTAGTCTTCTTGTTTTTTTTTTTACCCAGACAATCTGAGCAACGTAAAAGTTCTGAGAGACATTTCAAGTTTGGGAAAAAACATTTCAAGTCAAACAAAAATAATTATAATACAAAAAGTGATGTTAATTTACTGATTTATATATATTTTTTAAATTCTGTTAGAATAATTTTCATTCAGACAAAGATCTTCACTGACATGTCAATTTAATTTCAGAGTCCCCCTTATTGGCCCCAAAGCCTTAAAAGTTGCAATCTTACTTCTGGAACTATAAGTCATTCTAAAGCACAGCAGATGTCACTTTCCTAAATGCAAAGTGGTGGCTTGGTTTCGGACATACTCACCTGAGTGTAGTGCAATACGCAGTTTTCTTACAAGAAGTGAAAGGGATGTGGGGCTGCCTTAAACCTACAACTTATACCACTGCACAATGCAAACAGAGATCGTTTATGATGTCAGACAACTCTTGCGCAGCACTGCGCAGACGGGATGCTCTCGAACACATCCCGTAGCGTCACTAGAGATGGAAGAGCAAGCAAAACATCTCACTCACTCCTTTTTCCCCCTGTTTCATATGCTGTATTAACTAGCTGAGCAGACCAGACCATCTTGTCACTCCACCACCATATTTTGGAAGCTATAGAAATTAATTCATTAATTTATTATCTACATTTGTTTTGCCATGTTTATTCTATTACAGATAACTTAATGCATACTTTTAAATTATATTTTCTGAGTTACATACATGTAATTTTGTCCTTGAACTATTTAATTAAAATACTGTAGAATTCAATTAATTCCTATGAAGGACTGCTTCTTCTGAGGAGTGCCAATATGGCTAACCGGTGCTTTCAAAGCCTCTCTCTCATTGTCCAATACATAGCAACAGCAAGCCAGGGTTTATATACAGACCCAACTGCTAATGCCACGTTCAAAACAACTGGACACTCAGAAATCTCAGACTTCCAACTTCAGTGTGTTCAAGACAACTGGGAACTTGCGGGGAAAAAAACTAGCAATGACTGGGAAAAATTATTTTGAACAGTCATTCAACTCGGAATTCCAACTCGAGAACTCTGGACTTTTTCTAGAGCTTCGACTTTCTGACCTGAAGATCACTGACGTCATGATTTCACCTTGTATTTTTCGGAGTTCCCAGTTGTCTTGAACGCACCATAATGCATTGGTCTACCACAGTATGAGTCATAATACCCATAAAACCTAGTGGTCAAACACGGAAATGGTTACAATCGTTTTCCCACCATCCAGTCATAAATAAAGATTACATAACCTTGCCCATACAGCAAACAATGTTTTCCCGCAGTAAACACACTCTTGACTCGAGAGGATGAATCAGTCCATCTCTGAAACCTCAAAAATCCAGACAAAAATAATCCAGCTAGCTAGGGTAGCTACAAATCAAGTAGTACTTGAAGTAGGCTACCCACCCCTCACCCACAGACACAAACAAACATTATCAAGAACGCCTAGCCATAGCTTCCCCAAGTTTGCTACCAAGCTAGACTGTTGGTTTATAAAAGCCAAAGAAAGTAATTGTTTTTATGAATTTCTCATGCATTTAAATGGCTATGCAAATAGACTGCTATTAGCCATCTAGCCAGGCTAATGTTGCTAACTAACTAACTAACTAACCATGAGCTACCTAGCTAGATAACAGGCATTTTCAATTAAAAACTTGCCCAAGACAATTCACAGAATTGTCAATTTAAACAACTTTAGCTAATTTATGAATGACTAAATTTAGTTAACATTAGACAGTTAATCCAGAGATTCTTACCTTTGCCTCGATCCTGCAGTCACATCCAGGTCATCATGGCCCTGGTGAGATGTGAAGCTTGAGACAGACAATTGTGGTTCTGTATGATAGTGTCATGAACAGATAATTAGCGTTTCATTTTTGTCGACAGAATCAAGACCATGTGAATGCATGTACCACTCCCAATGAATAAATACTGTGCCTTTGAAGATGTGCCTCTTGTTCTGAAACTATGACACACGCAAGGACATCTAAACAAAGTCAATTCTGGATGTCAATAGATTTTTAGATTCAGTCTCATCAATGACAACATTCTAGAACTGAATTATCACTCACCTAAATCTGGTATCTGGGGCAATCTGATTAATGGTTATACAGTGCATTCGGAAAATATTCAGACCCCTTGATTTTTTCTCTCCACATTTTGTTACATTACAGCCTTATTCTAAAATTGATTAAGTATTTTTTTTCCTCTCATCAGTCTACACACAATACCCCATAATGACAAAGCAAAAACAGGTTTTTGGAAATTTCTGCAAAAGTATATATAAAAAAACTTCTATCACATTTACATAAGTATTCAGACCCTTTACTCAGTACTTTGTTGAAATACCTTTGGCAGCGATTACTGTCTCAAGCCTTCTTGGATTTGATACTACAAGCTTGGCACACCTGTATTTGGGGAGTTTCTCCCATTCTTCTCTGCAAATCCTCTCAAGCTCTGTCAGGTTGGCTTGTGAGAGTCGCTGCACAGCTATTTTCAGGTCTCTCCAGAGCTGTTTGATCGGATTCAAGTCTGGGCTCTGGCTAGGCCACTCAAGAACATTGAGACTTGTCCCAAAGCCACTCCTGCGCTGCCGTGTGTTTAGGGTCGTTGTCCTGTTGGAAGGTGAACCGTCGACCCAGTCTGAGGTCCTGAGCGCTCTGAAGCAGGTTTTCATGAAGGATCTCTCTGTATTTTGTTCCGTTCATCTTTCCCTGGTTCCTGACTAGTCTCCCAGTCCCTGCCTCTGAAAAACATCCCCACAGCATGATGCTGCCAACACCATGCACTTGGCATTTAGGCCAAAGAGTTCAATATTGGTTTCATCAGACCAGAGAATCTTGTTTCTCATGGTCTGAGAGTCTTTAGGTGCCTTTTGGCAAACTCCAAGCGAGCTGTCATGTGCCTTTTACTGAGGAGTGGCTTCAGTCTAGCCACTCTACTATAAAGGCGTGATTGGTGGAGTGCTGCAGAGATGGTTGTCCTTCTGAAAGGTTCTCCCATCTCCACAGAGGAACTCTAGAGCTCTGTCAGAGTGACCGTCAGGTTCTTGGTCAGCCCTTCTCTCCCGATTGCTCAGTTTGGCTGGGCAGCCAGCTCTAGGAAGAGTCTTGGTGGTTCCACACTTCTTCCATTTACGAATGATGGAGGCCACTGTGTTCTCGGGGACCTTCAATGCTGCAGCAATTTGTTGGTACCCCTCTCCAGATCGGTGCCTTGACACAATCCTGTCTTGTAGCTCTACTGACAAACCTCATGGCTTGGTTTTTGCTCTGACATGCACTGTGGGACCTTACAGGTGCAGGTGCAGGTACAGGTGTGTACCTTTCCAATTAATTGAATTTACCACAGGTGGACTCCAATCAATTTGTAGAAACATTTCAAGGATGATCAATGGAAACAGGATGCACCTGAGATACATTTTGAGTCTCTTAGCAAAGGGTCTGAATACTTATGTAAATAAGGTATTTCTGTTTATGATAAAAAAAAATGCACAAATTTCTAGAAACCTGTTTTCGCTTTGTCATTATGGGGTATTGTGTGTTGATTGATGAGGAAAAACATTAATTTAATCATTTTTAGAATAAGGCTGTAATGTAACAAAATGTGGAAAAAGTCAAGGGGTCTGAATACTTTCCAAATGCACTATATAATTGATTAAGTAGCTCTTTCCGTGTGGAATGTTGACAGCAGTATAAAACATATTGTATTGCTAAGATGCTCAAACTTAACTCACCGACACAGGATAAACTGTATCCCTCATGGACCTGACCAAACCGGTAAGTTGTTCCTCACTCTGGCTGGCTGTACTTCTCCACATGGCCAGGTTTATAGTGGTTTTCTCCCCTTTTAATGCTCTATGATTATCCTTGAAAAATGCCATAAGTTCTGAAATAGACATCAAAGTCGAGATACTGTACAAATAATTATCTAGGTAAAATAATACAAGGATATGTTCTGATCTACTGCTCTGCTAACTAGCTAGATAAAGTGTAGTCAGTGGCTAACTAAGACAGAGAAAGAGGATGGAAGAAGTGCAACACTTTATTAGATTAATTTAAATACAGCACATGTATTCATCATGGATTGGGCACAGGTCTCTCTGATTGTGCTTGCTGAGAGTATATTGTGAGAGTATATTGACGCAAATATATTGATAAAACTCACCTTGAGTTAAACGGTTATCAAAACGTCACAGCAAGGTACGAGTACACCAAACACACACACCGTTTTAAAGTGTTTGCAAAATTCATGATGGGGAAAAATGTATGAACCCATTTCCATGTTTTACCGCTAGGTTTTATGGGTATTATGACCCGTCCACTGTGGCGGACTATTGGACAAAACAGACAGGGTTGGCTTGGATTGTTGACAACATGTAAACTATATTTTGTCTCCAATGTTTATTGAAAACATAAATAGATTTGCACAATGAGCACTTGTTTCTCAAATACATTGTTCATTAGTTAGCTAGTACATTTTTAGTCACATTAGCATAGACATTGCATCAGTCAAAACACCTCAACACAAGATATTGTATCAAGAAGAAGATTAAACTAGCTGAAATGAGCCACCTACGATGCCCTAGATGGCAGCCTCTTCTCATTGTTGCTATCTGGCCAACCAGAATCACAACAACACACTGACTTCTGCCCCCATTGAAGCGCACGCATCGTTTTCGTTGTCAGCTAACCTACTCCTTAAGTAGACCGGAACTGTGACATTTTTTTCAATGGTTAACGGCCGGAGTGGGACATCTTCATTTTATGCACCATCTTTGGCTTCACACCCAGTGCTCTGAATAAGGAAGTGAAACTATACACATGGAGGGTGTGTCTTTTCTATCGAATATATATTTTATTGAATAAAGCCCTCGTCGGATAATAATGGGGGACACAGCAAAGGATAAACGGCAAGAACAACTGAAGCGCTGGTCAGGTTCTAGCACCGACAGAGAACCGGCTGTGCCCAGGCGAAGGTGGCGGGGCGATGTCGAGGATGCAGGCTGCTCGGAGGCCGTAAACAACTCCGTTTCAAAGGACCATTCTCAGGATGTGGAGGGAAGCGGATCGACCACCGGGGAAGCCAATAGTCGTCTACTCAAACGAAGGTACTGTATTGTCAGATTGATGCATTACTAGCTAACTAGCCAGCTAGCTAGGTTATCGCTGGCTAGCTAGTACTAATACTATACCGGATGCTATTCAGGAATGCTGTGCGTGGGCTAGGCACTTGCTAGCTAGCTTTACTGATACTTCAATGTTTATCTCGCTAACTATCTATGTCTGCAATCACAACAATGGCACATGCATGCATACATTGTCTACTGTCTATTAACGTTAGTAGATTTAGAACAGTTCTCTACACTATTCGACAGAATATGTAGCTAACACACCCACATTGGCTGGCTAGTCATTTTTGGAAAGTTATCAGGCAGTTAACTATATTGCTAGCTGACTAGTTAAGTTAGCTAACTACATATCTAGTTAGCTACAGTCCACCACTGTTGTTGACAACCACTGGGTTTAACATGGACTATTTGGAGGAGGGGAATATGATCAGCCTTTCATGTATGCAAATAATGAGATATGAATGCCGTGGAGTGCTGGTAAAATATTAACTTTAATATCCTGAGTAATGTCCCTAAATGATGACCTCGACTGTAGGAGGCGAGTGCGGTTTGATACTGCTGCCGAGTTCCTGGCAGCTTGTGCCAGTGGTGACACAGATGAGGCCCAAGAGATGCTGAAAGATGCAAAAGAGATAGAAGGCAAGAATGGAGACTACCAGGGAGAGGTTGTGAATTGTGCCAATGCTGATGGAATCACAGCTCTTCACCAGGTAAGGACTTGTGGTAAATGAGTCAAATGTAGTGTCTGTGTATTGACTCTACAACCTATATGTCATACTGGAGCATTGATTATCATCACCCTCTCTCCTCATTCACTGTAGGCTTGTATAGATGGGAGCATGGAGGTGATGGTCTTTCTCCTGGCTCGGGGTGCCAACATAAACCAGGTGGACAGTGAGGGCTGGACTCCGCTGCATGTGGCAGCCACCTGTGGGAACCTGGAGATCACTGAGTATGTACAGTATATCACTTCAACATCAGGCAATAGAATAGGGGCTACCTATGAAAGCTTTCTACATTCCTCTCTTATAGTGTTGGGCAGTCGTTGCAATTGAGTTAACCTGATTTTGTAGCCTAAGCGTAGCCTCCCTGTGCCAATGTTTCTCCATTCAACAATGCTGTATTGTTGTCTGGTGCAGCAGGGCCTGTAAAGCAGGTCGACTGCTTTTTGTTTACTCTTGATTATGTGGCCTGTTTCTCAGTTGTGGATGGTTTCAAACTCTCGTTCCATATCTCAGTTTCCTTTTGCAGCAGGGTGCGTCTCTCACTGCTGTGAACTGCGATGGCGACGTCCCGCTAGATATAGCTGAAGACGAGGCCACTGAGTCGCTCCTGCACCAATACACAGTGAGACAAGGTGAGTACGGTGCTACCAACATGGGGAGGAAACAAAGGAGAGATTCAGGGTGATAAGTGTTGTGGTGTCTGATTTATAAAGACTTACTTTGGTACTGAGAAGGAAGCGAAGCCAGGGCACACTCTTAGCCAATTTTTGGCTTGTGATGCTGTCAACGTTCCATATCGAGCTAAACAAGAATCAAGGCTCTCCCTTTTTCAATGGAGTTGAGAGAGGAAGAAGCTTCTTGACTACCACTTTTTTACACGTTCTTGTTGAGTTGTTGATTATACATTTCATTCCCGTCTCAGGGGTGGACGTGGAGGCAGCTAAGCGGGTGGAGGAGGAGCAGATCATGAAAGACGCCAGAGCCTGGCTGACAGAGGGGCCTCCCTCAGAACTACGGCACCCCAAAACTGGGGCCACTCCCCTGCATGTGGCTGCAGCCAAGGGCTACCTGGAAGCCATCAAGTGAGTGTCCATGACCGTGTCCCAATTCTCTCAATAAACCCTATTTTTCTTGTCTCTCCCTCACAGCCACTCTAACAAGCTCAATAACTCTTTGAGTTTATGGGAAAACAGGGCCTTGTTAAAAAACAAACAGACAAAATGAATGAACTCAATTGCATAGGCTTTCTGCTTTGTTCTCTGTGCTAAACCTTTCTGTTGTTGTGGTTCAGACTGCTATGCCAGTGTGGTCTGGACGTGTCAGAGATGGACTGTGATGGCTGGACGCCTCTCCACGCAGCGTCACACTGGGGGCAGGGAGATGCCTGCAGGATACTGGCTGAACAGCTCTGCGACATGGAGGTCTGCAGCAATGGGGTGAGACAGACTAGAGCCGTACACATGTATACCGGAGGAGCTGTCGGAGGACAGGCTTATTGTAATGAATGGAATTAATGGAACAGAGTCAATCGTGATTTCCATATGTTTGATGCCGTTCCATTTATTCTATTCCAGCCAATTAACAATGAGCCCGTCCTCCTCAAGACATTGCTCGATGTCCCTCCGAAATATTGCCGACTGCTTGTATACCAGGTCTCTGTGGTATTTGTTACTACTTTTTGAAATGCTAGGCTAATATAGCGTCGTCACGTGGTAGGAAGTGGGATGCCACGTACGGTCTTGCTGCTTCCTTTGTGCCCTATTTTCATTTTGCAACGTCAACCCTGCAGGGTCAGACTCCATTTGATGTCGCTGATGAGAGTGTTGTGTCGCTGCTGGAGGAGCTGTCACAGAAACAAGCCAACGTGAGACTTCCCTTTTGTTTTGTCACTTCATGTGTGCAAAATAGTTCTCTAGATGGCCAATACAAAACTGCCTGATTGTGAAATATTAATTGTAGATTTCACATCTTTTCAGAATGGGTATCATTTGACTTGTTGCCATATTTGCCATGTAATATTGGGCTGTTCTGCAAAAGACAGTCTTCCAGTTTTTCTCTTACTGATGAGTGATGCTGTCATGACTCTTGCTACTATATTTGCCTTGCACTATTATTATTATTATTATGTGTGTTATCTAATGACAGTGGTCATATTTCTGTGTCCCTTCACAGTGGCGTAATGAGCAGTCCATCGTGGACAGACAGAACCCTGCAGGCTCTACTGCTGCAAAAGCCGATAACAAACGACGGAGGTCCGTATATGCCTTAATACTACTGCATCTGTTAACAAACAACAGATATGCCTTATTACTACTGCATCTGATAACAAACAACAGATATGCCTTATTACTACTGCATCTGATAACAAACAACAGATATGCCTTAATACTAGTGCATCTGATAACAAACAACAGATATGCCTTATTACTACTGCATCTGATAACAAACAACAGATATGCCTTATTACTACTGCATCTGATAACAAACAACAGATATGCCTTATTACTACTGCATCTGATAACAAACAACAGATATGCCTTATTACTACTGCATCTGATAACAAACAACAGATATGCCTTATTACTACTGCATCTGATAACAAACAACAGATATGCCTTATTACTACTGCATCTGATAACAAACAACAGATATGCCTTATTACTACTGCATCTGATAACAAACAACAGATATGCCTTATTACTACTGCATCTGATAACAAACAACAGATATGCCTTATTACTACTGCATCTGATAACAAACAACAGATATGCCTTATTACTACTGCATCTTATTTTCTATAGTTTCTTTTCCTCTTCTTATCTGTAGTATTTATTTTGAAGTTAGACTGTAGTTGGAGTAAATGTGGTGGGCTTGGCCTCAAGTATTATTTATATATATATTTATTTTCATGCAGAAAGATGGTTTTGTCTTCATAAGAAATTTCAATGAGATTCAATTGGATAGTTCTTCATTGACTAATGTTATTTTACAAAGATGGCTGACTATGAAAGAGGCATCTTCCTTGTCAATAATAGCAGGGAGGATTGTGTTGGACAGTGTCAGAACTGGATGCGTTCCTCCAAAGAATTTCATGGCTACATTCCGATCATTATCTCCTCCCATGTATGGACCAAGAGCAGGAGAGCACACTTTGGGAGGAGGGTAAAGAATCAGAATGCAGCCGATTTCTGTGAAATGCTGATAATAATCGTGTGTGTGTGTGTTTCAGGACCTCCGTGTGCAGGATGAGCAGTAGGGAGAAGATGAACGTGCAGGACCAGTCTAAAGAGAGGAGGTCTGAAGGCCTGGAGCTCAGCGAGGAGAAAGAGAGCAGCCCTGGTATATAATATGGCTGGTCTCACACACACACACACACACACACACAGACATATCTAATTTCATGAAGAATGAAGACTTATTGAAGTACATGTTCACATTTTAAAATGCTCCGGTCAAGTGGTATGGCAATTTTGAGTACCCAGTCATGAATACCCACTGACCAGAGTACACTTCCTGTCTGTCTGTCTTAGAAAGCTCCACTCTATCCAGTCCAGACACAGAGAGTGCCACCTCCACCGTCAGCCCTGCTGAGAAGGTAAGCCATGTCTCAATGTATCTTAAGCTGTACTGTCGATGTTGTGTAGTCTTCCTGGGTCTGTCGGGCTTTACACCCTTAGTTATTCGTTATTTCGTATCTTCGCTGTTGATGTTCACAAAATGTCCTTTCCATTTGAACGTCAAGAAAAATGTGACTCATCAGCCTAGTAACAATGAATCGATTAGGTTCAACAGGAGTGTTATTATTCCCCTGTATTAATGTGGTCCTGTCTTGCCTGTGGTCCTGTCTTGCCTGTGGTCCTGTCTTGTCTGTGGTCCAGCAGACTCCAGAGGAGAAGGATGTGGAGGACCGGGACCAGGACAGAGCCAGTCGTACAGCCCGGGTCCAGCCCACCCCCCAGAGGAAAGAACCCCTGGCCGATAGTCCCAACAACACCAACCCAGACAGACGGAAGTAAGAGCCACACGACACACAGTAAACACACATTTAAAGCTTAGTGGCCTGGCACAACTATAGGGAAGATAACTGAGTAGTTGGTGTAGCAGGAGGCAGGGTGTGGCAAATAAAAAGGAAGGGGTGATGAGAGACGCTGAGAGACGCTCAACACAGGCAGTTGTTAAAGCACTGTCAATGTGTTCTAGCATAGGAGTGTGTCTCTTCTGCTGTAAATGAAGTGGATGTGCTTTTACGGAGCTGTGTGGATTTATTTATTTTTATTTTTCCCTTATTTTACCAGGTAAGTTGACTGAGAACACGTTCTCATTTGCAGCAACGACCTGGGGAATAGTTACAGGGGTAGAAGAGGGGGATGAATGAGCCAATTGTAAACGGGGGATTATTAGGTGACCGTGATGGTTTGAGGGCCAGATTGGGAATTTAGCCAGGACACCGGGGTTAACACCCCCTACTCTTACGATAAGTGCCATGGGATCTTTAATGACCTCAGAGAGTCAGGACACCCGTTTATCGTCCCATCCGAAAGATGTGTTCTTATGGAGCATAATGAATATACGGCTTCTAATGGAGCTGTGTGGATGGGTTCTTTTGGAGCATAATGAGTCTAAGGGTTCTAACGGAGCTGTGTGGATGGGTTCTTTTTTGGAGCATTGTGAATCTAAGGGTTCTAATGGAGCTGTGTGGATGGGTTCTTTTTTGGAGCATTGTGAATCTAAGGGTTCTAATGGAGCTGTGTAGATGGGATCTTTTTTGGAGCATTGTGAATCTAATGGAGCTGTGTGGATGTTTGCCCCTCAGGTTCCAGGCCCCTGTAAGAGACGAGGAGTCTGAGTCTCAGAGGAAGGCACGATCACGCCTCATGCGCCAGTCTCGCCGCTCCACACAGGTACTGGCCACAATAAACCATCTCTTTACAGAGGACTTCAAATGGATCTTGTCACCATAACTGACCACCTTTCAGCATAAATAATAAACATTCATTTTTTGCTTGTTTCCTGTGACAGGGTGTGACGCTCACTGACTTGAAGGAGGCAGAGAAGAGCGTAGCCAAACCGGCTGATCCACCACCTAGCAACATCCTGCATGTCAGCCCTATAGTCACCATAACACCTGCTGAGAGAGGTGAGTGGGACTGTGGTGGGTAAAAATGTGCTGTTTTCATGTATTAATAGTAATGCCATTCAGGAAGACAGGATTATGAATCCTAGTATTTTAGTGTCATATCAGATGCATGCCCTGGCCTTGCCTTAGTGTCTGTTAAAGGCTCAAATTTGCAACCAAAACTCGTATTTGCGACCGTTTGACTTGGCAGTGCAACACACATTTTTAATTTGATGCTAGGGTGCCAGTGATTTTAATATATGTTTTCTCCTGGGCACGTTACTTTTTGGTTCACAATTTGATGCTTTAAAAAAAATATGATTATAAAGGTTTGCAACAATGGGTATGCAGACCAGGTATTCATAAAGTTTGGTCTGAAGTCTCGGTTTAATCTTTGCGACGCAAAATTGAGTCGTGCACATTTCTAAAGGCTTTCCCAAATAACCTTGCCAATAAATACCTGGCTGAATGATCTCTTGATGATTTGATCATTGCAGGGCATATGTTTATCAAACTCTGCCATCACGTGTAGCCTACATTGTACAGCACAAAAACACCGCTAGCCCAACACAATGGTCTCTTGCGATGCGAAAACCTACAGGACGGTAGCTCTCCAGGAACCGGGTTAGAGAGCTCTGCCAATTAAACATAACATTTGAATTGATTGCCGCATCGTCTGCTTTTCTTGGCCAGCATTCTTTTCATTCAGGCTGGTTACTTTCAGTTGGCATTGGCCCAGTGTGCCACTGGCAAATTCATCTGAATGCCAAACACTGCAAGGGCATGCTAACGTAAAAGACAACTAGTCGTTATTAGCCTGGTTCTGTATGGAATGCAGGCACATAATGAGACACAGGTCGGGTCATTATCGGCACGCAGCGGCATGACATTGGTGCGACCGTATCACGTGCTGGTGCCGTCAAGTTGGTAGCGCCAGTGCCACCGGTGGAAAGTTAGTTTCGAGCGGTGGAAGTTAGTTTCGAGCCGCGCTGTCGAAATGCCTTCGTGATCTAGCAATGTCATTCTGTTCCTATTGTATTGTAGACACCGACCCAGTGAAGGAGGTTGGGTCCGAGGGAGAGACGCGGCTAGGAGTGAGGGACCGACGGAAGGGAAGGAGAGAGAGACGCTCCACCGGGGTGGTTCAGCTAGGGGTAAGAGGAGGAACCCCTTCATACATATTCATAGTGAAAGGGCTTTTATGTACTCTGCGCCATCGTCTTGGAACACCTTACAGAATACTTTTAAACTGGAAGAACTTGTCCCGATTTGGTGTTTTTAAATCACTGATGAAGGATTTTGAGGCTGATTCCCTGACCTGTCAATGTTTTTAATTTGCTGTTTTATACTCTTGTGAATACAATGGTTTTTACTAGATTACTTGTAGTTTTTCATGTTGTCTGTCTGTATTTTTTTTGTTGTAATGACTTGGTGCTGCCTATCTTGGCCAGGGCACTCTTGAAAATATATATTTTAATCTCAATGAGCCCTTCCTGGTTAAATAAAGGTTAAAAACAATATATAAAAATTAAAAAAAATAGTATTTGTGCGAGAGCTTTTGAAGTCTTTTTGTTCTAATCATTTGACCATTTCCTCTTTGTATAAACTGATTGAACTTTAATTTGACTCGACCAATATCACTCTTTCTTGTCCACATCCAACATGCCACAAGTACAGAGTAAATATTATGTCCTACAAAGTCAAAGAGGAAATGACACAGTATTTCGTAACCTCATACTCAGAACAGGAACCCCATACCCGACCTGAAATGTTCTTTTTTCCTCTTTTTCAGTTGTGTAATTGCTATATTTCTGTATTTTGACTGCTTTGTAATGTAGGCCTGAATGATAGGACCCCCTCCCCCCACACACACACACACACACACACGAAATGTAATCTGATTCTTTATCACAAAAGTGGTCTTGTATTACAATGCCTGGTATAATATTAGTGGTCGATGTCAAACGTACCATTTGTATATGTATTTATATATATTTTTTTTTAATAAGAATGAACATTTGGATGCAATGGATGAAGCCCAACAGGATGAAAACCACCATCATAGTTCACCCAGGTAAGTGTTTTAAATGTCTATACTACAGTATACTGAATTACTAAACCTCTTTTATATTGAGTAAATCATGTACTCTATGTTTGCAGTGAGCCTCAGTTGGGAGATTCTTCACCAGACTACAAAATGGTATGGTATTGTTGACGACTCCCGGTGATTTAAATACACATTCTTCAGGCACTTGAAAGATGGTAGCTAAAGGTTTTGATAAGTGAGAGAATAACATGCTCTGAGGGGAATGAATGGATGCAGCTGACTAACTGTGAAATAGGTGTTTAAACCACTTAAACGGAGTCTATTTAGAACTGCAGTGGCTAGGCTATATCCAGGCTGCTGTCCTCTGCCTTTGACCGAATACCTGTTTGGTGTCGCCCCCTAGCTGTACAGGTCGGTGCTGCAGGAGAACGGCCTGCTCAAAGACAAGCTGCAGGAGACGGCGCTGCTGCTCAGCCAGAGCAAAGTGGAGCTGGAGAGACTCCGACAGGTGAGGATATGATCCTGTCTGGATGTTGATGGCCATGGGTCAAGATCCATGGTGTATAGCAAAGCCATGTGCCATGACTCTTTTCCTTGTCTTCTCTCGCTCATAACTACAGATTTGGGAACTACAGATAAGTCTGGATATGATTATCAGGTATTCCGTTTCAATATATTAGATCCACGTAGCAGTGGAAAGGAGGGAGACGAAGAGTATTGGGACACTGTCAGTCTTGTCAGGGAGGCGGGTCCTGACGGTGTTCTGTGTCCGACTCTTGACAGTGTGAAAGGGAAGTTACGTTGGTGTAAGACAAACAATAGACAGGAACATAGGAGCACCGATGGATTCCAGATTATAGCACGCACAATGTGTCGGCATTATACCGCTCGGCTTCTGTGCTGAGCCGTGCACGTCAATCACTGGCCCTGTTGTGTCTGTGTCTCCATTGCAGAGTCAAGAGAGCAACACAGAGAGGCCGGCCCTGCTGGAACTGGAGAGATTTGTGAGTCCCCGCTTAAACTGTCTGTGTTCATGTTTCGGGTCCATTTCACTTTTAGCTTCCCAATTCAGGAAATTATTTATTTATTGGATCAATTGAGGTCGAATGGAATGTAACCTCATGTCATTAGCCATAAAGGCTCCATACCTATGTGGGAGTGAGTTATAAAATCAGTATGTTTTACTCGCAGGAGAAGAGAGCACTCCAGAGAAAAGCAGTGGAACTGGAGGATGAGCTGAAGGTAGAAGGGAACAGTTTGGTCACCGGGGCTAGCCTATTTAACGCCTATTGTGTCTGTTCAGACTTGAAATAACCTGCAGAATTATTAGCGTTGATTATGTGCTAAGAGATCCTACTAACTGCCCAAAACACTAACCATAAGCTACCCCAAACTATTCAACAACCCAAAACAACCTAAAAAAAACCAACATACTAACCACATTCTACCCCAAAAAATAAACCATCAAAAACATTAACCACATAAAAGTACTCAAACTAACTCCAAATTACACAAACACTAACGAATCTACCCCAAACACTATGTAAAATAAAAATCATGTTCTGAGAATATGGTTTTATTCTGTATCGTTCTACATTGCATTATCTGTAACATACAACAACCAATAGATTTCCATCAACTGATCATGATGACAACGAAGAGAAAAACAACCTATTTGCCCTGATGTTGTTTTGTCTCCCTTCCTGTGTTATCGTGTATTTCCAGGTGCTGGTGGATCTCCGAGCAGACAACCAGAGGCTAAAGGATGAGAATGCCGCTCTCATCCGTGTCATCAGCAAACTTTCCAAATGAGCCTCCTCTCCCAAACCTCAATACGGAGAAAAGTGTTAAAAGGTTCCTGTCTCTTGCCCAACTCAACAAGGCACATACCGGGAACAAAACCCAGCATAAACTGCGTTCTGCTCTGATAGAAGACCAACGATGCATTTGTTCAATGACATTTTTGGATTTATAACTGGAAAGAATAGTTTTTGCAGGGTTATCATGCGCCTTTGGTTTGTCTTCACTCATGACTCGATCTACTGTATAACAAGCTGAACTGCACCTCCTATGGATTCACAGGGTACTGTATGGTGTTCCTGTTCAAATTCTTAAAGTAGATTATTATTTTTTTGACCCTAAATATTTTGTGCTTCGCTTCTGCGTTACTTTGTTTAAGGATACATGTGTTTTTAAGATATATTTTAATAACCATGCAAAGTGCACGCTTACGATAACAACATGATTTTACTTCAGAGTACATACCACTAGACACCTAAACAGGACTGGGGGGGGGGGGGCGATGCCAACGTCAGGTGCTTCAGTTCTGAGGAGAGGCGGAGAAGGTTGTTATTAGGTTTTGACATGCATATTCCACAAAAATGTGCCAAAAATACAAACCCCCATTTACGGCTTGTTTGGCATGTTGTTTGGGGGAAAGGTGAAGTGATTGGTTTGTCTCTCTCAGGACGAGTCTGGGTCAATACTGTACTTGAGCTGACTACTGTTAAAGTTGGACCAAACTGTATGCGCATGTAAAAACAAATTTGAATGTATATTTATGTGTATATTTATGTACAGGGGCCCTCTCCACATCCAGTGATGTAGTAATGGTCTCTTTAGAAAAGGACGGAGATGCTGGGTGCTCATACTGTGACGGAGACCTGTTAGTTAGTAGACTGCAAGATGGGTCAAGTCTTTTGAATGTTTACTCCGTTTTAAATGCATGCCAAATTGTATTTTGACAATGTGCCTTTCTATATATATTTGTAATTAATATTTACACAACGTCAAAAATAAAAATACAGTATGGTAAATTAAGCTCGCCATCTCACAGTTCCTGTGAGGGGAAGAGAATAAAACTCACGATCAACACCTTTACCTAATGGAGACATTAGGGAAGCACTGCATGTGGAAGTCAATGCTCATTTTATTTATATTGTGCTTTTCATTAAAGGTCCAATGCAGCTGTTTTTATCTCAATATCAAATCATTTTTTGGGTAACAATAAGTGTGATTGTTTTCAATTAAAATGGTTAAAAAGAAACAGCTTATCGAAGAGCGATAGTCGAGCAAGAATTTTGCTCGGACTGTCTGGGATTGATCTGAGTGGGGAGGGGGCGACTGAAAACTAAAGGTTTAGAACTCTCTCATTGGTCTATTAAACTCATTTAACCACCTGGTGATGTCATCGGGCAGGCCAAAGCTCTTACACTAAAAGGGCATTATCATTTTTGCAATTTCACAGTATTATTCCAACCTCATAGTGTGGAAATTTTTTTAGTGTGCACATTTTTGACTGCACTGGACTTTTCAAGAGGAATCTTAGTAGGTAAAAAGACACAGTCAAGACCAAGATACATTAATAATTACATCATAATCAGTAATGACTCCACAGCTGAGTTCTGAGTTTCCACTTGCAAGTGTATCATTTTACAATCGACAACATGTCCACTAGATCAAGGCTCTCCAACCCTGTTCCTGGAGAGCTACTGTCCTGTAGGTTTTCACTCCAACCCTAATCTAGCGTACCTGATTCTAATAATTGGCTTGTTGATAAGCTCAATCAGGTTAGTGACAACTGGGGAAAACCTACAGGCGGGTAGCTCTCTAGGAACAAGGTTGGAGAGTCCTGCACTAGATCGACATATCCACTTTCATAAAGTAGTCACATAGCCACTATACGGCTTCACATGGACTTAAGCATATAGAGCTGACTTTTATTTTTAAGAATTGCTTGAATGTGTTGCCAAATCTAAGTTCTGGACTAAAGTAACTGTTAGTGTGATCATTTGAAATAAATAATAACAAATCCAAGTTTCTTATAATACCCTTTGGTCCTTTCATTTATATCATGGTACTACTATGGTCCTTTCATTTATATCATGGTACTACTATGGTCCTTTCATTTATACTATGGAAATGAACCATGGTTTTAGCCTTGAAGTATGATGGTATACCATGACACTGCACAAACTGTCAGAATTTCTGCAAAAACTGTCAGAAACTCTCAGGGACGCTCATCTGCGTGCTCGTCCTCACCAGGGTCTTGACATGACTGCAGTTCGGCTTCATAACCGACTTCAGTGGGCATATGCTCAGATTCGATGGCTGCACACTAGAGAAGTATACTCTTCATGGGTGAATCCTGGTTTAAAATGTACTGGGCAAATGGCAGACAGCGTGTCGGGGGTTATCTGGGCGAGCGGTTTGCTGATGTCAACAGAGTGCCCCATGGTGGTGGTGGAGTTATGGAACAGGCAGGCATAAGCTATGAACAGAGAAAACAATTGCATTTTATTGATGGCAATTTGAATGCACAGAGATACCACGACGAGATCCCGCGGCCCATTGTCGTGCCATTCATCCTCCACCATCACCTCATGTTTCAGCATGATAATGCACAGCCCCATGTCGCAAGGATCTGTACACAATTCCTGGAAGCTGAAAATGTCCCAGTTCTTCCATGGCCTGCATACTCACCAGACATGTCACCCATTGAGCATGTCACCCATTGAGCATGTTTGGGGTGCTCTGGATCTACATGTACGACAGTGTGTGCCAGTTCCCGCCAATATCCAGCAACTTCACAAAGCCATTGAAGAGGCGTGGGACAACATTCCACATGTTACAGTCAACAGCCTGATCAACTCTATGTGAAGGAGATGTGTGGTCACACCAGATACTGATACTGACTGGTTTTCTCCCTACCTTACCTGGCACCAGGTCTGTAAAGAGGTGACTTAAGAGCCAAATCCTGGAGGAGCAAGTTATACCACAGTGGGGGAAAGTTATAGAGCAAGAGAGAGGTTAAGAGTCCAGGATTCTCTTTCCTTTAGTTGGAGCCTCTCAGATGCCTCATTGATCCTCAAAGAGGCTCGTAACGTGGAATACTTGGTATTGCCATGACAAGCAGTCTGCTGCCTTTAAAAAATATATAAATAATCAGACAAAGGTGTTTGAGTGTACATGGTGGGCATATTGGATTCCAAACATAGTTGAAGTACATATAAATTGTCTTGAGTACAGGTCATAAGTACAGTACAAAAATAAAAAAAAATGTATAATTTAATACATGTAATAAAACCAAAATGTAATGGTAATAT